>NC_137818.1:60464387-61044387 GCF_963921795.1 Nannobrachium achirus
CCAGGCAGGCGTCACCGCGCAGCCCTGTGTGATCTCCCAGATAAGACCCATCCATCTGCCGCGCATATCTGTCAGGAACCCGGGTGCTGGGGCTTATCGCTCCACTCATCTCTCTCCCTGCACCACCAGGGGTGTCGCACCAAAACCTGGGCCTTGGGTACAGGGATTCACTACGGGCCCCCCATGAATGTTCTTCATAGGGGGGAGGGGGTTTAACCCATTTAGACGGAGAACGCATTATTACGCACTATTTTTTGCTTTAACTATTGAAAAATAGCAGATCTACAAGCTCACAGTTTTTTTTGAAAAACCTATGTTTCTATGTCAGTGGCGCTCACACTTTTTCACGTCGTGAAGGACCCCCAAAATGATATGTATTTGGCCACGGACCGCCATCTCAAAATATTTAGTTCCAGGGACCCCCCCAGAAGCAAAATTCGAGTTACAAATGTTCACTTAAAAAACACATACAGGTATATTCAAGGATTTGCACATAATGTTCACGACTTTTCAAAAATAGCAGATCTACGAGCTCGCAGTTGTGTGAGCTGTGAGCTTGTAGATCTGCTATTTTTCAATAGCCTAAGTATAAAATAATTATGGACCCTCCCACCTTGGGCCCTGGTTACTCAGTCCCACTATTCCCCCCCTTGTGACGCCCCTGCCCTACACCATGGTCCACAGGACTCATTCTTCTCTCTATTCTCATCCAACCCTCCATTTTCTCTGCACGGCAGCAGGTCAAACGCTGCCTTTAATCTTGATTTATCTACATTTGGGAGAACAGGACTCGCGTCCCATGCAAAGTGATAACGAAGAGCTTAAAACAAATTAGTTATGCAACGAGAACATTTTTCATCTTCAAATTATGCACATAAATGATGTGCATGCTTGCATACAAATAAATGCACGTTTTCACAAGCCTCCGGAACACACACACACAGGGGCGTCAATTGGGTATGGCAGGGGTATGCAGCTGCCATACCCTGGGTCCAGGGGGGAGAATACAAGTTACTTTATAATATAAAAATCCATGAATGTCTCATTGTCTATCTGTGCTGGTTATGTTGTTAAATTACATTAAAATAACTACAAATGCAAAATTTAACAAGGTATTATAATTATATTCTCCACACTTTTATTCTCCCCATCTTGACAGAAAACCATAACCAGCCCAAGAAACCATAGACCTTTTTTGGGGAAAAAAATAGAATGTAGGTTACTTCTTAAAATAAATGTATCATGCCTGTTGCTAAGGTATGGCAACATGACTGGTGTCTTGCACGCCACCAGTCATGTTGCCATACCTTACCTTTTTCTGAACTGACGCCACTGCACACACACACAGGCACACACACACACGCACGCACGCGCGCACGCACGCACGCACGCACGCACGCACGCACGCACGCACGCACGCACACACACACACACACACACACACACACACACACACACACACACACACACACACACACACACACACACACACACACACACACACACAGATGCATACCTACACGCGCACACAAATACTGACACACCTACCTACACTGAGGGCACCTACACATGCACACACAAGAGGTATACGTGGTGCTTAAGGGGCCTTGCCTTAACCTGTCAGACTACCCTTCTTCCACCCATGGTCGAGGATGAGTGCAGCGCAGCTCTTTTCTTTCTGCGCACCGCATCCACCTCAACCTCCCATTTACACATCAATCACGCTGAAGATAATGACTTGCTGAAGTATTGTTGTTAACTCTCTTTTAAGTTATCGCCCCATTGTGGAGTCTACTGTTTCAGCAGTTATACGTATAGGGCGGGGTGGGGGGGGGGGGGGGGGGGGGGGGGTGGGGAACCACCTTGAGTGAAACCCGATATCACATATACAGTGACTTGGCACGACAAGATGATTTGTGTACAGTAGCATTGTCAGCTTAACGCAGGGGGAGTGTAGTTTACACTGGGGGATCCCATATGAGCCGTCTGCTAAGCAGCATAAAAACAAAACCTTTAAGCCCTAGTTTAGGCAGAAGATTTGCGACGAGACGAAACCGTTTTATTAACCTCTTAAACCCTATATACTTAGTCCCTCAGGGCTCCAGGGACGGATTAAGACTCGTTGGTGGGGGCCCCCCTGGGCCAATTAACTTTCAACCTCCTCCACCCCTAGGCAGGATGAGGCCGGGTAGAGGCACACAAACACACCACTTATAGGCCAGTGGTTCTCAACCTGTGGGTCGGGACCCCCAGGGGGGTCCCCACATAATTTTGGGGGGTCCCCAGATGATTACCTTAATGTGTAACATTGTTTTCTCACTCAACAGTAAACAAACCAATGTACATTTTAAGTGTATAGAGCAGGGGTGCCCACACTGTTTGATGTGAGATCTACTTTTAAAATGACTAGCTCAACATGATCTACCCATCCAAAACGTTTTAGCTGAGGGCCTGAGGGAGGCTTTGGAATAGCAGCGCTGCCGTTACATTTTTTTTTTTTAAAGATTAGTTTTTTGGGCTTTTGCCTTTATTTGATAGGACAGTAGGCTGACAGGAAATGGGGAGAGAGACGGGGAATGACATGTGGCAAAGGTCGTCCGGATCGGGAATCGAACCGGCGACGCCAGCAGGCATCATAGCCTTGTATGTGGTATGCGCCTTGACCACTAGGCCAGCGGGTGCCCCGTCGTTACATTTTAGGGGGAAATAAATGGGAAATACTGGGGAAAATGTAATTCTGTAAGGAAGTGGTACAGTAGGTTTTGGGGGTGTTATGGATATTTCGCGCTAATCAGTCTAAAAGTGCAAAATTTTGCACAGATGTAGCTCAGGGCATGCTCTAATGATTTAGCTAGGGCGCCCGAGTCGGCGACTCGGCGATCTTCGGGGTCGCCACAGCGGCCAAATCAAGTTGGGCTCCCATCGACTTTCAATACAGGAGGAAAATACCCAGAAAAACACTTTTTTTCTGGGTATTTAAGTAGGATGTGAGGGGTCTAGCTATAGGGATTTGTCATGATGCTGAATCCATTGCAAGCATTTGTTAGTCGGAGGCCTTAAGGTGGTTGCACACTGCTGCGTTTTTCGGGCCGAATATCGGAGTGAATTTCGGAGCACGCAAATAAAAAAATCAACCTCACGTTATGTCAGTCACGTTTGCACACTGCCGCCCGTTTCGCGCACCACTCGGTCCCTTGCTCTCTCTATCTCTCTCTCTCTCCTTGTCCTAAAAAACGCATTTCGCAACGAAAAACGCAGCAGTGTGCAACCACCTTTAGGTTTTTTTTTCTCGTGCTAATCAGTCAAAGCGCCAAATTTTGCACAGATGTAGCCCAGGGCATGCTCTAATGATTTAGCTAGGGCGCCCGAGTCGACAACCTTCGGGGTCCCAGAAAACGATGGTTTAGTGATGAAAAGTGAGGAGTCATCACTTTTCAGAGTTTTGTGGGTGTTGTCTGGAGCTGTGGCGACCCCAAAGGTCGCCAACTCGGGCGCCCTAGCTAAATCATTAGAGCATGCCCTGGAATACATATGTGCAAAATTTGGCGCTTTTAGACTGATTAGCACGAGAAAAAAAACCCTAAGGCCTCCGACTAACATGAATGCTCACCCATATATGCATCATTTTCTGAGGCCATTTCTAGCCCAAGGAATGTTTTTTGTGCAAAACAAATGCTTGCAATGGATTCGGCATCATGACAACCCCTAGCTAGACCCCTCACATCCTACTTAAATACCCAGAAAAAAAATGTTTTTCTGGGTATTTTCCTCCTGTATTGAAAGTCGATGGGAGCCCAACTTGATTTGGCCGCTGTGGCGACCCCGAATGTCGCAGACTCGGGCGCCCTAGCTAAATCATTAAAGCATACCCTGGGCTACATCTGTACAAAATTTGGCGCTTTTAGACTAATTAGCACGACATTACCATGTCATCTCCCTAACGCCCCCGACTAATAGAGGGTATCTGCACATTTCTAAAGTGACAATTTAAGGACTTTTAAGACCTTTTTTAATACGTCTAAAATGACAAATCATGCATTGGCCAAATTGTCAACTATTATATGCAGGAATTGTGAAAATAGCCGATCTACATGCTCACGAGGCGTTGTGAGCATGTAGATCTGCTATTTCCACATTTTCTATAGCACAGGCTATAGAAAATGTATTGTCTCAACTTTAAGTGCTCGTCAGGGTGGGGGCGTCCACAGTTAAATTATGATTATTTTGGGGGGTCCACTGTGTTAGCCAATGAGGGAGCAACATCACCACCAACAAGTGCTACCCGATATAAATAACAAGGCGCAAGTTGGCACCTCGATAGAGTGCCAACTTGGCTACCCACGTGACACAAGTACGCCATACATGGGCACGAGTGCACAATACGCAAGTTGGCATCTCGACAGGGTTGTCATTACGCTGAGGCCTAGTGCCCTGCCCCCCCCCCCCCCCCACAGGTCTGTAATCTGTTCATGCAGGACTCTATAGGTCCACTCCTTCTTTCCCTCAACACCAAGCCTCTTTGCTGAAAATAGCAGATCTACAAGCTCCCAAAGTGACTTGTCGTGAACCTGTAGATCTGCCATTTCCTCCATAATTGGGACACTAGAAGACACTAGACGCTCTCTCATAATTGGGACACTAGTGGTTAAACCCAATGATGCAATGTGGAAAGCTTGTAGATCTGCTGTTTTTGACACACCAAAACACCATTGTATAAGGGAGCATAAATGAAACATTAGAACATTGCAGAGACAGATTGCAGTGGTCTGAATTACACCAGAAAGCCTTTAATAAGACCACAAACACTCCCAGAGACAGTCTGGCTTTGCTTTGTCGTCTCAGCAATCTTTACACGGTTTGTCACGATCAATATCGAACCACCTGAATTAATAATTCATAATCATAAAAGCTTTTGTTGTCGTTGTTAAGTTGGTATTATTGACGCAGAGGGCGGAATAAACCCACTTCAGAGACGACACAAACACTGTTTCCATTGCCAGTATTAATAGTATATTGCCCATCCTTCGCTGCATGCCTGTGAGCTGCTGGGGACTACAGCATGACAGGTTTTTGCTAGTGGAATATTTATAGCTGTGCATTAAAAGTGGAATCAAGGGTTTAAGTGTACCATTGCGTCAACACCGTTGTTTCTTTGTCTGGGCCTGTCCAAAAATGCCTCCCCTGGGGCTATTTGCAGTGCTCCGAGTGCATGCAAACTGTCTAAAGTGATATCACACGACACACCCATGTCATATCAAAGATGAAATGTGGAATGACATTTACCTTGCGGGCTAATTGTATCTGTGGTATTTTCGACATTCTTTGTTGCAGTGATTAGCCAAGATAAACATGTTGCAGCCGAGATTATGAAATAACAATGTTGTTTCATTCCTAATTTGTTATCAGTAGCCTAGTAAAACAGACTTGGGTATCAGTGGTGTGAATGTAGGTTTTAAGTAATAATTTGCTGCCTACTCAGTCAGAGGGGTAAAGAAAGCTTTAAGTGCCCTGGGGAAGTGCTAAAAGTATGTCGACATGCGCTGAAGTCACCGCATATACAGGTATAACTAGTAACATTATACTGCCATCTTCTGGGCTGAGTGTGCTACAGCTTGAGAAAGTTTACTAGACCAGTGTTTCTCAAAGTGGATTCCAGGGACTTTGTGGGTACCTTTATGGGGGTCTAAATTGAACCATACAAGTCTATAACTCTGACAGCATAAAAATGGAACCGTTCCATTTGTATACTGTCAGAGTTAAGGGGAGACCTTGAAATGTAAAAGTTTGAGAAACACTGTACTAGACAGTTGTGGCTAAAAGTAGGAAGGAACATCAAGGCTACTATGGACTTGAAGCCTTCAGATTGTCCATGTTTGGCTGCAGTCTGACCTCCTGACAATTCTCTTCTTTTGTATTTGCTCCATGCTCATGGTGGGACATAAAACAGCAGAATGAGGGCTTTACTCCCTTTAAACTGGGTGATTAGTGCAGTGCCACTGTGCCTGGGGACCTTTGGTGTGCCCCTGAGAATGGTCAAGAAACGTACACATTTGAAGCTTGGAGATACAAGGTTTCTTCCCAAAGAGATTTACACCCCCGTATTATGTTGGTGTGCACATGGATTCTTGGGACATGAAAAGTGTGCCCATGCAGAACAATGGTTGAGAAACACTGGATTAGTGGTTACTAAAGATTAAAGTCAACTTGGACTCACCACATGTGAGTTCCAGGCGAATAGCCAGCTTGAAATTCAATTACAGTGTATTTAAGTATGTATGCAAGTTTCTGTGTAGAATGAGCTGTATTTATTCTAGTTTTATGTTGTGTTCCTCTGCAAACCAAATACTGTATGTTGATGCAAAATATGTTTTTCATTTGCCAAGCTTCTGGAAGATTCTTTTTTTTTTCTTCTTTTCTCTGTTTTACAAATGCAAGGGTGCCAATACTTTTAGCCACGACTGTAGAAGCATTTCCCTGAGCCTACAGTGCATGACTACTCATTCAATTTACAAACGTGACAATACAAATATAAATAACTTGCCATTTTATTAGACCGATTCAAAAGGTGGACATCATCTTCATCTCTTTATCTTTAAAAGCAAACAAAATAACGCAAACAATGATTATTGTTTTGTTTTTTTTAACTACAGTGTTCCTATAAAATTCAGCACACAAAATAGAACTTTCTGATTCCGCATCTTATGTAAAAGTCCAGATTACTTGAGAAATGTACTCACGGTTCAGTTTAACAGATCTATAGCCTTATCCAAAAGCCTAGGTTTAATTATTTACATGTCAATTGCTAAGAAAAGGAAGTAGCTATGTTCTGTTACAAGTGCACGCCATACTGTTCCTCTTACCAGTCAAATTATTTCTTTCGTGGGATATTGCAATACATCGTCTATACAGCACAGCCATGTACACTGACCTCTCTCCCTTTTTATGCACAGGACGTCAGACTGTCAAAAAAATAACTTCGGAAATGCAAACTCAACATGTTATTCAGTTAAAAATATACCAAATTAAAGTCGTCAGCTACATATACTGGGAGCATATCACCAAATCCAGGTAACCGCCACAAACAGGTCAATGTGTTGAGTAAATACCGGCCTAACTGACTCATTTAAATAGATACAGTATCATACATCGTTTAGAAATGTGTAAATATCGGTAAACGTTGGTGTGCAGCAAGACATGGGGATGTACACGGGGCAAAACACAGGTAGTACATCAAAACATTTACCTTGTTTCTAACCAAACGTCACAGTAGAGTTACGCCTATCTTACAAACAGCCAAGAGTTACTGGTGGGGGTGAGGGTGGGGGGTTGGGTAGAAAAACTAAGTTTTCAAAATCATTACAAAGATTATTTTTCCATAGAACAACCACTACGTTCATCCCTGAGAACAAGTTTTGGTTCAGTACTTTTAGTGCAGTGTTTCTCAACCACTGTGCCTGGGGACCTTTGGTGTGCTAGCCTGGCGGGGCCTGACGTCATACTGCGTTCACTCACTCATTCCTTCCCCAGTATAACGTCTGGCTTTCCGGGTATAGGCAGCGAGTATACTGATTATTTTCTGATCGGGGCCAATCAGTGACTGCTGTCCGCACAACAAACGTAGTCTTCCTGATAACAAGTGAAAAGCTTTCCCTGATTGGTCCATGTGTAGACAGTGACGGTAGATGCATGCTGCAGCATTTTCAAAACAACAATGGCTGCTCTCGCGATGCAACAAGTGTAACAGTTAACGCTCTAACAATAAAACAAGCAATAAGTGCAGTTATTTCAGAGTTGGAATCAATTACAACAATTAAAAAGGAACACAGGGGATGCGCTAGCGGAGTTCATCGGCCGAAAAGATGTGTTTGTTTGCCGTTCTTCCGACATTTTGCTACCCTGATTGGTTAGAGGAGTCTGTCTGTCAAGGCAAGTACTCCCGCCCACTTTTCAAACTGCCAATAGGCCGAAGGCCAGACGTTATAATGGGGAAGGAATGAGTGAGTGAACGCAGTATGACATCAGGCCCCGCCAGGCTACAAGTGTGCCCCTTGAAAATGCTTGAAAGCCAGTATTGTACTTTAACATTTTAAAAATGATTTAAACAGCCGATCTACAAGCACACAACGCCTCGCGGCGCGAGGCGTTGTGTGCTTGTAGATCTGCTGTTTTCACTACTGTTGTGCGACAGCCTTGTATGATGATGCAGGGCTTTACTTTGCGAAGAAACGTACACATTTGAAACTTGGAGATACAAGGTTTCTTCCCTACAGTGACGATATTAACGCCCCCGTATTATGTTGGCGTGCCCATGGATTCTTGGGACATGATAAGTGTGCCCATGCAGAAAAAAGGTTGAGAAACACTGCTTTAGTGCATTTTAAATGTACTGTTCGATATCTCAAATTAGCTTAAACGGCAACACGCTTCACCGTGTCACAATCAATTATTGAACACAAAAAACGAAACAAAAAAAGTTTTACGATGAAATGTCCGCTGATAAAGCGAAAGGCAGGGCTCGACGCGATGTGAACACATTTTGACGCCCACAAAGGCAGTGGGGTAAAGCCTGACTTATTCTTAGTTGGTGTCACGCACTGCAAAATAGCAGAACTACAAGCTCACAGCAAGGGGGAGGATGGGCTGGGCATTTGATCCACCAGTGGTCCCCGTCTTTCTGCCTGACCAAATGGGAGGGAATGTGTTTGTCCTGTCTCATTGAACGAAGGAAATAAAAGATTTAAGAATGCAAGCGCACAGCGTGATGCGTCGCGAGCGTGTAGATCTGCTATTTTCGGTGTGCGACACCTGCGCGCAACTACATATCGTCACTGTCGGGCAGAAACCTTGTATCTCCCAAGTTTCAAATGTGTATGTTTTTTGCGACGTAAAGCCCTGCTTCACCATACAAGGCCGTCGCACAAAAGTAGTGAAAACAGCAGATCTACAAGCACACAACGCCTCGCACCGCGAGGCGTTGTGTGCTTGTAGATCGGCTGTTTTCACTAGTTTAAATCATTTTTTTAATGATAATTTCAAAACGAACGGTTTTAGACATACAAGGTTTCCACCCGACAACGACGATATAGATCAGGCTTAAGCATGTCACACATCAGATAGCAATGGAGTAAATAAGCTTGGGAACCTGACCTCAAGTGAAACTGTATAAAAAAGGAGACAAATGATGCCCTGGCTTATTATTATTAATATTATTATTATTATTATCATCATTAACCCTGATTTTTTTTTTATGTTAAGCATTTCTTGAAATAAAAAACAAACAAACAAAATAAGAACAACAACTGAGCTTCGATGCATAAAAACGGGTGAAAGTGGGAAGGAACGTTCAATCTTTGCTATCGTCCTCGTCGACTTCGACGTCCTCCTCGTCGTCGTTGGGGTCTCTGCTCTTGTGGTCCATTGACGACTCGTCTAGCTCTTCCACGTACACGTCCTCGTCCTTCTCGTCCTCCTCATCTTCATCCTCTCTGTCGTCAGAGCCTGAGGAGAAGAAACCAGATGACTTAGAAACATTTAACTCATTTAAGCCTAAACATAGCAGATATACCAGTAAGACTCCCTAAACGGGAGATAAGCGACTGTCAGGTCGCAGCGTGATTTTAGGGCAAAATGTGTAGGAGCAGTGTCCAAAAAAATGTGTTTGAAAAAATCGGTCTGATGGTGGCTATATGGGACAGATCCATGTTGATGACATGAGTGTAGACCGATTTGTGTGATTTTAGGGCAAAAGCTGTAGGAGCAGTGTCCAGAATGTGTTTTAAAAAATCGGCCTGAAGGTGGCCCTAAATGGGACAGATCCATGTTGATGAGATGAGTGTAGAGCAAGTGTGTACCGATTTGCGTGATTTTAGGGCAAAATTTGTAGGAGCAGTGTCGAAAAATGTGTTTTGCAAGAATCGGCCTCATGGTGGTGCTAGAAGAGGGCCATGTGAGAATTGATGGGTTGTGGTTTGGCAGGCAAGGAGTGTGTGTGCAAAATTTGGCATGGATCGGGGCAACGGTTGCGGAGATATGAGCAGGGCAAAAGTGTGACGTGTGACAGACAGACTGACGGACGGATGGACGGACGGACGGACAGCTGGTTGAGGTTTTGATAGTAACTGCGACCTGACGGTCGTAACAAGCCCACAGCATGGCATGTGAACTTGTAGATCTGCTATTTTTGAAAAATCTAGATTTCTGTCTTTGAATATATCTTTTTAAAAGCGAACATTTGTAACGCAAATATTTGCTTCTGGGGGGGTCCCTGGAACATCATATTTTGAGATGCGGGTCTGCGGCCAAATACATGTACTTTTGGGGGCCCTTGACATGAAAGTTTCAGAACCACTGATTTAGAAAGAAGGTATAGAAGACGTGCACAAATATTCACAATCTTTCAAAAATAGCAGATCTACAAGCTTGCAATCTGCTATTTTTCAATAGCTAAAGCATAAAATAACGGTTAATGTGGTTCAAAAATCTAACGTGACACAGATTTGCGTTCAGGCCTAAATGGCTTTTACGTAAAATATATTTCACAGACATAAACCATTATGTGAAAATACTAAATTGCCCTACTGGCAGTGTGCACGTAAGACATTTGGCATTGATCGGTCTAGCGGTTTGTGAAATTATCTCCAGACACACACACACCCTCACAAGACCCAGATGGCCAGCCTCTTAAAGAGCTAGAGAGCCACACTGAAGAAGAAAAAAATCCAGACTGTTTTGTTTTGTGATTTTGCATCCTTTAGTGCAGTGTTTCTCAACCTTTTTTTCTGCACGGGCACACTTTTCATGTCCCAAGAATCCATGGGCACACCAACATAATACGGGGGGGGGGGTGGGGGGGGGGGGGGGGTAAATATCGTCACTGTCGGGAAGAAACCTTGTATCTCCAAGTTTCAAATGTGTACGTTTCTTCGCAACGTAAAGCCCTGCTTCATCATACAAGGCTGTCGCACAACAGTAGTGAAAACAGCCGATCTACAAGCACACAACGCCTCGCGGTGCGAGGCGTTGTGTGCTTGTAGATCGTCTGTTTTCACTAGTTTAAATCATTTTTAAAATGATAAATGCAATACTGGCTTTCAAGCAGTTTCAAGGGGCACACTTGGCCCTTTTCAGGGGCACACCAAAGGTCCACAGGCACAGTGGTTGATAAACACTGGTCTAAAGTACAAGTTTAGTGAAGGGGGATGTTTGGAGAAACCTAAGGTTTGGGAGGAGAGATTCTCATATCACTTCACTCCTAATCAGTGTGGAATATGGTTGGATTATCTCAGAAACTAATAAACTCATTATAAAAACTATTATACCTGTAGTGTCGGATGTGCATGCACAAATCCTACTTTAACTCATATATATATATATATATATATATATATATATATATACACACACGGATGAATTACTTTAATTAATTCATTGTGTGTCATTTATCGATGTAGTGCAGTCTGCTAGTCTGCTTATAAGACACCAATAGTGTCCTACTTGAAAAAAACCTTCCATTGAGCCTGACACAAACAGGAAATGAGTAGCGATAGTCTACAGGTTGTTGCAAAGTAATAAAGCCCTTGTACTTAATGAAGATATAATAAGCTCGTACTGAGTTCAAGTGAACTCACAACGTGGAAATGAAATGACTCACGATCATTCTGTGAGCAGCCTACAGTAAGTAGGCGCAGACAGAGACACGGTGAACAGAGACAAGTCGCTTTCACCAACTATAGATATCACACACATGAAATATGTTTTCATGTGTTTGACATCTATACTTAGTCGTTAGACAGGCGGTGAAAGTAAAGTTATTCATTTAAACAAAGAAAAATAAAAAAGTATTATCAGGGTTTGTCCCACACGCCATGTTAACACCAAAGTCCTTGGCATTATTGTGCAACACTGCACATCCACTAAACACACACCCACCCTGCTTGAGAAGCCTCATCACCGCGTCACGACTCGCCCCGTTCCGGTTAACACATATCTCAGCACTGTTTTCACACACAAAATTCTGCATCCTCCGGCTGTTTAAACTCTCACAGTCCAGTGTGGGGGTGATTTGACTCTACAGCACCCCCTGCTGCCGTTTCACGGGCACAGAAGTCAACAACCATCAATCTGATGCCGTTTTCAATACAGAACAAAGAACTTACCGTCAGTCATAATCTGCCCGTCCTCATCCTCCCCTGGGCTTCCATCTGAGGAGGACAGATTACCTGTCTGTTCAGTTTAGCTGCATTTTACTCAAGACATTTACATGATAAGCTATAGAGCGTGATGCAGACTAAAGACACCGGTTTTCCCTTTGCAACTCTCTGCTAACCTGAATCTTGCCCCCTCTCTTCCTCCTCGTCCTCCCCGTCCTCCTCCTCCTCCTCCCTGCTGTGGCCCTCGTCTGCCTCGTCCTGCTCCTGGTCGTCATCAGAGTCGGAGATCACCACACACTCATCTCTGTTACTGTTGTCAGGCCCTGCTTTGGTCCCGCTGCTGCCGCTGAAGAGACAAACACAAACATACACACACAAACTATGACCACTTGAACTTGCCTGGTTCCAGACCATAGACCCCGCCCACTCTCAGAGTGGACTGTTTCTCTGGTCTGGAGTGAGTACATGAATCGGCAGTTTAGCAGCCAAAAACTGCGGCTGATCCAATGAGCGTGGAGGGTGGGGGTGGGTCTAACAAATATCCAATCCGTGTCCGCGCAGCAGTTGAAACGATTCAAAGTTCACACACACAGGCAGGCTGAGGCAGGCACACACACGCGCGCTCACAACATGTCGCAAGGCGATCATTTATCAGATTACATTATATAGCGTTCCAGCTCTAAAACATGTTTTGATTGAATCACTTGTCTATACTGTACGAGTTCCTTCTCCTTATTGGAAGACATTGATATCCTATCCTGAATACGTAATTTCTGTTAACTAAAGAGCTGGAGAGACAGGGAGACCTGTTACTGAACAAACACCAAATAGCAATGTTTACTATCAAAATATAGAGCCATTTTCATGACCTGGAAATGAGAAAACACCTGCAGGTACCCTGTGTATATCCTAATACTGTGGTTGTTTTGCAGTTAATGTAGCTGACATGCAAGTCATGCAGTTTCTACAGATTCATGTTGAAAGAACCTTACCTGCCATTCTCCCTGGGTTCCCACAGTGGAGTCAGGTAGTATCTGAGAGGATCTCTCCATAGATCATCCTTCAGGATCTAAACATTGACATACTAGTTGGTTAATACTTGGATGAACAAGATTCGTCAGTAGACTGGGAGAAGACACGCGATGGCTTGATCTACTTGTAACATTAGATGATTAGCTGATTGTATCTGCCTTACACAATACCATGATTGCAATTAGGGCTGTCACAATTATTACATAATCCCAATTATTTTGCATTATCGTTTCCATGTTGAGAAATGTTAATAGTTTCAAACACTATCAAAAGGTAGTGGAAATAGCAGATCGGCTATTTCCACCAGCAATGTTATTTTTTAAGTAAAAAATGGTCAAATATGTCGGTCATTTCATTGTATATTTAAGTTATGTGTCATGATTGCCATGTGCAACTTCAAAGCCTAAAAGCCAAACAGAAATGTAATTGTCAACGACAAAAACACAGTTAAATCGTTAATCGCAAATATTTGGGTGATAATTAATCGTCATGTAAAATGTCATAATCGTGACAGCCCTACACACAATACCATGATTGCATACATGTCATTACGGGGTGTGAGATGTACATAGGGCTGTCACGATATGACATTTTACATGACGATTAATTGTCACTCAAATAATTGGCGATTAACGATTTAATTGTGTTTTTTGTCGTTGATAATTACATTTCTGTTTGGCTTTTAGGCTTTGAAGTTGTACATGGTAGATATGATGACACATAACCTAAATATCCGAAGAAATTACTGACATATTTGACAACTTACTACTTCAAAAATAACTTTGATAGTGGAAATAGCCGATCTACAAGCTCACAACGCGTCGCTGAGCTTGTAGATCTGCTATTTCCACTATTTTTGACTTTCTTAAAAATATATGAACGTTTTTCAACATGGAAACGATTATGACGATTATGACAAAATAATCACGATTATGTCAAATAATCATGATTAGACGATTATGTAATAATTGTGACAGCTCTAGATGTACGTATAAGACCATGGGCAACTGGATGCAGTCAGGCTGACCTGTGCTATATCATCTCGGCCGGGATTGCTGTGGTCACTGAACCAGCTGAAGAACGTCTGGTAGACGCCACGCGATGACTTCCTGGGCTCACTGTGGCCCGTGAGGTTCTGACCACGGTGCCACAGGATCGGGTTCGAGAACGAAACAGGAGGTCCTGAGACACACAAAACAATATGAGATTTTTAACCACCCAATACTTTGAGTGGGTGCTCAATAATAGGCCCCCTCTTGGATTAATTGAGGTATATTCAGGCAGATTGCAGTTTGGCCTGTAGATAGGAAATCAGTTTTTGTGTGCCTCACGTTGGACTGAAGTGAGGACCCAATGTAGATATTAGTGAAGCTTTTATTTAGGCCCATTGGAAATAACATTCAAAAAGCCTTGATATGACGAAAAATAAATACTGTTAAAATAATTTAATGACAAATTTAGTGTATAAGATAAATTTTTAAGATAAATTAATTAACATTAATTTTAAGATTGACTAGCCTGAGGAAGGTCTACACAACCAAAACGTTGCTTCTACATTAAAATAACTTGCAATGTGCAAGTGGCAGTGTGCAGGTATACCTTTTATTGAGCTCATCTACTGTTTGTCACCCACTGCATGCACCTGATTTGCATGCACTGTGTGCCGTGCTGCAAGCTTGTAGATCTGCTATTTTTGAAAGATCTTGAAAACTTGTGCAAGTCTTTGAATATTTCAAATCCTTCTAAGGTTTTTGAAAAACCTATGTTTCTATGTCAATGGTGCTCAAACTTTTTCATGCGAAGGACCCCCAGAATGATATGTATTTGGCCACGGACCTTCGCTTAAAAAATACATATATTCAAAGATTTGCACACATTTGTACGTTTCAAAAATAGCAGATCTACAAGCCTGGTGCCGTGCTGTGAGCTTGTATATCTGCTATTTTTAAATGGCTAAAGAAATATAAAATAATTAAGGCCCCTCCACCTTGGGCCCTAGTAACTCAGTCCCACTCCCTCCCCCCCTTGTGATGCCCCTGACCCTCACCTCCCATGCCGAGGTGAACCTCCTTCATGATGATGTTGTTCTGAAAGTAGGGGTTCCGTTTGAAGTGGAAACGGATCCTATGTCCCACTTTGTTGCCCTTGAATGACTCAATCTGAGAGACAGAACACACAGACATAACAACAATATGTTATGAGCTATTTTCGAAATTTGTTGTACATCGGAGTATATATATACTGTAGGACTTATGTGAGCTGAAACCCTAGGCAATTTTTGTTTGTTTTCCAGTTGACTTTAAAAACATGGCAGGCTTATCAAATTATTAATGGCTATGTTAGATATAGGTGTGCCAATGTGCAAGAATTGACCAGATACTTTTGGGCACGCCTATATTAAACAGAGCCATAATTCATTGTATTAGCTTCATCTGCATCAATTAGTAGTCTGTGTAGTCTGTGTAATCTGTGGTAGCTTTTGTCCTGGAAAAACACACACACACACACACACACACACACACACACACACACACACACACACACACACACTAGGGTTTCATTAAGTGGTTAAATTATTAACCTCAAGATCGGTCATGTAGCTGAGAGCGTCTTCGTCTGTCTCGTCAATGTGAGCCGAGAGATGTGGGTGGTTCAACAGCTGTTAGATCAGAGTCAAGGGAAATAAATGTACACAACATGGTATTTCGGTTTCATTTCGACACCCACACTTGAATGAGAGAGAGAGAGCGAGCAAGTTGAGCAGAGAGTGATGTGAGATAAGAGTACAACACATAGATCTGGAGTCTACATTACATTTGAGTAACCAGGAGATTTAATTGAACATTTAAGGATACTGCTGTGACCCAGAAGCCAGGAATGGACTGTGTGATGGACCTGCGTTGGTCCAGATGTGGACGCTGCTGCCGACTCATCTTCAGATCCAGCCGCTGGTGAAGCCGGGCGCTCTTTTTATCGAGCGCTTCCAGCCTCATCTGTACCTGGGCAAGAAGAGCCACCGACTGCCTGATCTCCGGGGCCATCTTGACAGAGACGATGGCACACTCCGAGCCGTCGTTCGTCTCATTATCGGACGGAAAAGAGGAGCTCGGCGTGGAGGACGATCCGGGTATCGAATCGTCCCCGTCTTCTCCATCGCCAATGTCTTCCGCAGCCTCCCTTTCGATACTGTGGACTGACGTGGAGCTATCTGCTGCGGCTGCCTGGGTCTTAGAGCTCAACTTGGAGGATTCGTGGCCGGCGCGCTTCACTCTGCCTCCCGGTCTGTCCCGTCCGTCCCGTCCTCCGGGTCCAGCTCTTTCAGACGAGCAAGGAGTCTCTTCGCCTTCCTTCCCCTTCCCACCTGTGAGGCTGGCGAGGGCTTCTGCGGCCGCGATGGCTGCCGAGTCGGACTGGTGGTCCAGGGAGGTTGAGGGACGGTGTTCTCCCTCCGCATCCGCTTTCGCAGCATCTTTCGCAACATCTTTCACAGCATCTTTTGCAGCATCTTTCGCAGCATCCGAGCCCTGGGCGTCCTCAGCTGTCAGCCTGCTGGGACCACCACCATCATCATCAGGGCCATCCTGCCTCGCTGAACTGTTGGCAGTTGAGGCACCGTTGCTGCTGCTGCTGTTCTCCTTGCCTGTTTTCACATCTCCCGCTTCTCCCTCGCGGTGCTGCTGCTCCTCCGCAGCCTGCTGCTGCTTCACCGCAGGTTCTTCTGCTGGTTTCTCGGCTTCGCCGTTCTTTTGGCTCAGCGAAGACGTGGAGGGGCTCTCGTTCCTCGCGTTTTGGCCGACAACTTTGGTCACCTTGCGCGGGGTGTTGGAACTGGAGGCGCTCTCATCTTGCTGCTCGGAGGACTGGCGTCGTTTCCTGGACGCAGCAGAGTCTGCGGACCGCTTGCAGTCCGTCACTTTACTCATGCTACAGTCCCAAAACAAGCTAACCAGCTAGGTTAACCAGTTAGCGCACACAAAAAGAACGGTACACGTATTGTTCGAGGTACTGTCGACCCGACACGACGCACCCGAATAGCTGATTATTGCAACTATATCCCCGAATTAAAATTGACTTGCGCCATTTAATCGAGATAGAACAGGAAGTCCTTGTTTTGCGCGGCCTAGCTTAGCCACTTTAGCAGGCTTACCGTTAGCACAGCTAGCTAACAGCTAATGTTACTCACTGTGTGTTTGTGTTCTCCGATTCACAGATGGATCTGGTTAATCCGTTTGAATCCAGCGAGGAACGCTTTGTAACAAATACAAGCAACAATAATGTGAAGAACCCGCAGTACGACGCTGTTTACAACCCGCGTTTGTTTATATTTTGCGCTCTCCCTCAGTTTACTATTGGTAGAGTCAGGATCCCATAGCCCGAATAGACGGCCGCGCTCTGATTGGCGCGTTCGTTGTCAGGGATTATTGACGAATGGCGCAATGGCTGCGTAGTACATCATGTAGTAATAATAATAATAATTATTATGAAATAATCATAAAGGCCCATTCCCACTGGGCCAGATAACAGATACAAAAATCTCCTTTTCCAGATAAAAAAAAATCTCTTTCTCCATTGAAGTGGATGGTAAGATACAGATACAAAAATATCTGTCACAGATATATATATTTTTTTTTATCTGTGACAGATATATATTTTTTTTATCTGGAGAAAGAGATTTTATTTTATTTCATCTGTTATCTGGCCCAGTGGGAAATACATCAACTGCCAACTATTACAACTTACAATATTTTTGAAGGTTTTGTTTTGTTCTGTTGTGATAGAAATCATCGCTGTAGCCTACAGTGCAAATTTCATCCAGGAGAGAAAACCCATTTATAAGTTTAACATTTTCCAGTTCCAATTTTGTCTGGTAATTTTTGTTTCATCACTTTCCCATTAATTATTTATCCTGTAGTAGGCTATCTTGTTCTTGTATGTATGGGTTCTCTCCCCTGATTGGATAAAATTGGTATCCTGGCCTGAAAATATATTTTCTGATTTCTAAAGAGTGCAACGATTAGCCTACTATCAGAATGGGATACACTTTCAAATAAACAAAACATAAATAGAATACATGAAAAATAAATGAAAAAAGTGATGGAAGAATCACAGCCCCCTCACTTCCTTCGTGAAGGGGACGTGATTTTTTCCATTAGCCTACTTTTTCCATTTATTCTATAGGCCTATGTACGACTTTGTTTTTAGGTCCATGTGTTTTTCCAAGGGTTTTCCCATGGTATCAAATACAGATATTTGATCCCTATCCTGTGACACCCCCATCCTGTGATCCAATCCAAAGAGCAGCTATAGGCTAACAAACACTGCCATGCAATATAAACTGTTTATTATGATCTGACACCAGGTGTGCAGGAAACATGAAGCAACAACATGCAATATGTCTACACCAGTAAGACTCCCTAATCGGGAGATAAGCGACCGTAGGTCACTTATCTCCACAAATAGGGCAAAAATTTGTTTTGCCAAAATCTTCCTGATCCATGTTGATGACATGAGTGTAGACATACTGTGTAGTGATTTTCGTGATTTTAGGGCAAAATCTGGAGGAGCAGTGTCCAAAAATGTGTTTTTAAAAATCGGCCTGGAGGTGGCGCTATATGGGAGAGATTCATGTTGATGGGATGAGTGTAGACATACTGTGTACCGATTTGCGTGATTTTAGGGCAAAGATTGTAGGAGCAGTGTCCAAAAATGTGTTTTGCAAGAATCGGCCTCATGGTGGCGCTAGAAGAGGGCCATGTGAGAAATGAGGGGTGGGGTCTCCGCGCCGCCAAGGCGGACGAATAGGTACCGGCCCCGGCTGTCCCGGTCGCTCCTAGCCGGAGTTACGGCATTTTATGTGAGCTGCAGTGTAGGGGGTCCTCCACTGGGGGCGCCACCACTTTTGCATCCGTTCTGGAGCACCAGGAGTCGGTGGTCCCCGGGAATTCCCCGTGAGCAGCCCCGTTGGGGTGGTCATTTGGTCAGTTTTGCACATTTGGTCATTTTTTACATCTGGGGGTCCCCCAGGGACCTGGGGGTCCCTGGAGCTCCGGGGGTCCTTGGAGGTTGTAGTTTGGCAGGTAAGGAGTGTGTGTGCAAAATTTGGCATGGATCGGGGCAACGGTTGCGGAGATATGAGCAGGGCAAGAGTGTGACGTGTGACGTGTGACTGACGGACTCACTCACGGACAGCCTGTGGAGGTTTTGGTAGTAAATGCGACCTACGGTTGCAATTACAGAGAATAATGAAGCAAACACCTGCTATTAACTCAACTCTTTATGGCCAAGACACTTTCAACACTTTGCAAATTCATTCTGTCCTCCTTGTCCCTTTTATGCCCATATATGGAGATCCCTGATGTCATCAATATTAAGCCCATATCTGGGAATGCCCGTATATGGACATATTGTGTCAATCTCATGTGGTCTATGACGTCAGACATTTATGATGTCAGACGTTGTCAGTCATCTCCATATTTGAGAAACTATGGACACATTTTGGCCACATGTTGTACAACAGGGGTCTTCAACGTTTTCAGGCCAAGGACCCCTTAGTTGAGAAAGAGATGAAGCAGGGACCCCCACAACCTGTTCATAGATTCCATATAGTTTCATTGTTTGACAGCACCATCCTCAATATATTTTGGATTCATTTCAATTCTGTACTTAGTCTGCTCCTTTTCCTCTCTACACCCATGCACCCGATCAAACCTCTTTGCCGAAAATAGCCCTCCAGCTTGTAGATCTGCTATTTTTGGCTAAAGTTCTCGGAATATGGACGTTAGGGTTCAAGTGGTTGATATAAAAAAAGAGAAACGAGGTTTCTATCACACTGTAAGATTTGGAGTCACCCAGCTTCTCGCCCTTAGGTGCCTAATGCCTATATAGTCCAGTCATTTTAGGCCAAAATTTGTCCAAACCTAGAACAAATTGCAATAGTAGCAAACTCAACTGATTTTGTATCCTCAATATGTCCTTAGTGAGGGAAAAAAAGTCCCAAGGAATCCCACCGGGGCAAAGTTTTGAAAACGACCTATCTACCTTCACTTACTACAATATAAAGGAAAAAATGACTGAAAAAAGATCTGCTTTAAGTGGGATATGAGGGGTCAAACTAGGGGTTTTTAATTATTCTGAATCCATTGCAAGCATTTGTTTTGCATGAAAAACATTCCTTGGGCTAAAAACGGACCCCAAAAGACTGAAAATTGATGAAAATTGATGAAAATTGACGTTTTGAGTGGCCATTTCTGGCCCAAGGAATGTTTTTCGTGCAAAACAAATGCTTGCAATGGATTCAGAATAATTAAAAACCCCTAGTTTGACCCCTCACATCCCACTTAAAGCAGATTTTTTTCAGTAATTTTTTCCTTTATATTGTAGTGTATAGTAAGTGAAGGTAGATAGGTCGTTTTCAAAACTTTGCCCCGGTGGGATTCCTTGGGACTTTTTTTCCCTCACTAAGGACATAATGAGGATACAAAATCAGTTGAGTTTGCTACTATTGCAATTTGTTCTAGGTCTAACCCTAAAATGACTGGACTAATATATTTCATCGGCTGTCTATGTCTATCTATTGACCAAGCTGGTAAAAACAGAATATTTGGGAATCATTGTGTCATAGGCACTGTAGCCTATTCCAAGTTGCAAGTTGCTCTGCTTTTTCTTTCTTTCGGGAGTGTAGCCTATATTTAATTTGGTATTAACCATGCTTGTCCTCTATAATAAAAGCCAAGGCTGTCTCACATTGTGAACCTGTTCAGAGATGTGCAGGGTCCAGAACAGAAAGCTATGACACAGATATAAAGCAGTTGCCTATGGTAACCAGCCATCCAATCACCAGCCACCAACTGTCCCTCTGGGCTATGGAATCTAGACTGCTGCAGCGACGTCAGACTAAATAATCTCTCCGATTGGTTAAAGCAGACCGCGCAAACTCTCTCCCCCAATTATTAATTATAATTCATTTTATCATTTTACCCACATTTCTGCTTCATTTCTCTAACTGTGTGTGTGAGAGAGAGACAGCAACACCTGGGAAAGTTCCTGGCTGCCATGGTAATGGTAACACATGACACAACATAAATGAAAACAGGCCTACAAAACACACATGAATGACACACTATTATACCCACTACCATCTGGCTTTTGTCTAAAATTAATCAGCATTAAAGGAGTAGTTCACCCCAAAATGTTTTTTTTTGGAGCGGTGAAAGCGCTCCCAATAGACAGGTATGTCTGTGGCTGGCTGACTGGCTGGCTGGCTATGTGGCTGGCTGGCTATGTCTGTAGCCTGGCAATACCTCTAGTGGCCACACACAACACACATGTTAAAGGAGGGGCGCTGTTTAGCAGGCCAGGCACACTCAACACACACACACACACACACACACACGCACGCACGCACGCACGCACACACAGATCTAGAACACAGAATGTAAAAATATAGATCTAAAACAAAAAATCTAAAACATAGATCTAGAACACAGCACTTCTTAAACAATGTACTTGTACAGTAAGGTATTATACAGTACAGTAAGGTAAAGTACAGTAAGGCATAGTAGAGTAAGGTAGAGTACAGTAATGTACAGTACAGTGAGGCACAGTACAGTAAGGTACAGTACAGTACAGTAAGGCACGGTACAGTACGGTACAGTAAGGTACAGTACGGTACAGTGAGGTACAGTACGGTACAGTAAGGTACAGTACAGTAAGGCAGTACTGACAGACAGGAACAGATTGAGAAGGGCACTGTTGTGCAGACTAGACACACACACACACACACACACACACACACACACACACACACACACGCACACACACACACACACACACACACACACACACACACACACACACACAGGGTATAGCTTCTCAGATTCACCGCTCCACTTCGAACCGAGGTTTGATTTTTTCTTTTCTTTTCAATAATAAGTTCAATAATATTTCTTTTGTTTTTTGACGCTTTCCTAAGACAATAATTTGATTATTATAACAGTATAATCAAAGTACGCTGATGGTTTTCCCATCCAGGGCCATGCATTAGGGTCCCCATCCGGAATCAATGGGGGTAAATGTACTATTAAATGAACTACTATTGAGTCTCTATATATGGCATGAGTAATCAATAGGGCAGGGGTCTTCAACGTTTTCAGGCCAAGGACCCCTTAGCTGAGAGAGAGATGAAGCAGGGACCCCCACAACCTGTTCATAGATTCCATATAGTTTCATCGTTTGACAGCAAAATCATCAGTGTATTTTGGATTCATGTCAATTTGTGTTTTCAGATATTTAACCACTTGAACCATCAATCAATACTTATAACACTTGATCTTTCACTCTGTACTTAGTCTGCTCTTTCTCCCATCTGTACCAAAAATAGCTGATCTACAAGCTCACAACGATCTGCTATTTTTGGCTAAAGTTCTCTGAATTATGGATGCTAGGGTTCAAGTGGATAAAAAAAGGAGAAAAAAAGTTTCTATCAAAGATTTGGAGGACCCCCTGTAGTAACTCTGAGGACCCCCTAGGGGTTCCGGAACCCCTGTTGAAGACCCCTGCAATAGGGGGTTAAAAAAATCCTTTTGGGGGTGAACTACTCCTTTAATTCCTGGGACAGATGACTGCAGTCCATGCTGCAGTCACCAGTATAGGCATGGATGGACCAGGGTTAGTCTAGGGCTGTGCTGTGCGTGCCTCATAATGATTTCATTTTACTAGAGTAGGCTTCTTTGCCACCACAGTCATCATAGGCCTATGAATAAGCTTACTATAGCCTAATTGTCTTCATTATGATGCGCAAAATGACAGAAACCTGTGTTAATTCCTTCATAGGCGTTATCTAATAATAATCTACAAATTAATTAATGCACATTTACGCCTCAATTAGCAGGCTAGGCTGTCATTGGTAGGCCTCAACTGTAAGCCAGGCTAGGCACATATCATTTATGTCACTATATGACTGCCAACATTATTCTGTGAGACTCTCATGGGCATGGCGTGTGGCTGCCTGGCATTCTGAATTCTGATGATGTAACGCATACAGTGCAATAAAACTATACACACAGAGACATTTCCGTCTCCACGGGAGACTCTCCTGTAAAAGTAACACCATCAATGCGATATAATCATCCGTATAATAAGATAGTGGAGCAGTGGGCGTGTACCAAACAACACCATCACGGTGAAGGAGGGGTGGTAAGGGTTATACCAACTTTAAACGACACATGTGGGCCACACGGAGTGCCGCGCGGGTCAACGCTAAAATTAGAGGGTAGTTCCTCCAATATAGCTGCACACTGCGATACGTAACGTGCGTACTAAGGTCATGTATAGACCAGAGGGACTGACAGATGATCACAAGGCTTAGGGATAGATAGCTAGGCAGTCGAGTCAAGGTAGCTCCTGAGTCCTGCATGGGTGACACGCAACGCCGCACGTCCTCATCCTAAACTGCCTGGTGTACGTGTGTGTACTCTATGTACCCTACTGAGCGGCGCGCGACACGTTTTCGCCACAGCTTCACTGAGAAAGAACCGCAGACATGTCTTTCTTAGCCATCCCGAGCCAAGAGGGTCTGTTCCTCAAGAAGGCGAAGAGTGGCAGCAGGGCAGCCGAGGAAGGGAACTCGGACGACGACGAGGTGTTCGGGGAGGAGGAGGATGAGGAGAACGTCCGCCTCATCCCGAGATCATCGCCCATACCCAGGAAGCGCGGCGCGTCCATCTACGACGAGACCATCGAGTACATGCGCATCCACAAGGCAGGGCTGATCAAGCGGAGCGTGTCGTTCGCCGACACAACAGGTGGAGACCTGGTCGAGGTCAAGGAATTCTACCAGTTCGACGAGGACGACGAGGACGCCGAGGCCAAGTGGGAGAAGGAGGAAGCCCGGTACCGCAAGCAGCAGCGAGAGCCGATTTACACCGTGATGCCGGAGTTCATCCCCAAGTCCGGCGGCGACCTGCAAGAGGCGGTGATGAAGAACAAGGTGGAAGTTGAGATGTTGTCTCCGGCCGAGGACGAGCCGCTCGCCTTCACCGGGACCGTCCGAGTCCTCAACGTCTCTTTCAACAAGGCCGTTTACATTCGATCGACCATGGACAATTGGGCTTCTTATTTTGATTACCCGGCTGATTATGTCCAGGGTTCCCACGAAGCGAGCACCAACACCGACAAGTTTTCCTTCAAGATGTCCTTTTGCCCGCCTTATAACACGCACGGCTCCCGCATCGAGTTTGTGGTTCGCTACGAGACCTCTGCTGGTGATTACTGGGCCAATAACTCGCACATGAATTATGTGGTGACTCTTCTCCTGTCTTATGATGACAATTCGGCCCAAGTGTCCGACCTGCGAGAAATAAGAGGCATCTTGAGGCCACCAAAAGACTACAGGTAAATATGCTGTCCTGTTCTGACTGCAACTCAACTTTTATTGTCTCATCACAGGTTTACAGGTGGAAACAAAAGTGGGTGAAATTCCCATCATTGCAGTTTCAAGAAAGGTGGAAAGAAATAGAGAAAGACAGAGACAGAAAAACAGGTCATATGGTACAGTAAATATGGGGGCAGTGTGAAATATAGCCTTAGGTGCAAGCATGTAGCCTATAGTGTAGTTTGTACTGTAAGCAAGGTGTGCGCAATGGCAACAAGGCAGTAAAATAACAGCAGATGTAATCTAGCATAGATAAGGTTGAAGGATAATATCAATAAAATAAGGCCATTAAAAAGCAGAAGTTATAATAATGCATGCATCACAGTCACAGTCATAAGAGCATAAGATGAGAGGTGGAATGGCATTTTACTGACTGGTCACCAAATATCTATCCGTTTCGTCAATGGGAAAATATAAGTTGGGAAGGTATCTTTCTGTTTGTGTGTGTGTGTGTGTGTGTGTGTGTGTGTGTGTGTGTGTGTGTGTGTGTGTGTGTGTGTGTGAGTGCGTGTGTGTGTTGCCCACATGAGAACCTGTCCTGCATGCATCTCATTCACAAGCAGAACATGAGATGAAGATGTTTTTACAGCTAGGCCACATCTGCAGTTTAGTGGACAGAGTTCTATTCTGGGCTTGTTCTGCTTTTCTTGTTGAGTATTCTTCTTTTGATCTCTTACATCACCACTAAATAATAAGCCTAGGCTCGAGGCCCCAAACATGGAAGCTACTGTATGATACAACTGCCTTAGCTGACAACAGGATTGGAATTAGAAGACAAGAGCGTTTGGCTGAGGGCTTTAAGGGGCTATAATAAGCCTAAGCCACATACTGGGTGTCCAGCTTCATTCTGTGGGTCTGTCTGGAGGTAATTTATGGAGGTCAAGTTTAAAATGTCAGATGTAGAGTGAGTACATGTGTGTAAGCTCCTAAATAAAATAAAATAGAACGTTTAGCCAGGCTAACTTTCTGTGAGTGTGGATGTATTGGTGCAGTCAGATATAGCTTAGCCTCGGAAACCCATGCTTTTTAGATATAGCTCAATCACAGTCTTCAGTCCTTTGCAAGGGATACCAGTCATCCAGTGTGTGTGTGTGTGTGTGTGTGTGTGTGTGTGTGTGTGTGTGTGTGTGGGTGTGTGTGTGTGTGTGTGTGTGGGTGTGTGGGTGTGTGTGTGTGTGTGTGTGTGTGTGTGGGTGTGTGTGTGGGTGTGTGTGTGGGTGTGTGTGTGTGTGTGTGTGTGTGTGTGTGTGTGTGGGGGTGTGTGTGTGGGTGTGTGTGTGTGTGGGTGTGTGTGTGTGTGTGTGTGTGTGTGTGTGTGTGTGGGTGTGGGGTGTGTGTGTAGGGGGGGGGGATCAGAAAAAGGAAAAGGGCAGGTGTTATTTCCGTGCACCAGGAATTATTCTACCCTTGACCTTTTCTAGCTCTGGACATAGAGAAACTAAAGCTGACATCAGACCAGTCCAGTTTCAATGGAATATATTGGCAAAGCAAAAAAGTCGAACGCGTGGTCATCAAACTCTGGCAAACACACACGCTTTGCTCCCTTCCAATAGGACATTAACCACATGAACGTCCCTATTCTGGGGGGAAAACACAATCTACAAGCTCACAACGTGTTGCAAAGTGCCAAATTTTGAGTTTGTAGATTAAATGTTTTCTGTAAGGATACTTAGTGTAGAGGGGAAAAGGGATGGGACATAATATAGACTTCTGGGGGACACACACAGGGTTTAAGTGGTTTCTTGAGAGGAAGATTTTAAAAGCATCATTTGCTTCAAACCAAGCACCCAATCTTGAAGACCTATAAAAGGACTGGATCTTTGAGTGTCCAGGATGTAAACTGATTTAGTTGTCATCTGGGTCTTCTTAGCACCATGGGTCTTTATAAACAAGAGATGAGCTAGATGGGTTGCTAAGGGCGGGTGAGCTGTTGATTGAAATATGGGAGACGGGAGAGCAGATACCCATCAATAAACACACTGCTACCACAACACTGACATGAACTCTTCAGCTATTTCCACATTTATTCATTCATGGTGATAGCTAATACTTGGAATGTTATATGTGTACAGGGTAATTTATGTGGTGAAAAGAAAATCCAAAACAAAGATATGTCTGAAATGTGTCTAAAATACATCTGCAGGACAACTCAATTTATAGACTACAGATTTACAGGTGTAAAACAGTGGGTAAAATTCTTTGCCTTGACAAGCTTCATCGTTGCTGATTGATTCAGTGATTGAATAATACTTCATTAGCAGTTTGCATAGGAAAAGCACACGACAGTACAGTTCAGATACAATATCTACTAATAGGATTTAAACCCAAGAAAGCACTATGGCAGGCTTGTTTACATTGGGGTGCTTTTGTACTTAGTTTGAAGATAGGTGGAAATAGATAGAGAAACAGACAACAAACAAACAGAAAAAAGATCAGATATCAACATGGCAGTGTGATATACATACATTAACATGCATGATTCATACGTATATATGTACATACTGTAAGGTGCGTGTTATAGCAGTAGGAAGATACAGTAAAAATAGCAGCAGATGTAATTACATATGTACGGTCGATGGTTTAAGGAAAAATCTATAAAATTGAGTCGATTTAAAAGTACCTGATTCTAACAGCCCTGGTAGAGTGTATAGTGATAGTCACATAGTCATATGCACAGAAGAAAATCCAGTGTTGTGGCCTGTCTCCTCAATATTAGCCTAAATAGCATTCATTTGTCAGTATACAGTAGGCATACCCATTTCTGGTGAAGACAACATAACTGTTTTATCTAGGTCACAAGTTGTAGCATCACAACCTCTGCAACATCTCCGGAATGTCATGTCAGCAATGAGGTCAGCATGCCTCCATCTCATATAGACACGCATACCCAATGTACCCAAAACCAGGTGTCTGGCCTCCTATAAGAGGGTCTGTCTGTCTGTCTGTCTGTCTGTCTGTCTGTCTGTCTCTGTGTCTGGAGATATTAACCTTGCAAACCAGCGGCAAAGTGCAACGTTTCCTTAGCAAAATGCCTGTAGGCTACAATACATAAGTACCTTCACAAAATTTTCCACATATACTGTTGTGTGTTTTATACTTGACATTTTAATCTAATAATGGAAATAAGTTAGGTTCTGTTCGGGCTGAAAACGTGTCCATATTTGGAGTCATAAGTCATAGATATGTCATATGACCGACATCAAAGATGTCAGTACAGTAGATGACTGAAGTCACAGGCTGGCCATGTCCGAGATCCACATTGCTGCCCTGTACACAATGTACCCATCTTGCCCAAAACTGGAAGTGTAATACGCACGGGGAACCTCAGGACCATGGTCGGTGGCTATTCAGAGCTCTATTTATGTATCTCTCTTCTCACATGCTGATCATCATCTTGGTCTTGGGTTCAGTTGGCATTGCAACCTTTGGAGTATAACTGCCAACGCTCCTCCTGTCTTCCAGTAATGAAGTATGTGTGAAAGAGATTTCTACTCTATCCTGTGTCTCATTTCTGATTATCACACATTTTCTTCTCCCATTATTAAAGATGGGGTGCCATGATTCCTTACGTCAAGGAAGCAAGCACGACTCCAAATCTCTTCACTTCTGAACATTTTTACCGGGTGCACTGTCGGGAAAGTAACTTTGAACAAGAGGATACCAGCACTCACAGAACTGTCATTTAAGGCACTTTTATTAAAGTTTATAAAGTTGGCATGGCACGCCAGAGCAAACAAACAGCCTTTATCTGATGAAGGCTTGATGCCTTGTATCCTCTTGTTCAAAGTGCCATTATCCCCCCCCCCCCCCCCCCCAAAAAAAAAGAAAAAAAAAAACATGATGATCAGGTATTATGATTATACTAGGAGGAAGATTGTTTTCCAGAAAAGTGTACAGAACGTGTTAAAAGTGGCCACGCCCACCAGTTCATTAAGGGTGCGTTCAGAAATGTGTGCCATTGTTGTCGTTCGTGTATTCGGTGCACTCATTGCTGTGTCGTTCGAAAATCCAGTGCGCTGCGTACCCGGTGTGCTGAGTGCACGCACAGAACACCCCTACTCGGAAGATGGGTTTTGACAGTGTGGTGCGTCAGTGTGGTGTTTTGATTGGTTGCTTTTCATGGCGGTGTCTCGCGCTTCTCAGCTGTCAGCTGTGAACAATGGTGTAGGAAATGATAACAAAATGCAAATGATAGGTCATTTGGGCTTTATTGTTACACACACATCAACGTGTAAACTAACAGCAGGTAGGCCAATGTTATGAATTAAATTACCTTTCAATTGCAGTTGCTAACATTACGTTAGCAACTGCTGCTTTTCAGAAAGTTCAGAGTTCAGAGTGAAAAAGCGCACAGCTGCCCCTTATAACTGGTCGTTCATATGTCGACCAGTGTGTCCATAGACACATACAAAACAGAAAAAGTACAAAACTATGGCACCACCTCTTTAAGTCCTCGTGCTATGAACTAAATGCTCATTATCGAAGAGGATTAGAGGAATCAACATGCACACTTAAAAGAACAGGTGCTAAGGTTCATATAACTTTATTAGTGAATAAACTTTATTTTGCTCTATCTGTATGATCGAGTATGTTAATACAATACAATATAATTAATAACTGGTGTTAGTTGGTCTACCTGCTCTTCTATTGAAACAAACTTTATTTTCTAGCACTTTCAAAACAATGCCACAAATTGCTTTGCAGAAGAGTTCAATACACATGAAATAAACCAATACAACATGGCAATAACAAATGTCACAAGATAAAATATATTAAAATGTTTGGGGATTAAAAGCAGCTTTGTTTTCAGAAGACATTTAAAATCTAGACGGATAGCCTATACCTCTGCATACATTATGCCCTCCTGGTGAATATCACTGCTGTCAGCTGACCACAACATTCCCCTCCTCCATGTGTATCAGTGGAACATGTGGTTGTCACTGCCCTCTACAGGCCAACAGAGGGAGGGTCGGCAGCGACAGGGAGCAATGACTAAATTGTGGAGAAAGTTAAAAAGAATACAAGCTTACTCCCACACATTTTGGCCTTTCATATTCCTACACACTTGCCAATAACTTGTCTTTTGGTTCAATTACTGTGTATCAATTACTAGTTTGTTTGTTCTCCTTCCTCAACTATGGACAAAGGACTCTTCTTTACATAGTAATCATTTGAAAGTGTCCAACCTAAACCTATCCGGAAAGCCAGCTTTGACACAAAAAGTATTGTCCAGAGCCTTTGTCGTCAAATGGACCCTTGAATTGCAGTATTATTAATCCCTTATTGCAGTGGTCTTCAACGTTTTCAGGCCAAGGTCCCCTTAGTTGTGAGAGAGATGAAGCAGGGATCCCCACAACCTGTTCATAAATTCCATATAGTTTCATTGTTTGACGGCACAATCATCAGTGTATTTTGGATTCATGTCAATTTGTTTTTTCAGATATTTAACCACTTGATCTGTCAATACTTAATAAACTTGACCTTTCACTCTGTACTTAGTCTGCTCTTTTTCCCCCTCCACACCAAAGCTCTTTGCCAAAAATAGCCGATCTACAGGCTGCGAGGCGTTGTGAGCTTGTAGATCGGCTATTTTTGGCTAAAGTTCTCAGAATATGGACGCTAGGGTTCAAGTGGTTAATATAAAAAAAGGAGAAAAAAAGTTTCTATCACTCAAAGATTTGGAGGACCCCCTGTAGTAACTCTGGGGACCCCCTGTTGAAGAGCCCTGGTCTAGAGCCTTTGACATTTGATAATGATAATGTTGTTCCTTTGATCCAATCTCTTCAGTGCCAAATGATTCGTGGAACTTTGTTGGGTACACAGAAGATCAATACTTTTCAGGGTTACATGTGTTTGTAAATTACACCAGATTCCTGTCAACAGAACAAGTTGCGTAATTGTACCCAGGACTGAGTAAACAGGTGACTAATAGAAACGACAAATAACATGGACAGCAAATCATGATAGAGAATTTGAATTAGAAATCAAATTATCATGTGCCACAACTTGTGCAAGCTGTTAGCAACGTTGGCCCCTTGATCTCTTCCTTTGAAATTGAGACCTGGCTTGCTACAGTTCTATAAGAAAATATTGCTACTGCATCAATATCATAGTAACTCATACTGTATGATACTCTGTCCCGCCCAGGACTGATTGCCTAGTCATTAATAGACTTACACTTTTTGATATTTTTGGTCCTCTGACCTTTGCCAAGATATTGAATTTGACCATATTTTGTTTATTTTTATACTTTTAAATATTGTTTTGGAGAAAATGGGAAACCTAGGGCAGAGTTGGATTCAAACTTGGGTAGACTACGTGACTTAGCCTGTCTGAACAGCCTGGCACTCCTACTATTGATGAATGTTTATCACCTGTGGGAATTATATTCACTCTACTATACCACAGTGTTATTACTGTACTATTAGGCAACTTAAATGCCATTTGTGAGATTTTATGCCCAACTTCAAAACATTTCTTAAAAGGAACAGATTCTATGTTCTTTTGGGTGTTTTTGATTTATTTTGTATTTATTTCTTTTTATGTATTCCAATCAAAATTGTACTTATTTTTCAGCTATGACGATTTCGAAATGGAGATAAACCGCAATGGGGATGATGAAGGTACAAAATGACTTCTAATTTAACATTAAAGTGTAATTAAATATGATGATGTTGCATGATGGTCAAAGTATTTTGTATTTACATTTACAGAGCACCCAGGGCCATCCAGGTCAGATGATTTCAGGAGTAATCCCATCTGCCCGATGCCCGCGCCACCCCAGATTGACATAGAGGTAAAACATGATGGACCAATACAGTTGTGCTTTTCATGGTTGCTATAGAGTGCTACAGGGAGCACGTTTCTTTCTTTTCTTAGGATGGCAGGGGAAAACATTAATAGTGAATGGGGCCAAGTGTCTTCGTGTTCGGCGTCATCAATCACGTTCCAAAAAAGGCAAATAGAAGCAGGCTTGAGCCCCCTGAGGTGCACCTGAGTGAGGCATAAAAGCCATAGCGTGCTCCAACTGTACACACACTTTGTAATTCTAGGGTAGGTCGATAAGAACAAAATGACGTCATAAGAACTTAGGCAGTGTGTTTCAGAACTTTGTTTGGTAGTTCTTGCACCTCCAACAACTAGCCGAACAGACAGACACACGATGTGCTCCTGATTTGTATCGTTTTATTTCCACAATCTGTCATTAATGTACTGACAATGATGGGGAACAACAATTGTAACATATTGTTGCTTCCCTTATTGAGTCTCCAGCCTGTTATCCTAGGAAAAAAAGGCTACAGGGATGATGTCATTTTGTAGTCCAACCCGGAAGTTACCTTCAGCATGGGTTCCTACGGCAGATTTCGAACAGAATTTCTACATTGAGGTTTAGGACTACAAACTGTATCATTCTATTCAAGAAATTAATGGCTTACCTGCCAGCAGAGGACATACATTTAGTAAATTGCTAGTTGGATGATTTCCAAGTAATTTTAATTTGCATGCGGTACAATCCCATTTAACCGTCACACATGCTGAGTGCAATATCCCTTTATGAAAATCACATGTCTAATAAAGAATAATTATGCAGCATAATAATATTGTTTTATAACAGGGAAAAACTATCTAATCGTCCATTTGTTTACCTGTCATTGGCTTGATTGATTATATTGTTCACAGCTCATTGAAGCCTCAGCAACAACTTAGGTAATGTCTGGCTGCACCACTGACTGCATGACTTTGATCATATTATTCATATAATTACAGTGGCATGCACCGTACTCTTGTCACTTTCACCATTTACTTAACCACTTAAACCGTATATACTTAGTTGACCGGAGTCCCCCTGGGCTCTATACTAGTGCCCCTCCTGTTTTAGCTATACACTAAATATCTTTGTCGAAAACTTCCGATCTACTAGCTCACAGCACATTGTGTTGCAATGTTCGGTGCTATGTGCTAGACACTATGGTTCAAGTGGTTAATTCATCAAAGTTGTGGTCCTATTTGATTTCATCATATTATGATATTGAAGTGACTAATGCCTCATTTTTATTTGGAGGATAAATCGCCGCTTGCCGCCTAGAACGGATTTCCAAGCTAACAGCGCGTCCATTCTAATTTTATGTTTGTTCCATTGTTGTTTGTTGTAGAGGAGTCAGTCCCACTCCCTAATATAGCCTAATCAAAGTGGAAGGAGTTATTTTTTTTTGATTGTGACCGTCAGGTCGCAAGTTACAACGAAAAGCTCCACCGGCTGTCTGTCCGTCACGTCACACTTTTGTCTACTCTTATCTCCGCCACCATTGGCCCTATCGATGCCAAACTTTGCACACACACTCCTTGGATGGCAAATCCCATCTTCGCCCCTGATTTCTCACATGGCCCTCTTCTAGCGCCACCATTAGGCCGATTTTTGCAAAACACATTTTTGGACACTGCTCCTACAGATATTGGCCTAGAATCACACAAAGTGGTACACAGTATCTATCTATAAAGCCATGTCATCAACCTGGATCTGTCCCATTTCCCCTATTCCCTCCTGATTGACTATGATTGCCTTCTAAAGTTTGTGTATGTGACGTGACGGTCGCTTATCTATCTAGGGAGTCTTACTGGTTATAGATGGCGGTTTTGGTTTAAAGGTTGATGTTTTGTTCATATATATTATGTGTTGGACTTAAATCATGTCTCTTTCATCGACCCAATACTCAAATAAAATGTTGGCATGGTTAAAGCTACAAAATGTTGGCATGGTTAAATGGGTCATGACATAAAAAAAGTGATTCACCCTCCCCTACAACCACATCCTAACCCTGGATGATGATGCGTTTGTCCAGGGGAAAATTAACTCACTTTTCTGAGCCTTATTATTAAAATAAATGACAGATTACAGAAAAAACACTGAATGTTATTTATTTTTTATAATTTTTTGGGGTGTAATTGAGGTCAGGAAACATGAAAAAAAAGCCACCAAAAAATATTATTATTTTTTTGATGTCATGACCCCTTTAAAGCTACAATCCAGGACTACAATCCAGGAACTTACATTAATATTTTTTTTATTTTACCAATCTTTATGGTATGATTATATAACTATATCTGCAGTACACCTAGTTCTTGACAATGTCAACAGTGGTTTGAACACTAGGCGTGCCTACCTACTGTAGATTAGGGCATTCACTAATAGTGATTTTTAGTATTCGAATTATTCTACCTCAAAGTATTCGAATATTCGACTGGCCAAACTGTCAAATATTAAGTAAGCAAGAGGCGAGCATTGTGAAAATAGCAGATCTACATGCTCACAACGCCTCGCAACGTTAAATGTAATACCTACAATTCCAAGTGCTTGTTAGGGTGGGGGTCCCCAGTTCAAATATCTTTATTTTGGGGGTCACGGAGAGAATTAACAAATTCATCCACCAGGGGCATTGACAACTCATTCTTATGACTTCCTATCTAGCCAAGCTTTATAAACTATACATTTTTTAAAGAGAAAACAATAATAATAATAAAAAAAAGCGAATATTCGATTTCGGTGAACAACATCGAATAGTGACTTTGCTATTCGAATATTCGAATATTTGGTGAATGCCCTACTGTAGATGCACCGCCACCTTTACTGTAGTTCAATCAGAGCAATTACCTCTTTCTGCAGAACTTGGATTGTAGCTTTAACATATAATCCATTGTTGTCTGTAATAGCTTTTTATGATTTGAGTGACAAGACACGTTTTGGTGAAACATTTCCGTCATCACAAATATGAATATAATGAGGGAGAGAGCAGTTTTTGTGTTGCACAGCTTGTGCAGAAACTGGGATTATTGTTGGACAGGCACCATCATTTTGTCTAAAACAGGGGTTTTCAAAGTGGGTGACGGGGCACCCTGGGGTGCCGTGATGACAGTCCAGGGGTGCCGCGAGATAATTTGATGATATATGGAATTTATTTGGACACTTAAAAAAATATTTCGTCATATATTTTCAGTCAGTTCTAACCAAAGTGGCTATTATCTCAACGTTTTCAACATAATCACTAAAATATCGTCACTGTCGGGCAGAAACCTTGTATCTCCAAGTTTCAAATGTGTACATCTTTTGGTAAAGCAAAGCCCTGCTTCATCATACAAGACCGTCGCACAAAACTAGTGAAAACAGCCGATCTGCTGTTTTCACTAGTTTAGTACATTTTATAGATGATAAATACGAAACGAACGGTTTTGGACATACAAGGTTTCCACCCGACAACGACGATATGCTATAAATATAAGGTGCCGGGAGTGAAAATTATAATGTAGGGGTGCCTCGGATTAAAACGATATTTATGGGATGCCCTGAGACAAAAAAGTTTGGGAACCCCTGGGCTAAAAGACTGTGGATCAGAGCCACATAAATCACATCAAACTGGAAATCAGAAATTCAATAAAAAGGTGAAAGTTGGAATCATTTCACATGAAGTTGATTCATCAGTTGTCCCATAGCCTAGTTAACATGATAAACCACTGTCACATATTGTCACTGTATGCTGAATTTCTGATTAGAAAATGTAGGGACGCCACCATTAGTGGTATGTATCTCTTCATAATTACATTGTTGGCATGAAATGCACCTCACAGAAAAGCATTGTAAGATGCGTTACAATGCTTTTCCTCTGTCTGCATGTATGTTTTGTGTAACAACCTCTCCTCTTTGTTGTTGATACTCTCATGGCTCTCACCTTGTGCTTTTTACAGACAGACACCTCATCTAGTACCCGACTCCCGCACCACCCAGAGCCTCCATCAGTTGATGGTACACCGTCCACTACCGCCGTCTCCTCAGGTGAACAAAAATCACCCTGTGTGTCTTCTGAAACCGCGTCACATCCCGATGACGAGTTGTCCATCGTATACCACGCCGGCGAACCCATTCAGCCAACCGAGTCAGGACATTTGCACAAACCCCAAAGTGAATTAGTCAACGGAACCTCGGAGCAACTCAAAGACGCTCATCTCTGCACGTCGCTCCCTGCTTCAACCTCTGACCCAGCCCACCCCCACCGATGTAGCACCCGTTCAGCCACGGAGGAGGAGCAGACGGGGCTCTCTGCACTCAGTAACCCTCAACCAGACATTGTTAGCAACCCGTCTGCCACTGAGATCCCAGCCCACGCACGTTTAGATCAAAACACGGCCGAACGGAGCTCGTTTCCTTCGCCCTCGGAGGATGTAGAGGTGGATGCCGAACGCGTTTCCATGGAAACGATTGAAAGTCTTGAGCAAGTGGTTAAAGATCCTGTCATGGAAGACAGACCTCACTTATCTATTATAACTCACGGGCCTCCAGATGCTACATCGCCTTCTCCAGAGGATCATTCAGGATCCGACCTCTGTGAGTGCGAGATTAAAGATGGCCTTCAAACAGACCTCCTCCAACCTCCTCAGGAGGCGATGTTAGATGTGGATGTTGAGTCTGAAGCTCAGCTCTTAAGCACCGAAGACAGTGGCCCACAGACGGAGTCAATGGAAGCACTCGACATCTCCTTAGCTTTGGGAGACACTCTCTTACGATCAGCTGCTGACACACTGCCCACTGAAGATAATAGCCCTCAAACGGACATGTCCCAACCTCCTCAGGAGCAGATGTCGGGTGTGGATGTTGAGTCTGACGCTCGGCTCTTAAGCACCGAAGACGGTGGCCCTCAGACGGAGTCCGTGGGAGCACTCGACGTCTCCTTAGCTTCAGGAGACACTCTCTTGTCACCAGCTGCTGGCACACTGCCCACTGCCGCTGTGACGCTCGATGAACGGCCACCCTGCGCGTCATCCACAACAACACTGCAAACCACTGACGAAGAGCCACCCACTGTGACCCAAAGCCCAAAACCTACGGAACAACCCGAGCCATCTCTGACCTCAGAGGTCCGTCAGGTCCTGGAGACAGACGAACAGTATGAGGGTCTGCAGCCAGAGGATGTGATGAGCCCGGAGAGCGACGAGGAACAACACTTATCCCCCGTTCAATTCGGCAAGCCGCCGACCGTCCCAGCGTGCATTCCGGAGGTTCCTCCTCCGTTCCCCCACGAGATCGTGGGGATGGACGAGGTAGCCCTGCGGCACAGGGCCGCGTGGCACGAAGAAAAGGCTCCGCACACCGTCTTGTCTCCTCTTGTAGAGAGTCAAGAACCTCCAGCAAGCGAAGCTGAGAGAGAGAGGGAAGACTCTCGCCGGGATTCCCCAGAAGTATTACCAGAGAATCTACCGATCGCCACGTCAGAAGCTGCCAAGCCGTTAAACCTCCTCCAACCTGAGCGCGGTCGGCGGTGGAAGGGTTGGATGCTATCCGTTGTATTCCTGGGCGCTGCCGGCTTACTCGCTGTACTGTTGGGTACAGCTTTCCTACATTGACCTAAACTCTGTTCTTCCTTTGAAGTGCCTTTTCATGATTCCAAAATGAGCAAATAAGTGAGCACATTAACTGCTGTTAACCCATTTAGGCCTAGGATTATTGAATGCTTTAACCAGTGAAAAATAGCAGATATACAAGCTCACAGTGCGAGCTTGTAGATCTATTTTTGAAAAAGTCGTGAAAATGTGTGCAAATCTTTGAATATATGTATTTTTAAAGTGAACATTTGTAACTCAAATTTTGCTTCTGGGGGTCCCTGGAACTAAATATTTTGAGATGGGGGTCCGTGGTCAAATAAATATCCTTTTGGGGGTCCTTCACATGAAAAGCTTTGAGAACCACTGACATAGTAGTCTCTCAAGAACCGACTAACTGAGCTCCAGTTAAGTGAAAAGGACCTTTTCTTTGACGATGGCTGACCAGATTGCTGACATAGAAACATAGGTTTTTCAAAAAGTCTTAGAAGGATTCAAAAGACACTTATAGAATTGGGTCAAAATTCAAATTTTCACGATTTTTCAAAAATAGCAGATCTACAAGCTTGCAGCGCGGCACTTGGTGCCGCGCTGTGAGCTTGTATATCTGCTATTTTTCAATAGTTAAAGCATAAAATAATGATACACAATAACGTGTACCCGTTCTAAATGGGTTTTAATGTGCTCACTTGAAATTTCTGTGTGTGCTTGTGTGAGTGTGTAAATGTATGTATGTGTTTGTGGATAGAAAGTTATATGGAACGTGGTGAATATTTGCATCATTCGACATAAAGGAGAGTTACTTTATGCATTACCAAATGAAATACATCATGATAGTGCAAACGATAGAACACTTGAAGTATAAGAAAACAAAATGTATAAATTATTTAAAAAAAGGTATGTAGAAAAAGCAGTGCAGTCAACATGCTGTTGCAGAGTGTGTTTTGTAATTGCTGTACTGTAATTGTGTAATACTGGAAATTCTACTGGACAAATTTAAATTTGTTTGCTTTTCTAATGGATTAACTATTTGGCACACAATTTACCTTTTCCACCTATTTTATAGTTGTTGATTTTGTTTTTACCTAACCAGGGTGAAAATACAAGTCAAGTGTACTTGAGTTTATTCGTAATTCCTACCAGAGATTTACTATCAAAATGTTGTTTTGTTTACACTGACATACATACTCTGTACAGTATTTTGTTTGAGCATTCTAAAAACGGTAACCTCTAATAACTAGTATTTGTTTAGTTCACTAGTCAGAGAACCACACCATCAAGAAGGATGAAGCGTTGTTATAACATACCAGGTAACCACATGCCTCTTGTGGCTTATTGCTTCAATAGAGGTAAGAGGGGTGGTGGAGGGATTCTGAAAGCGCAAAGGCTTCTGGGATGTTTGGGTTGGGTTTAAGTAGCGCCTCTGATTGGCGTGCAGGGAGGAGCCATCCAGAACAGGTGTGGTTCTCTGCCTCCCGAACATCAGTTGTCCCAACACTGTGAACGTGTCCTGCAGGAGAATTGGTACAGTAATTGGGGGTGAGAAAAAAAAGTAACCATGTCCTGACTCCTGAAGGAACAAAAACAAAGACTTGCATGATACTCTGTACGACAGGGTTCCCCCAATTAGTTTTCCCCAAGGGCTGAATTATGTCTAGGGTACCAAGCCGAGGGCCACAACATTGCAGGGGGCAACGGTGGCGTTCCCACTACTCCAGCGACAGTTTTCGTTGTTGTCAGGTGAAAATCTTGTATGTCCAAAACCGTTCGTTTTGAATTTATAATTTTAAAAATGATTCAAACTAGTGAGGTGCGAGGCGTTGTGTGCTTGTAGGTCTGCTGTTTTCACTACTTTTGTGCGACAGCCTTGTATGATTTGCGAAAGAAGTACAAATTTGGAGATACGAGATTTCCACCCGACAACGACGATATACTAGTGTTGTTGCTGCTCTTATACCACCAATGCATTATTACTGGGGTTGGTGTGGGCCCCCTGCGGGCCGCAAATGGCCCGCGGCACGCCTATTGGGGAACCCTGCTGTACAACATACTGTAGATGTCACATCAGAGACTCTGACGCTAGTAATTAATAAACTGTGTTGTTTTACTGTCAAGTATGACCCGAGTGCCTGTTCTTGTTAACATAGGCTAGACCTTTCACAAATGTACAGCAGATCCGACCCGCAGCTTGTGTAGCAACCTCACACATTGATTGACGTGGGAAGTGATGTATGTATAGGTTTTTGCAGTGCATTGCCATAAAATACAAAGTCTAATATTCTGCAGATCTACTTGTCTTTATTTTGCTGTCTTCCTCTTCCTCTAGCCACACACTTTCAGAAATGTGCTTCGCAACCACTGCATGCACGATGATGACGATGATGCAAGGGAAGTGAGGACATTTTTGGAAAATATTGTGAAAAAAATACAAACTAAAACCTATACTGTGTTTGCTTGCACATTGGCACACCTATGGCTTTGGGCACACCTACACCTAACCTATTAATTTGATTAGCTGAAGATGCTTTTCTTAGCCTGCCACGTTTTTAATCTGCTGCAGTCTTTAACCTCAACTGGGAAACAAACTAATTAAGCCTATAGTATGGTGTCATGCCACTTTAAAGGAGCTATAGTCAACTTTTTCTTGAAAAACTGACACTAGAATAAAAATGTTTTGAAAATATTTTATAAAAAAGATAAGCTTCATATATGTGTTTCCATTCAAAAATGGCCATGTGTTTCTATTCAAAAATGACCACAAAAAGTATAAAATAATGGTAAAATAATCATTTTGGTCATTGTCGGGCCGACAATGTTTACATCCGATGTACATTGTCGGCCCGACAATGGCCAAAATTATTATTTTACCATTTTATACTTTTTGTGGTAATTTTTGAATAGAAACACATATATGAAGCTTAATCTTTTTTTTATAAAATATTTTCGAAAAACATTTTTATTTTAGTGTCCGTTTTTCAAGAAAAAGTTGACTAGCTCCTTTAAGCCCTATTTTATATTTAAAGAAATCGCAATAATGTGAAATGTGATGTGTTGTGAGCTTGTTGATACAAAACAGCACTTTTGAAAGCATATTAAAACCTGCTGTAGGTTTTAAACCTGAACTGGAAACCAAACTTCTAAATCAGCCCTGAATTACTAAACGGGACAATTACTAAATTGTCCCCATTTAAGTGGTTTTAAATCCCTCTGTCTGCGTAGGAGACTGTACTTCTGTCCACCGCACAGCAGTGTATGTCAGGTTTAAATTAAACACACAGAGCAACATGAGACCTCAGAGACAGCTGCCAAAGGTCACGCATTGCACTGAAGTCAATGGTGTCGTGCTACTGGGGGCATGAGTGGCCATTGTAAACAGACCAGCGCTCGGGGGGGCTGACAATTCGCAGGGAAGCTCCCCTAAGCCGTCCAGTTGACTGATAACGTATCACATTGATAGCATATCACATGCAGGCTATTTCTGATTATATACAGTACTGTAGTAGCCTACCCGTGACCTCATTAGTGTACGGTTGGCCTACTTCTTCTGGTCATGTCATTACGGGCGAACATTCAGCGAAGATATAGTCAATCTAGCCAGTAGCTCGTACAGTAGATTCTACTGCACAAACTCGGGCATTGTGAGCTGCATTTGGCTGTTTTTGGCGAAGAGGGAGACAAGGAGGGGACTGAATAGACCCCTGGGGGACCCCAAAGGTATACTGTTTAAGTGGTAAATGACTCACTTTTATCCATCCATTAGACCAGTGGTTCTCAACCTGTGGGTCAGGACCCCCAGGGGGGTCCCCAAATTATTTGGAGGGGTCCAGATGATTAACTTAATGTGCAACATTGTTTTTCTCACTCAACAGTAAACATACCAACATAAGGTTTAAGTGTATAGAGGGTATCTGCACATTTCTAAGGTGACAATTTAAGGACTTTTTAACACTTCTTAAATGATTAAACATTTGACAAATTGTCAAATATTAGAGGCAGAAATTGTGAAAATAGCAGATCTACATGCTTGCGAGGCGTTGTGAGCATGTAGATCGGCTATTTTCACAATAGAACCATGTTAAATGTAATGCCTCAACTTAGTGCTCGTCAGGGTGGGGGGTCCCCAGTTAAAATATGATTATTTGGGGGGGTCGCGGCCTGAAAAGGTTGCGAACCACTGCATTAGACAGTGGGGGAAGGACACAGATTTACTTTCCATAAAGCTTGTTTTCCTCTCTCAAGCTCTTTAATAAACAGAAAATACATGTTCTGTTGGGTTGACAATTTCATCCAAGTCATCTGAATAGCCTACTGCAGTAGACATTTGCAGGGGCAAATTGGAAATAGTGTATAGGCCTAGGATGACGAAAGCTGCATTTGAGATTTGCATGTCTGCGATGTTATAGCTCTGAAATCAAAGTTAAAGGAGTAGTTCACCCTCAAAATGACTTTTTAGTCACGCCATGGAGAGTAGAGATTTTTTGGTTTTTGTCACATTCGAAAATTTGATTTGAGTAAATTTACCCCCATTGATTCCGGATGGGGACCAGAACGAATGGGGGTAAATTTATTGTTATCACATTTTTGTCTAAAAGGTTTGGGAACCACTGGCTATTAGCCCTGATTATTGCAAAATGCACAAACAACCAGGGTTCAGCACTTAATAGGTGACTGCTCCTTGTTTGATGGAATTCATGTATTATAGCCCAAAAGAGAAATTAAACATTTGCCCTGGGCCCAAACTACAAACTAGTGAAAACAGCAGATCTACAAGCTCACAACAACCCATCGCTTTGTGTCACGTTGTGAGCTTGTATAGGTCTGCTATTTTCACTACTTCTTAAAAAAATGCTTTCTAATTCATGGGATTTCTTTTATTCATGAAATTACATTAATTTCATGAAAATCAAATGAGAAATCATTTAATTCGTTTTATAATTCATGAAAAGCTTTTTGAGGGAATGTTTTTGAAAAATGTTTTGAAATAATTCTAAACAAAATGTAGTAACCCAAAAATTAAGGGACCCATAAAAACGTGTCTGCGACCCACAAATGGGTCCCGACCCACCGTTTGGGAACCAGTGGCCTACAGGCTAATTTAGACTAGGCACATTATACAGTATGTATTTTATAAATTAATTTTTCTCATAAACAGTAGGCCTATATCATGTGCATCAACTTGGTGTCATGTATGATGGTGATGGTATCTATCAGTTGAGAGGTTTAGAACAAAGCATCACTTTTATGTATGCCCCCTCCCCAGTGGCGTCAGTTCAGAAAAAGCTAAGGTATGGCAACATGACTGGTGTCTTGCACGCATGCGAAGAACACCAGTCATGTTGCCATACCTTAGCAACAACAGGCATGATACATTTATTTTAAGAAGTAGGCCTACATTTTTATTTTTTTCCCCCGTTTCTACGGTTTCTTGGGCTGGATATGGAAAGCCTGGAATGGTTGTTCTTCAAGTGCAGCTAAACTTGGCATGTTAGTTATCGTGCCACAATTAACAATAATGCATTGCACCTGTGCAGCTGACCTGCGGAACCTGGGAATATACATTCTGTCAAGATGTGGAAAATACGTCTACAAGTGTGGAGAATATATTACCTTGTTAAAGTGACCATTTTGTTACATTTAGCATTTGTAGTTATTTTACTGTAATTTAACAACATAATAACCAGCACAGATAGACAAAGAGACATTCTATATTTAAAAGTAATTTTATTTTTCCCCCTGGACCCAGGGTATGGCAGCTGCCCATACCCCTGCCATTAGTGCCATACCCAATTGACGCCCCTGCCCCTCCCCTCCCTCCCCTCTCTCTCCTCTCTCCGGCTCCGAACAGAACCGACGGAATCCGCGAATATGCGAGGCTGCCTCCTTGCAAGCAGCCATAATTGGGATTGGGATTACCTATTCGGAAATAATTCGCTCAATCCAACCACATAGCAAATAATGTTTTCGTCGCGGTTTGGAGACGTGGTGCGATGTGAATTGCGAGTGGGTGCCAATATACGGGATTTGTTGAAAATGTGTTTTTTCTGGTGACGGCTTTTATTATGGACTATTGAGTCTATAGCCTACCTTCGGCGCTGGACAGCAAAACAAAGACTGCACATTAGCCTACCGTTCGGGGTAAATAATATTTATAATACCTTCAGACTCCCCGATCATGGAAAAAAGAAACGCATCGAGGCTTTTGTCTCCGTGGACCAATTGTTCGAGGGCCATTTGTCTCTCTACATGCCAAGACTATGTTCATTGATGGGATGCGCGATGTGTTTTTTTTCCCATCCTCTTCTCCCCAAAACGTTTGTGGGTGGGTTATTATAAGCATTGAAAATCTGACATCATTTGGATATGCTGAACAGAAGATGGGTTTTCTTTTTTTTTTTATCGTCCATCTAGTCTTTTGGAAATAACATCTTCGACGTAATAATAATGCACCATGAAAATCCATGTTCTCGGCTGATATTATATCCATGGATGGAGACAAATTCAACACATCATTCGGTCCTCTGAAACTGTAAAAAGGGTGGGAGTAGAATGTTCGTCTATCTTCACAGTGGATCAGCCCTAGCATCCCCCCATCCCTGGATTTGTTTTTGGTCAGCTGTTGATTATTTGATGGCCCGTAATGTTAGGCCTATTATATATTTTTTAATTGTTTTTCTAAACTCAATTTGATTTTCCACCGCCGAAGGATTTCTGCATAACAGGTGTTGTTTGACAGCACAGCAAACGAGCATTGAGGCTCCATGATGTTTTTCCATCTTAATCTAACAAACAGTCAAACAAAGCCACCCGCTTCGTCGTTCGTGGCGACATAAGAAGATATTACATACAGAGATGAAAGGTAGGTTGTCACACAGACATCATACACCCAGAGTAGAGCTTATTGTGACACCTGTTCCATTTGTTTGTCACTTGAGGCTACATCATCATGGCTCGGTCGGGCCTAGCAGTCATACAGGCCAGACATAAAAACATTTGAAATGCTGTTATTATTTTTTTCCCTTCTTTTTTGGGGGGGCCATCGGGATTAAAAACGCAAAAGGCATACATCAAATCAAAATGTGTTACATGACAATAGCCTAGACAACCTCATATGATGCCCATCAAGTAATTTTATAATGTTAATTGTTAATAGTTTGTATTCACTGCAAATTACTGAGATGTAGCTAAAAGCCATTCTTGTGAAATCTCTCTTTAAACAATAAAGGGTGACTTGAGATTCCTTGCTAGTGCACTGGAATCAGGCTATCATGCTAATGTTAAGCAAGTAATGTCCATCCCTTGCTGATTGAAGTGTCTGGCACTTAATATGCAAAGTTAAACCAAACCGGCCACCTGCCTGGCACTGAATCATGACAGAAATTAACATATTCGTATGCCGTGTTTAGCCTGACAAATCATTATTAGTTATCTGACTCTCACTCATTCACACAGAGCAACACAGGGGAAACCATGACAGGTGTTCTGGCTCATTTACATCAGTGTTTATTGGACCTCTCTCTGTGTCTAGCGTTGGTTGTGTTCTGTCTGCTCCGTCCCTCTCTGAACACCCACCATGTATTCACTCACCCACACTTGCTCAAAGTATGTGAGCTGGTGTATCTTAGCAACGGGCAAGGTAATTACTGGGAGAGCCAAGGAGCTGGCATGATCTGAGCCTAGCCGTAGAGAAACGCATAACACTCCACTTTGACAGCCATGCTTTTTTGGTTTCTTTACAGCAGGGGTCTTCAACGTTTTCAGGCCAAGGAGGACCCCTTTAGTTAAGAGAGAGATGAAGCAGGGACCCCCACGACCTGTTCATAGATTCCATATAGTTTCATCGTTTGACAGCACAATCATCAGTGTATTTTGGATTCATGTCAATTTGTGTTTTCAGATATTTAACCACTTGAACCGTCAATACTTAATAAACTTGACCTTTCACTCTGTACTTAGTCTGCTCTTTTTCCCCCTCTACACCAAAGCTCTTTGCCAAAAATAGCCGATCTACAAGCTCAGGCGTTGTGAGCTTGTGGATCTGCAATTTTAGCTAAAGTTCTCGCTAGGGTTCAAGTGGTTAATATAGAAAAGGAGAAAAAAAAAGCTTCTATCACACAAAGATTTGGAGGACCCCCAGTAGTAACTCTGAGGACCCCCTAGGGGTCCCGGACCCCTTGTTGAAGACCCCTGCTTTACAGGGAACGTACATCAGGACACCTTTTTGTTTTGTGACGGCGACGATTAAGCCTCATTCATACTCATTGATAAATCATTCTATCTATAATTTCAACGCGTTGCCGATGCAACGCATTGTTAGCTTAATAGAGCTGCTATGTTGTACGATGGAGCATAAAGTGGGCATTAGCCTTCATCCTTTGTGTGTGTGTTTACATTCACAGGTGGTGACATTCTGGACAAAGAGAAAAGATGAGTCTGTCGTGTAGAATAGGTCCTCACAGCCCCTCCTCCGTGTAAGAAGAGCGAGCCGCGGTGGATCCGAGGTGCTGATAAAGCTCCCCTAAACGCAGCTCGGGTGGAAGTGGCAGGATGGCCAACCAGACCTTTGCCATCGATGGCCCTGGTAGCCTGCTGGCGGTGCTTGCCTCGCAGAGTGGACTGGCAAGAGGTGGCAGCACTGGCAGCAGCAGCAGCAACAACAACAATAACGGTGGAATCTCTGCCACGGACGTGTCCGCCTACTTCAAGCTGGCCTTCCTGGGTCTGATCATCTGCGTCAGCCTGGCGGGCAACCTCCTGGTCTCCCTGCTCGTCCTGCGAGACCGGGCGCTCCACAAAGCCCCCTACTTCTTCCTCCTGGACCTGTGCCTGGCCGACGCGGTCCGCTCCGCCGCCTGTTTCCCCTTCGTCCTGGTGTCCGTGCACAACAGCTCGGCGTGGACGTACAGCGCGCTGAGCTGCAAGGTGGTGGCCTTCATGGCCGTGTTGTTTTGCTTTCACGCCGCCTTCATGTTGTTCTGCGTGGCCGTCACCCGATACCTGGCCATCGCCCACCACCGCTTCTACGCCAAGCGCATGACCATCTGGACCTGCGCCGCCATCATCTGCATGGTGTGGACGCTGGCCGTCGCCATGGCCTTCCCGCCCGTCTTCAACGTGGGCACGTACAAGTTCATCCGCGACGAGGACCAGTGCATCTTCGAGCACCGCTACCTGAAGACCAACGACACCCTGGGCTTCATGCTCATGCTGGCCGTGGTGGTGCTGGCCACGCACGGCTTCTACGCCAAGCTGCTGCTGTTCGAGTACCGGCACCGCAAGATGAAGCCCGTGCAGCTCGTGCCCGCCATCAGCCAGAACTGGACCTTCCACGGCCCCGGCGCCACGGGTCAGGCCGCGGCCAACTGGATCGCGGGGTTCGGCCGCGGCCCCATGCCGCCGACCCTGTTGGGCATCCGGCAGAATCTACACAACCAACACCGGCGGCTGCTGGGGATGGAGGAGGTGAGGTCGGAGAGGAGGTTGGGCAGGATGTTCTACACCATCACCCTGCTCTTCTTGGTGCTCTGGGCTCCGTACATCGTGGCCTGCTTCTGGAGGGTGTTCGTCAAGAGCTGCAACATCCCTCACAGGTACCTGTCCATCACCGTGTGGATGAGCTTCGCCCAGGCCGGCGTCAACCCCATCTTCTGTCTCCTGCTCAACGAGGAGCTGAGGAAAGTGCTGAGGGCCCACCTGCCCACCTACTGGAGGACTAAACAACACCTGCCCCAGGACGAGGCCTACTGCATCATGTGAGAAGATATAACAGGGTGATCTTTTTCCTGATGCTTTTGATGATAGGGAAGGGCTTCGTGCTTAGGAAGGGAGATTTAGAGAGAAGAGGTAATTTAATGCACCTTGATTAAGTCTCAATGTCTGTTTTGTACAACATGTCACGAAAAGGTTGCCGACAAATGCAGGCACAGTGCCATTCGATTGAGAATGTTAATATTTTGATGAAACAAGTGACCCTTTCTGGTCTATGAGTCCAAAAAAGGTTTAAGTTGGACCCTTGTGCCGTGTCAAGAAGACATTAAGGGGGTTGTTTGTTTTTTTACTGTATGAATAATATGTATGAAAGATCACGACGAGATCACAACAATCACCGACCGCACCAATTCAATATGACTGATGCCATTTTAAAATAATGTTGCCTTATTTCAGCGGGACGCCCCCTGCAGCTCTTACCAGAGAATGACACAAAGCAGTTCCACAAAGGGTCGAAATTGAGACGACGGACAATTTGGTGGAGATTCTGGAGAATGTGGCTCGGTGTGTTACGAACTTTTGAAAGAACTGAGGAGACCCGGGGAGACCCACTGCGATTTTTCTCTGCAATGTTCTAGTGCTTAACTTATATGCTCCATCTTACAGGCGGTGTCTCATGGCGAAAACGGCCGATCGACAATCGTCTGTTTTCGTCGTGCGACGCCTCCGTACAACAAAGTCTAAATCTGGCTCACAACGGTTTTTGTCTTGTCACGAGTCTTTGGTCTGAACTAGGCTTAACACACTATGCTGGACGCCTTGTTCAAGCGATTCAAAGTAGCCTGAACAACAACAACAACAACAACAAAATCTAATCAAATGGACACTATTTTCTTGGAGACATTTAAATAGCTGTGGTGAAACCCAAACCCCCTAACATGCTTGATTTTCTGGGACTTGATTTGGGGATGTGTCAGGTTTATTTGTATCATAAATATTGCCTGTTTTTCCTTTATTTGTGAACAATACATGTTAAGCAGATGACACTATTTTGAAATATGACTTGATTTCATATTGTACAGACTGTACAGGATAATATATTCCTGACCATGTTTTTTATAGCGCATTTACTGTGTGTGTGCGTGTGTGTGTGTGTGTGTGCGGAGGGAGGGAGGGAGGGAGGGAGGGGGTTATGATATAATAAAAAAACAGGTTTAAGTAACATTTAGACAGTACAAATCAAACCTCATTTTCTTGTTTTACAATCATGACATACAGAGCAGGCAGTTTATGGAAATTTAATTCTTTTGAAGAGATTGCTGCAACTGATAATGTGTGTTGATTTTGATGCCAATGCACGTTCCTTTGAAATACAGATGGATAATGAGTTAAGACAACAAAATAATTAGAACTGCAACTCTGCCGAGGGAGTTTAGTCTGACCTGAATGGTGATGTGCTACTGTATGTGATATAATAATCATAACAATAAAAAGAAAAGGAAACTTTAATAATCACAATGATGTTCTAGGGAATACTCCTAAAATACGGTTAATGTTCCCTCAGATTAACCACTTAAACCCTATATACTTAGTTGACCTGGGTCCCTCTACACCAAATGTCTGATGAAAATAGCCAATCTACAAGCTCGAAGCGTGCGAGCTCGCAGATGTGCTATAGACCTTATTCACACCGTGGCCATCTTGGATCACTTGACTTCCTGGGATAGCAGCCTGCATTACAAACCATTGTGAACAATGGAGCGATGGTCCCAAAATATGAGTTCTATTCAACCAATTTCTTTTTACCAAATTGACAAATGGGCATCAACATCCCCAACATGATTAAATAGAAGGGCTACAGTAGATTGATTACATCCATGGTAACGATATTCAAGGTAAGTTAGGTTGCAACCTTACTGTGTACAAAGACTTGCTATCTGTGTGCAGTGCTTGCTCCACCATCATATTAACTATTTGTTGTTAGATTGTTCCTGATTAATATGCAAAAATCACGATACAGTAATATTAACTATATGATTGCAGAGCAAGCACTAGTCTGCACAGATACTGTAGCAAGTCTTTGTACAGAGTAACAGTGTAACCTAACTACCATGAATATTGTGGATGTACCCTTCTATTTAATCCTTTTGGGGATGTTGATGTTGTCATCTTCCCATTTGTCGATTTGGTCAAAAGAAAATGGTTGAATAGAACTCATATTTTGGGACCATCGCTCCATTGTTCACAATGGTTTTAGTCCATGGGCCATACGAGATGTCGGTAACGGAAAGGTTACAGGAAAAAAGAATTACAGGAAAAAAAAAAGGAATCTGCTCTAAGTAGCATATGAGCGGTCATACTAGGGGTTTTTCATGATTCTGAATCCATTGCAAGCATCTGTTTTGCACAAAAACATTCCTTTGGCTAAAAAACAGCCACACAAGACTATGGTTTAGTGATGAAAAGTGATTAGTCATCACTTTTCACACTTTTGTGGGGGCCGTTTTAGCCTAATGAATGTTTTTTATGCGAAACAGATGTTTGCAATGGATTTAGAATCATGAAAACCCCTAGTTTGACCCCTCATATGTTACTTAAAGCAGATACATTTTTTGCTTTTTCTCCCTGTAATGTAAAGTTAATGGGACACCAACTCTAGCGGCTGATAACACCAATTTAGCTGTGTCTCAGAAAGTGTTATCATACCAAAATATAATCTACAGATATAGAGCTTTTCAAAAATGCATGATAACCTTTGCCACCTTTCCGATACCGACATCTCGTATGGCCAATGGACTATTTGTAATGCAGGCTGCTACCCCAGGAAGTCATGTGATCCAAGATGGCCGCGGTATGAATTAGGTCTATTCTTTGCTGAATGTTCGCCCCCAGAAATGGAACACATAATATAGGGTTCAAGTGGTTAACAACGTTTAACGAATGAAGTGGCTCGCACAGCATAATGAAAGGAAAGATGAATGTCATTGGGCACGCTGCCATGAGCTTAGGTGCCACTATATGTGTGTTTGGGTTTAGTGTGCATACAAAATAAATATCTGAGCCGGACTTTGGTTTATAGGTAGGAGATTCTTTGTGTATGGGGAACAGGCTCAGACAACACCAAGTCCGCCCTCCAAATTAAGATTTATGTAAACGGAACATGTCTGACCTGTGCGTCGGGGCATATTATGCATATTTGTGCAATTTTTCTAAATGTGGACACTTGCACTGCATACTGTATTAGCATGCATTCCACTGTATTTCATAGATCCAAGACTTGTGGGGATTTAAAAACATGTATAGATGATGTTGATAATGGAACGATTTCCTTGAACAAGGTGACGTGCCACAAGGTCCATGATTTCTGCGTCTGGCATTCCTTTTTGCGAGATGATTTTCCTGTATGTGTACAGTTCAACCCGGGTGGTGCTTTTTATCCACTCATCAATAAAGACTCTACTTTTGATGCATCTGCAGTGTCGTGTGGCCTGCCACAGTGTGGTTCTCAACCTGTGATCCACACGACCACAAGTGGTCACACCAAATTCTGGGCCCTGCAGGTACAAGGATCCACTCACGTTTTGTGCCTTAACAATTGAAAAATAGCAGATATACAAGCTCACAGCGCGGCACCGAGTGCCGCGCTGCGAGCTTGTATATCTGCTATTTTTGAACAATCTTGAAAATTTGTGCGGAGTCTGAATATTTAAAATCCTTCTATTGTTTTTTTTTTCTTTTTAAACCTATGTGTCCATGTCAGTGGTGCTCAAACCTTTTCACGTGAAGGACCCCCAAAATGATATGTATTTGGCCACGGACCCCCATCTCAAAATATTCAGTTCCAGGGACCCCAGAAGCAAAAATTGAGTACAAATGCTCGCTTAAAAAAATACATATATTCAAAGACTTGCACATAACACATTTTCACAACTTTTCAAAAATAGCAGATCTACAAGCTCACAGCGCGGCACTCGGTGACGCGATGTGAGCTTGTAGATCTACTATTATTTCATTAGCTAAAGTATAAAATAATCAAAGCCCCTCCACCTTGGGCCCTAGTAACTCAGTCCCACTTTTCCCCCCTTTGTGACGCACCTGGGTCCACAACAGGTGTATCATGGGAAAATGTTTTAAAAATGTATTGTATCTTTGTTAAATATATCAAAAATATGTTAAATAATATTTCATAAGTCTATAAAATGTAAGAAAACTTTGTGCTAATAGGCTCAGTGTGGGGGGATGACTTTTAAAGGAAGTTAGTTTTTTACGTCAGGGTTCATATTTTAGATTTGTAATTAGAGAAAAGAAAAGATGACGGTTAAAATGTTTTCATCTACTGCTTTCTATAGTTTTAGACATTTTAGTATTTTGATTTCAGTTGTTGGGGGCATGCGTACATAAGTGGCTAAATATGTCTTTTTAGACACAATAAGCTGACAATTTCTTTGTTACTATTACACCAGCCCCCATAAGTCACATCTGCCCATGAATGATCTAGGCATTTTGGGACTGGGCTTATTGTGTCTAAAAATAAATATTTAGCCACTTGCATGCATGCGACCCAACCTGGGGGCATGCGTGCAAATCAAAATCATTAAAATCACTAAAATGATAGAAAGAAGTAAATGAAAACATTTTAACACACATCTTTTCTTTTCTCTAATGACTCTAAAATATGAACCCTTGTTGTAAAAAAACAAAGTTGTCCTTTATAGCAGCACTATGTAACTTTCCTCTTCTACCCCGGATTAGAACCCTGTTTCCTGCGCAAGTGCTGACATTTTTACCATTGAGCTAATAGCGCCTGCAGGCTCAGGGGGTGAATTGAATCTTGACCATCAGGTCAAAATTTGTGTCAGATCCTGTGTCTAGGTGAGACATGACCTTTGACTCGATCTAAATGTCTCCATAGAAGAGCATATGGGAGACAAAATACAACCACCCTGATTGTATATGAGTTATATCGTATAAACATGGTGAGGCTTTAAGGGCTTGGTATACTTGCGCACCAAAAATAGCAGATCTACATGCAGATCAACTCTGTGGCGTGTTGTGAGCTTGATTTTTGGTACTAGGCACGCATCTAAGAATAATCTGGTATAATCTGATTTTAAATCCGGTAATATCCAGTTTTAAGATCATTCATGGTAAATATTATTGAAGAACTTGTGGGGTGGGTGGTGTTTAGGGATTGTTCGAAATGATGTTGTGGTCCAAGGATTTAAAAAAAGGTTGAGAACCACTCATGTTGTTAGAAACTGTATATTTAAACAGCTGGATTCAAATCCAGGTCTCCTGGGTGGGAAATCTATCATCAATGCTACAAATGGCACTTGTTTGTTTGTGAAACGTGATTTTTACACGTGCACTGCAAGATGGACTAAAATCACAAGAATGCTTTTGTACGTGTCAAATTCGATTGAAAATCAAATTGTACCAAGATCCCCAGACCAAGAGGTTAGATGTCAATGACAGGATCTGTTGGTGTGGAGCTGATATGATGACGTCATTGATACAATTAACTTAACAGCTAGCCTCTATCACAGGGGTCTTCAACAGGGGGTCCGGGACCCCTAGGGGGTCCTCAGAGTTACTACAGGGGGTCCTCAAAATCTTTGAGTGATAGAATTTTTTCCTCCTTTTTTATATTATATAATATAACCATATTCCATGAACTTTAGCCAAAAATAGCCGATCTAAAAGCTCACAACGCCTCGCAAGATCGGCTATTTTCGGCAAAAATAGGTTTGGTGTAGAGGGGAAAAAGAGCAGACTAAGTACAGAGTAAAAGGTCAAATATCTGAAAGCGTTGACATGAATCGAAAATACACTGATGATTGTGCTGTCAAACGATGAAACTATATGGAATCCATGAAAAGGTTGTGGGGTCCCTGCTTCATCTCTCTCTCAACTAAGGGGTCCTTGGCCTGAAAACGTTGAAGATCCCTGATCTATCAGAATCAAGCTAGCCTGAAAACCAGAACACGACTCTGCCATTGCACAAAAAGAAAAGAAAAAAGGCCTCAGCAGATTTGGTCTGGCACCGCTCAGTTGTGATTGGATTTCACTCCATCCGAAGTAGTGAGGGACTAATCGGGGTCCAGTATGCAAATATGGGGCCTTTTTTTCATACAGAGATTCCAGACTAATATCTACACAGTGATATTAGTATGGAGTACTCAGACTGGCTTAATTCTTTATCGAGGTCACAGATTCAGCTTCACCTCAAATGTCAATCGAGGTCAGTGATTGTGGCTTCACAGAGAATGTTTCCCACGTTTTCTCTTTTCAGAGGATACTGTTTCTTGTCCTGTGTGTGTCGTGACATCTTTAAAGATCCGGTTGTCCTGTCATGTAGCCACAGCTTCTGTAAAGCCTGTTTGCAGAAATGGTGTCAAGAGAACAGAGTAAAGGGAATCCACTTTGTAAGACAATACATGCATTGGTTCATCCACTCTGTAACCTGGTTCTGAGGAACCTATGTGAGCCTAAACAGGAGAGACATTGGGTTTCAACACGCACAGACGTATGTCTGGGGTCTCACAGCACACCGTTGGTTCTACAGACAGGGATCTCCATATATGGGCATAAAAGGGATTGTATGATGTCAGACGTCATAGACGTCATAGGTCTATGATGTCGGACGGAATTCATTTGCAACATCATTGTGATGTCAGAACAGGTCAGCTATAGGCATCTGCTGAGCTGGGATGAGGTGTCACGACGCAGGCACAGGATCAGGAGGTTTTTATAGTAAAAGAAGATTTTCCAGTTCATTGCTGGACCCTGAAGCCTGCCCTACAGAGGTTCCCTGGATGGGTGCAACACCAGAATGCTGCATGTAGTACCAAGTAGGGATGGGACGATACGCGATATTGTTTATCGTGATAAAAAACACTCATGATATATCGTATCGTGGAGATTTAATTTATCGTGATAACGTCCTCCGTCATGTGCTGGGATAAATTCTCCTTTTATTTGCCGAGCTGCATATCCGGTACCACTTAAACCCTCTCTAATTGGTAAAAGGTACTTAATACGTACTTGATAGTCTTTTTTTCTCTCTATCAAATGTCTTTGCCAAAAAATAGCCGATCTACAAGCTCACAATGCGTCGCGTTGCGACGCGTTGTGAGCTTGTAGATCGGCTATTTTTTGGGGAAATATTCCGCCCCAGAATAATGGATTTTGATTATCGCGATAATATCGTAAATCGCTATTTCTTTTGTCATAATGATAACATGAAACTTTCATATCGTCCCATCCCTAGTACCAACTACCAAGAGTATGTGAGAAGATAGCAGCCAGGAGAATGAGGCCGGCCAGTCACTGCCACACACACCGGGAGCTCCCAGAGACAGCAAACGTGTGCTATGGGACCCAACATCGCGAAGGCGTCCTCCTGTACAGCCACCTACGTGGATGTACTAAAGAAAGATGTGGAGGCGGAAAGTACTGGCGAGATGTATGAATTATCCAGATGACTGGATACGCCGCTGGAGGGCCTGTCCTAGGACGACCCAGAAAGAGAGACATTTTGGCAAAACATTGAATGGGGACATATTTCTGAAAAAGATCATTATTTCCATATAACAAAAGAGACTGAGTAAGTAGGGAGAAAAAACATCTTTAGGGAGAGATTAGTACTTTGGTGAAACTACAGCGGGTGGATATATGACAGTGGTATACCCAGTGATCATTATCTAGTAGGAAATAGGCCAGTGTCAGCACAACTAGAACAAATTGACAAATTGATATGCAAGAATACATGTTGGGGGGCAATTGCAAAGGAGAGGAAATAAAAACCTATAGGCTAACAACAATCGAGGATGAAACACAGATAAAGCAGCAGGACCTATTTCCACTCACAAACAAACACAAACGTGACTGACAACCCACGCATGTGGCAGTCATAGCATAAATAAAGCCCAGTTTATGTAACACAACATTACACAATGACATAAGAAATGGATAAAAAATAAAAACAGCTTATCTCACACAGGGGCCTTATCCAGCAGCCATGTCGAATAAATACTAAGCGCAGAAAAAAATTAAATTCAATAAAAACAATTTAATAATAATAAATACTAAGCGCAGAGACTACATGAGAAAAATAATGTAACTTGCGTTGGTAAATACAGTAAAGCTTTTAGAAATCTCCCATACATATATTCCTTAAATATTTTATTTCAAAGCTCACGTTTTTATTGTATTCGGTACTCTCTTATCCACTATTTTAAGAGGTGTTTACAGTATACCGTTTTTTAAAATTCTCTCACCAGAGTATTCCTGAAAGTCCCACATTAAAAACCCATTCTAAAGTTGGCAGTGTTTTGAGCTAATCCCTGGGTAATCAACAATTCATGTCTATTTTTATGTTGACTGGAAAGTTAGCTGTTAGTACACGAGAATGGTGTTTTGAAAGTGTGGTGAATAGTTTCATAGTGTAATAATCACTAATTACATTGACCAGCACAGTAGCAAAAATCACCAATTACATGTCGTGCCATACCCCAATATTAACTTTATGATACAATGAAATCAGTGTGAATATGAATAAATCCATAGACCTACAAAATAAAGATAACCCAGTAATTTATTTACATGGGTTTCATTTGAAAAATGAAATGCACATATTGAGACAAAGGACACATACAGTACATATTTGAGACATTAACTAGTGTCTATACTGTACTTCAATGGGCATTTGTGATCACATCCTATTGCTGCCTCTCAATTGGTGGATTAGTTCCTCAGGCGAGATCAGGCCTCTTCACAGTGGAGTTATTTTACTGTATTTTAAGATGTGTCTTTGGGTGAAAGTTTCAAAATCTATGTTCAAAATACCCGAGACAGCCTTGGGGGGTGGTATACTACAGTGGTTCTCAACCTGTGGGTCGGGACCCCTAGGGGGGTCCCCAAATTATTTTGGGGGGTCCCCAGATGAGTAACTTAATGTGCAACATAGTTTTCTCACTCAATAGTAAACAAATCAACATAACGTTTAAACGTATAGAGGGTATCTGCACATTTCTAAAGTGACAATGTAAGGACATTTTAATACCTCTAAAGTGACAAATTAAACATTGGTCAAATTGTCAAATATTAGAGGAAGAAATTGTGAAAATAGCCGATCTACATGCTCACATGCCTCGCAACGCGAGTTGTTGTGAGCATGTAGATCTGCTATTTTCACAAGAACCGTGTTCTACAAAATGTAATGCCTCAACTCTTAGTGCTCGTCAGGGTGGGGGTCCACAGTTAAAATATGATTATTTTGGGGGTCACAGACAGAAAGAGTTGAGAACCACTGGTATACTATACAAAACAATTGAAATCATTGGGTAAAACTGCCACTTTCAAGTTCACTCTTTTGAACACTGCACAGATAATAACAGATGAAATGAAATAATCTTTTAAATAAGGATGAGACATGAAAACAGACTTAATTCAATTAAAAGGTCGGTTTTATTTTCCAGTGCTTTCTTTTGAGAGCCTATCACACCAGATCCAAGGCAGTAAACAACCATCTCTTTCAATGAATTCATTCGCTATTCCATAAACATCCAATCTCTCAAACATTAGCCTATTCAATAAATACATTGCATCCAGCAATTACATTTCGTAGACATTGCGTACACAATAGCCTAGATCCAGCGGATAATCTTTAAAACCAAACATCACATTCGCATACACAGTAAATTGTGTTAATTTATCCATTTGAAACTCGGTGTAGTTCGTGTAGCCAAATGGACCCTTACAGGTCAGTTTTGGTTACATTTGTACGCTGTTATCTCAAGAGTAAAATTAACAATGAGGATTTTACTGTGTACACTAGGATGGTGTAGCAGAGAAGCATGGCATTTTAACCACTTAAACCCGTTATCGTCGCTGTCGGGCAGAAACCTTGTATCTCCAAGTTTCAAATGTGTCAGTTTTTTTGCAAAGCAAAGCCCTGCTTCATCATACAAGGCCGTCGCACAAAAGTAGTGAAAACAGCAGATCTACAAGCACACGCCGCCTCGCACCCGTTGTGTGCTTGTAGATCGGCTGTTTTCACTAGTTAAGTAAATGTTTCTAAAAACGAACGGTTTTGGACATACAAGGTTTCCACCCGACAACGGCAATATACTTTATAACCGGGGTCCCCTTCTTTTGTCCCTTTACACACCAAATCTAAGCAAAAACTACCCAACCAAGCTCACAATGCGCCATGACAGGTTATGAGCTTGTAGATCGGCTATTTCCTCTGAATGGCTACCTATGATGAAATGCATAGAATAGGGACGTTAGGGTTCATTTGGTTAAACCCTGCCAACACCTGGTTCATAAGCACTAGTAATTGGTCCACCTGGTTATGTCTCTCGTTTCCTTACATTTTGCGAGCCTTATAAACAAAGCACACAGAACAAACAGCAGTCAACTCAGTGAAAGAGAGAAAACATTGTAGCACAGCAATTAATACAACACACATGGGGTCAAAAAGTTTCATCTCAGGCTCACCAGCCCGGGGGCCCTCGTGGGCATTGGTTCCGGTTACCATAGGGGTCATCACCGCAAGGAATATTCTGGACAGTATTCAGAGAAAAACCTAAAACTGCACACACAATCCCACCAAACACTGCATCCAGCTGGCCCCTCGTCCATCTGAAACATTTGACCGTTTAGGCCTAAACTTTATAGGGCAACGATTATCAACTTCTTGATTTCAAGTGCCACAAGTTTGGTATGCATTAGGCTATCGCCCCCCATAACACAAAGTGTACAAAATGGAACCAAATGGACTAACAGGGGTCCATTTGTTTCCATGTGTACAGTCTGTACACTCTCGGAGAGAGTTGCCAATACCAAAGGTTTAGTTGGGGACTCCTGAGAACCACTGGCTTAGGGCACTGTCACAAGCGGCCACAACGCTGGCCGAGGCAAAAAAATTACCTATGTTGCTAAAGCATGTTGTGCCCTATTTTATATACTTTAGCCATTTGAAAATAGTTGATTCATAAGCAAAAAATATTTCTTTAAAGTTGTCGCCAGAATGAAAGCCGTTATGATCTCTCAGTCCCATCTGCTTAGCTCTGCTAGCCAGTACCTGAAAAGAAAAACACTATCCACTATCCAAATCAAAGACGCCCCCTCCCCCACCCACCCACCCACCCAAGTCATGTTTTGTGTTCGCTTACCTATGAAAACCCCAGTAGTTTTACTGAATTAGGGCAAAGGTAGGGAAAATAGAAGTAAGCCATTTACCACGAGAGGGAGTGGGTTGTTGGCTGATTTACCACTGTTTCAGGGTTGTGGCACGACCCTCGAATGGTACATTGCTTTTCTACCACTTCTACCATATAAATTAAATAAAACAGTTGTAACTTGCAAGGTTATTTAGTGTGGCGGTGGGCAGGGTCCATAAGCCAACTAAAGGTTGTTGACTGATTTACCACTGTTTTAAGCCCAATCAGAATCCAGTATATGAACATGTGACCACAAAAAGTCGTAGAAAGGTACTCTATAGCTCCTTCAGGGATTTTCTTTTAGGGGACAATTATAATTGACATATACATTTATTGAACAGAGATGATTATTCAGAGGAGTTAAACCTCAGTGGAATGGGTCTATAAGCAAATAAATGCAAACAGGTCCCAAAAAAAGCATCACTGGCAATATTAAGCCCGCTTTACAAAATGCCCCATACTGTACATAATGTGACATGAACCCCAGTAGAAAACCCTGTTTCTTCCTTCACCCCAAATCACAACTCGTCAAGTAAGGAACTAACAATACACACACACGGAGCTATATTTCCATCCATGTCTTGCCCCTTATCCCTAAACGTCTTTGCCTTTTTTTTTTTTTTACTGTTTGGAAAAACATTTGAAAATACATTCCGATACTATTTAAACTTTTTTTTCAAAAGAGTAAAAAAAAAAAAAGGCAAGGAGGTTTAGGCATAAGGCAGGGGTCAACGTTTTCAGGCCAAGGACCCCTTAGTTGAGAGAGAGATAAAACCAGGGAGTCCAGGGACCCCCCAAAACTTTTTCATAGATTACATATAGCCTCATCGTTTGACAGCACGATCATCAGTGTATGTTGGATTCATGTCAATTTGTGTTTTCAGATATTTAACCACTTGAACCGTCAGCTATTTTAGGCAAAAGCTTTGGTGTAGAGGGGTTTATTAACTTGACCCCTTGACCCCTCTACACCAAAGCTCTTTGCCTAAAATAGCAGATCTACAAGCTACAAGCCCAAACATAGCTTGTAGATCTGCTATTTTTGGCTTAAGTTCTCAGAATATTGACACTAGGGTTCAAGTGGTTAATATAAAAAAAGTAGAAAAATAACTTTCAATCACTCAAAAGATTTGGAGGATTCCCTGTAGTAACTCTGAGGACCCCCTAGGGGTTGTTGAAGACCCCCTGGCATAAGGGGCAGTAAGGCATGGACAAAAATAGGGCCCCCAAATAGTCCCCCCAATCCGCTCAAAGAGTGATCTTGGTGTTCCGGAAGCTGGAGTGATCCTTCAGACTGTCGTTGTGCGTCTTGTACTCCATGATGGTGTTCGGGGGGAGGTTGAGGACTCGTCTCAACGTGTCTCTGATCCTGGAGGAGGTCATGTGGTCGCTGGCCGTCTTGTTCCAGATGGACAGGATGTCCTCCTGGAAGCGTATGGACACCACCACGCCGCAGATCTCCTCCCCCACCATGAACTGTTCGCCCAGCATGGCCAGCACGATGTTCTCCCAGAAGCGACTCGCCAGGCCTTTGCGGAGACGAATGATCCATTTGCCTCCCATGCGGTTGGCGTCGTCCTCCCACATGGGTTTGATCCCCTCTTTTAAAAAGACACAAATTCAAACCATGTTAACCACTTAAACCACTTAGTGCCCGGGTAGCTCAGTCGGTAGAGCTCTCGCCTTTGTACCGCAAGGTCATAGGTTAGATTCCGGGCACCGCCAACTCAGCGTATGAGTAGCACGGCTTGGCAAGTCCTGCGGCAAGTACTGGGAGCTGATGGTAGGTGTGGCGCTCCACCTCAGCAGTCCATCTCCCAGGGGTCTAGCGCATTGTAACGGGGACAGACTCCAGCGTGTTACCGGCTGATACCGACAATAAGCCACTCCCGACCTACTTAAGCCCTATAGTATATACACTTTGTTGTACAGCGAATAGCGAAAATAGACGATCTACATGTTCACAACACGTGGTAGCTTAACTCATACAGTGCCATCCGGCCACAAGGGGTGCTAGAGTGCCAGAAATTTCTCCATTGACCTTCTTTATAGCTTTCGTCGACCCTCTCCCAACTGGCTTGTGTTTTCACTCCGGTCAATCCTATGGGTGTCCAGAGGAGGAAGCTAGCTGACACGTAGCCAAAATGCTAACCCATTTAGAAGCCCGATCTAAAGCTATTTCAGCCGCAAAAAACTTTCTCTTTGGGTCTGGGGACACAATCCGGAGAAAATCCTGTCTAAAGATGTGATTTATTATTGGAGTGGGCGGCGCGATTCGGCCGTTAGCGCGAATACGGCCCGTGGATGGCCGAGTCTAAGTCCTGGCCAAGGATGGACGTCTAGACCGGGGCTTCGTTGAGGCCTCCGATAAAATAATTCATTTTATTAAATATCCCGGACATGTTCGGGATAGGCACCCTGGAATACGTCGCGCCGCCTACAATGAACATTTGGTGAACATTGGGGGGGGTCTAAACTTTATTTTAAACCATTTTCAATGGAATAAATCGTCGGAGCATCTAGCGTCTCTCGTTGGTGAGCGCTGGGCGAGCCGGGACCACCCACGTTGCTCCAAGCAGCTCGGGGTAAGTAAAATAGCAAATAAAAAATTGTTTTTGATCCCGAATATCCCGAACTAGTTCGGGATAGGCACTAAAAGGGTTAATAGATCTGCTAGCCTATTTTTATACATTTGAAATATTCAACCTACAATTGGATGACAGTGGTTAAAGAAAAGCTGTTCTTTAAATTTTGATTAGTTTTTATGTCGTTCATGTTTTCAATTTAAATTTGTATTGGTTTCTAAAGAGGCTTTGGCTAGTTTAGCTTAGTTTTTATTTTAAGAAAAGGCGTTTTAGAGTCAGTTTAAATATTTTAGCAATATTGATTCAGAATTATTATGCATGTAATAAAATAAATATACAACTAAAATACTAGGCTCAAGGACATATTGTCAAATACTAAAACTAAGGACATTTTCTGTGGTTTTAGTTTATTTATTTTTATTTTTATAAAGCTTCGTTTTTCAGTTAACACTTCTTTTCTCCTCTATTTATTTCCCCCCCCCCCCCCCCCCCTTCCAATTTTAGTTTTCGTTCTTTCGTTAATTGTAGTTAAAACACAATCACTGTCCAACATTGCATAAGATTAAACGACAACCCTCACAGTCACAGACATTGTTGTCTAGATATGGACTAGTGCAGGGGTTTTCAAAGTGGGTGACGGGGCACCCTGGGGTGCCGTGACGGCAGTCCAGAGGTGCCGCAAGATAATTTGATAACATTTGGAATTTATTTGAACACTTAATATTTAGTATCATTTTAAACTTGAAGTACAAAGTTATTTTCAGTCAGTTCTAACCAAAATGGCTATTATCTCACGTTTTCCTCGCAACATAATCACTAAAATATCGTTACTGTCGGGCAGAAACCTCGTATCTCCAAGTTTCAAATGTGTACGTCTTTGGTAAAGCAAAGCCCTGCTTCATCATACAAGACCGTCGCACAAAACTAGTGAAAACAGCCGATCTACAACCACACAACGCCTCGCGATGCAAGGCGTTGTGTGCTTGTAGATCTGCTGTTTTCACTAGTTTAGTACATTTTATAGATGATAAATACAAAACGAACGGGTTTGGACATATTTACGGGGTGCCCTGAGACAAAAGTTTGGGAATTCCTGGACTAGTGCATACAATGTACCTGGTGCCATGGCATTGGGCCGAAGGTTCATTATCCGAATTTGTTAAGAATACTATGCCTGACCCTAACCCTAACCTCAGTAACCCTAACTAAATTCGGGCTAATGAACCTTCGGACTAATGAACCTTCGGACTTATGGGCAGTCCCCATGTACCTTTGAACAGGTGGAAGTCGCTGTGTCCTGGCAGGTCCCCTGGTCTCACCAGGTGACTGTACAACCTCCAGAACTGCTCCACGGACGCCACGGTTCCGATCTGCCTGATGTTCTGCTCGTAGCTCTGCGTGCTGGCGGGACGGCTGGGGGTTCTTCTGCTGAACCAGAAGGTGTAGCTGAACTGGAGCAGATGTTCTCCTGGAAACAGAGAGTGACCATGTTGTCAAGAAAGAAACCCAAGCCAGGGCCCTTTATAGTCTCGCGTAGCCAGACAACTATTCCACAATCTCCGAATGCTATATCTGGAACGGCAGCTCCCGAACGGCGAGTATCGGAAGTAGCCACTGCTGCACGGAAGTTGGCGGAACTGTAGTCCCACTGGAAACATAACAGAAGCACAGTCGCACAGAGTCATTTGAGCAGCATATTCTTGTTATGCCGTGTATAGTTTAAGAAAACATTTGAAAACATCTTGGAAGTAACACCAACAACACCAGAGAAAGACGAAAAGAACTCCCCAAAAAGTATTGAAAGGAGACATAACGCTTCCAGTAGGACTTGTTATTGTTACTGCACCAAGGGAGCGGTTGCGTCACATCCGCTTGATCTCGCACTCATCGTTTCTATTTCCGTGCCCCAGACTGTATGCGGGGAGCATTTGCAAATCGTGGAGGCAACAGTCTGGCCATGTGAGACTAGGGCCCTTAAAACTCATTAAAGGAGTAGTTCACCCCCAAAATGACTTATATTTATTACTAACGCCATGGAGACTTGAGTTCAAAAATATATTCTTTTGTATTTGTCGCATTCGTAAGATAAAGAAAATAAATGATTATAGTAAATTTACCCCCATTGATTCCGGATGCATTTGGGTCCCCATCCGGAATCAATGGGGGGTAAATTCATTGTAATCAAATTATTGTCTTAGGAACGCAACAAAAACCAAAACATATTATTGAACACAAGTCTCCATGGCGTGAGTAATCAATAGGAAAAAAATAATATTTTTGGGGGTGAACTACTTCTTTAATACATTCTACAAATGCCTCTTAAAATCAGTAATTAACAATATTCGAGATTCTTCAAAGACTTTTAATTTTTTTTGGGTCAAAATCGCTTAAATCCAGTGATGTGCTATTTTTGCTACACATCGGAGCCCTTTTTCGACTGCAGCTTTAGCACCACACCACACTGCACCACATACAAATATCTACATTTTCCATTACACAAAAGTAAGAAACAAATTGACCCTTTTAACTGTGATTATAATACAATATAAATGTGTATTACAACTATCCTAATTATAATACACTATAATGGATTATAACTGTTATTATAATACACAATAGAGTATTAATGTATTACGATGATAATTATAATACACTATAATAGATTATAATGGTGAATATAACACAATAGAATCTATTGTCACGTATTACAACTATATCCTGGTGGTCTAAATGAAAAGTCACTGAGTGGTCATTATGAAGTGCCCTGTTTGGCCTAGCTCAGACCTACTCTGGATTGGATACTTTTTAGTACCACGTTTAGTGCCACTTTCACACCACTCTACCCAGGTCCTTGTAGTGGAAAACCTGGCACACGTGGGCGGTGTGGTGTGGAGTGGTGTGGTGTCGGGCCAGTGGAAAAGGGTGGATTCCAGGGATGGAATTCCTTTATGGGGGTCTAAATTGACCCATGCAAGTCTGTAACTCTGACAGTGTACCAAATGGAACCAAATGAACCCGTAAGGGTTCATTTGGTTCCATTTGTACACTGTCAGAGTTAAGGGGAGACCTTGACATTTGAACAGTTTGAGAAACACTGAAGTAAGCAATGTGAGCACTTGTACCTGGATAGACACACTGCTGTCTGCTACTGATGATGATGCTGTTCTTTTTGTTGCTGCCATCCTCCGCAGCCCGAGGACTCACTGCGTCCTCTTCCTCCTCCTCGAGGATGGTGTCTTCAGTTTGGTTCATTATTTCCTCTCCCAGCAGCAGTTTCATTAGACTAGCATGCAGGTATTATCGTTAATCTATCGTCGAACGAAGCTCTCTTTAACAAAGTTCTTCAACCGCACAGTTTACTAAGGGGTAAAACAGTACAACTCGGTTTCACTGAAACTGACTGGAAACAAAACGCTGCTGCTGCTTAGGTTGGGACTTCCTGCTTCCTGGGCTGACGTGTGCGTGTGCGCAGCCGCAGAGTGCTCGCCGCCGTGCCGGGTGTTAAGGGTAATCGGAGCGGTCAAAAAGGACGAGAGTTGCCAATCCGATTCTCATAGCAGTGCACACCGTGGTTTACTGGTGGTGCCACACACACACACACACTCATTTTTTCCATAGACTTTTACAAAAATATTTCAATCAATTATTTTAAGCATAGAATCAAGCCATCTAGGATCCTTTTGAATCATCATGACCATGTAATCTTTGATTCTGTGAAAAGAAAAGGTTGAAAACCGCTAAACAAAGGGTTTTTATTATGTATCATATAATTAAATAGGATTTTATGGTCGTGAGTCACATAAATATTTTTGTAAGTCTATGGGACGACACCCATGCTATGTCCGATACCCAACTAAATATATTATCAATATCATACAAGGGTGCCTGCAGCAATCGATTATTTTGTATTGATAACTCTATTATTATTCAAATAAATCCATTCAAATTTGTTTTTAAAAGGACTTAATCAATATAACGAACATTCTCAGAGTAATCAGTGTCGTACAATGGTTTGATTAATCAATAAAAACATTTTTATAATGATCAAATATCCTGACATGATTTTCTTATAATGAAATCGGTTGGTTTAATTAACCGTTGCACCCTTATTATAATAGGAAGGATATCATATATATGTGTTCTTGAATTCGTGAATTACAGTAAGTTCTACTAATTAGAACCTAACAGTAAGTCACACATTCAAGAACACCTGTGGCGGTTTTAGCAAATTAGATTCTAATTTGATTATCAAATTAGATTCTCATCATCATCATTCGAGTGCCCTCGAGATCTGCGACACAAGCTGCTTCCACTGGCCTCTGTTGCTCATTGCCGCACCAAGTTCATTCACAGTCAGTCCTGTGTCCCTACTTAGAACATCTGGGAATGTGAGTGGTCTGGGTTAGATTCTAATACCTCTGGTATAACTATATACCAGAGGTCTTCAAGGTTTTTCAGGCAAAGGACCCCTTAGCTGAGAGATGCAGGGACACCCAGTACAATACATATTGTACAACATTGTGCAGATACACTTTTCATAGATTTCATAGCACTATCATGTTGAATTCATATTCAGAAATTGTAACCATTTAACTGTCAATACTTTCCCTCTGCAAGCTACAAGCTCACACCTCACAGCACTTAGGAGTTGGAAAGTCAGCTCAAATGACATTATAACCTTCAGAATGTTCACTAACTACATTTTAATGATGATATATTCTGGGACATCCAGTGAACAAAAGACAGATAAGCAGATAAAGGTACAGTAGTTTATTCAGTGTGTGCATTTGTTAAATATATTAATATTGCAACAAACATGACTAGAATAACACTCACTTGCGCACGCGCACGCGCACACGCACACACACACACACACACACACACACACACACACACAGTTAAACACAAACCCACTGAAACAAACCCACACTGTACATACATACTCATTTCTTTTTTTTTCTTGTTTGAAGACCAGTCTGATATGCCAGTACTGGTTCTGGAATTCAATGCCATGCATGCCATGTCACAGCAAACATGAAAACACACCTGGCCGCCTAAAAGACATCTGAAGGAATAAAAAGGACAGGAGACGGCCTATTACGACTACACTGCTTGATAAACAGTTACATAAATAGTTAAATAGATCTTCTGTACGTCAGGGCCCGTCAGTGTCTTGTGATGGAATGCGTTTGAGCAGCGTTTCCTTTCATTCAAATGATTTCAGTGATGTCCATAAGAGATGGCGCTCATGCATGCTAGTAGCACTATCTTCCTGTATGTTGAAAAGCAAATCCACAGAGACAGTTTAACCACTTAAACCCTATGTACTTTGCCGACCGCAGTCCCCCAGGGCCATATACTCAGCCCCCTGTTTTGTCCAATCGACGCCGAATCAGTTGATCGCGTTTTGACAATAAAACAAGTCGCTGAAAAGCAACCTAAAAAATGCAAAGCAAAGTCATCTCACGCACAGAACTTCCGGAACTGCTTCTTGCTGCAGCTGCCTTTATACCTTTGAGCATGTTGAACCTCACTGTCTTGCTGAGGGATTAAGACAGTGACACTGCTCACGTGGTGAGCTTGTAGATCTGCTATCTTCGCAGAAAATTACATGCAGAAGCGGGACACTAGGGTTCAAGTGGTTAAGTTCTCAAACGTTTTAATTTTAAGGACCCCCAGTTTTGTACGAATTGGGTGCCAATAACTTTGGTTCCTAAATGTAGCTGGGGTCCCCCTGGAACCCCCTCAAGGACCCCTTTGGCGGTCCCCGGACCCCACTTTGAGAACCACCGGGTTAAGTAAGCATTTCTCAGCCCCACCCCCGTAAAAATCCCAAAACATCCCTAACATACAGACGTGGATATGGATGGATCTCATTGCAACTGATAACGGTTCAAATGTAGCTCGTTTACATTCAAGGGAAAAACTCATCTACAGAGTTGCAATTGGACGGAGTATGGAATGACGCACGGATGTTCTTTCACGCGTGCACTGCATGGAAGGAAGCATGTTGGCCGGTCGGTGGGTCAAATCATTTCTGCTCCCGCCTCCAGATGATGACCATGCCGGTGGAATCGGCCGACGCCAGCAGACTCTCGTCGCAGTTGAAGCTGACGTCCAGCACCGGACCCCCGTGGCCCTGTAGCTTGTTCACGATGGCCTTGGCGTTGCGCTCCACGTCAAAGAAGTACACGCACGCATCCTCACTGCCCGTCACTGTGGAGGAGAGAGGATGACGACAGGTTCAGGTACAGGTTTATTGTCACACATATCCATACAGGTACAGATACAATGAAATGGTTGTGCCAGGAGCACTCTCAGCCTTATTACACAAAGACATGGTCACAGTGACCGACAAGAGTGTGGACCCACATACCATGCAGGCCACACAAGACAAGTCCCAACAACGACAATACCATACAGTGTAACAGTGTACAGTTTAAAAAATGCGTACAGTGCCCATGTTTACCTACGTTTCACTTTCATCCCTTCGTTGAGCAACCTGACTGCCTGGGCAAAAAAACTATTACTGAAACGAGTGGTGTGCGATTTGATGCTCTGGTAACGTTTTTTTTTGGATGGGAGGAGTGAGAACAGGGAATGGGCGGGATGGCTGCTATCTTTCATGATGTTCTGAGTCTTTTTCTTGCAGCGTGTGGTATATATTGTATGGAGCTGTGGCAATTCTGTGCAGATAATTTTAGCTGCTCTCTTCACAATCCTCTGCAGCTGTTTACCGTCCTGGACAGTCAAGTTACCAAACCACACTGTGATGCAACCTGTCAGAACACTTTCACACTTTTCTCCCTGTATAGTAAGTGAATTAGAGCCACCAGATCCCATGGGAAAAGTGCTTGGATCCGTCAATTTTTGAATTCAGCGCACAAAAACACCTCTAGGTGCAAATGTTCACGCTTTCTGCCGGAAGTGAACACCTTTTTCACATATTTCTCTGCCATGCTGTGGAGAGCCCGGAGACCAAGTCTGACTGCATAACTTGGTGAACAACACCATCTAGTGGCCAACAGTGGACTCTCCTCGATATACTTCTTTGGCAAGGAAGGGTTATGTAAGCCGTCTCGTCATTCTTCTCGGATCTTAGTTGTTCTGTAGATATAATCATCTGTATGAATGATTTCCTATTGTCAAGACTACTTTCTGGCTGGATATTAAATACTGATACTCCGTATTATGCTCCGTTACGAGGTCGGTTTGGCGTTGGCGTGGAAGCAATGAAGTCTTACAGCCATGCTTGCTGATTTCATTTGTTAAGAAATGTAATGTGCTTACCGACACAGGCTCCCTGTCTGAAAGACATGAGGGGGCAGAAGATGCTGTGGACGTGCTGGGAACCATGCTGGATGGGATAACTTCTCTTCAGCTGTAAAGTTCCTTCATTGTCCACCACTCTGCAATGCAATCCAACACAAGAGCATAATCACAGAACAATCACTATATACTTCATTGTACAAAAACTAGCAGATCTACACTCTCACAACACGTTCGCGCTTGACCTTGTAGTTCATCTATTTCGCCTATTTTTCCGACATTTTGCCTATAATGACATGCCCAGAATTCTTCCACACGACACACTTTTTTCAGTTTATAATACATCATAATTGTTGGTCGTACGACAAAGGATAATTTAGCATTGAAGGTCAAACTGAAACCACATAATGATGGAATTGTGTTGAAACATCAGTTAACCACTCGAACCCTCTATACTTTGTTGTTATACAACAAATAGCAAACATACCCAAACTATAAGCTCAATGTAGATTGGCCATCTTCGCTATTTAAAAGATTATCTTTAAGGTTTTAGCCTATGATGACATGCCAAAGGGTTAAACAGTTAACACTAGGGTTAAAGTAGAACGTTCCCATTTAGAACGGCTCGCAGCGCGGCACCGAGCTCATAGATCTGAGCTCGTAGATCTGCTATTTTTGAAAAATCGTGATAATTGGAATTTTGACCCGATTCTATAAGTGTCTTTTGAATCCTTCTAAGACTTTTTGAAAAACCAATGTTTCTATGTCAGCAATCTGGCCAGCCATCGTCAAAGAAAAGGTCCTTTTCAGTTAAATGGAGCTAAGTTAGTCTGTTCTTGAGAGACTACCATGTCAGTGGTTCTCAAACCTTTTCATTTGAGGGACCCCCAAAATGATATTTATTTGGCCACGGACCCCCCATCTCAAAATATTTAGTTCCAGGGACCCCCCAGAAGCAAAATTTGAGTTAAAAACGTTGAAAATACATATATTCAAAGATTTGCACACATTTTAACGACTTTTTCCAAAAAATAGCAGATCTACAAGCTCGCAGCGCGGCACTCGGTGCCGCGCTGTGAGCTTGTATATCTGCTATTTTTCACTGGTTAAAGCATTCAATAATTCTAGGCCTAAATGGGTTAACTAACATCTTAACTGAAAAATACTAACATCTATTAGCAGTTTTGTGATAACTGCAGGCTGGGTGCACTGACCTGTACAGCAGCAGTTTGTTGACACAGGCGTTGACCAGCAGCGAGGGGTCCCTGGCCTCGCGGCTGATCCAGGATCGAGCAGAGATGCTGCAGATGGAGCTGCCTTCGCTCACCACCAGGCGCTTGGCTTTGGTCAGCTTCCCTGTGGAGGAGAAAGGAGCCGTCATCAACCTGGTGGTTCTCTCTCAACCAATGTCCACCATTCAACTCACAAACTAAAACAGTCCGGGCGTTTCGGGCAGTATGTTGATGGAATCGTGCACTTTTATGATAGAAGTTAGTTGCAGCAGTGCGTAACGCTCTGCCTTACATCTGGGCTCTCTCGGGCAGACTCGATGTAAGGGGCGGGCCATTTTTTGAATTTCTGTAGCAGGTGATTGGATGTGGCCGTTTCTATCACAGTCTGGGAGTGCCAACTCCAACCACTCATATTGGCCTGTCTGCATGACGTTGCACCCAGAATCCGCCTCCTGGGTTTCCACGTGGTCTGCAATCAGACTCTATTGGCTCAGAGCCGCTCAGAGCCCGCCCATAGCTGCCGCTGATTGGTCCGGCCCGGGACTTTACGAGTGTTATCAACTCTGGCCGAGCAAGCCCAAGATGGTAAAAGCAGAGCGTTATATACGCAATGCTGCCACCATCTGGCGAAAGTCAGGTTATGAAATATGGCACACAGTTAGAACTAAATTCCCCAAAAGAGTGAATCGAAGTGTTCCCCATGTGTCTCGAAAGCCTCGATTCAGCCCTGAATCTGATTCGGGGCTGAAACGATTAAATCATTCATCGTTTCAGTAGGGCTGACACAATGGTTACATAATCGTCTAATCGCTATTATTTGACATAATCGCAATTATTTTGTGTAAACGTCATAATCGTTTATATGTTGAAAAACGTGTGTTCAAACATAAAAAAAATTGTGGAACTAGCAGATCTACAAGCTCACAACGCGTCGCAATGTGACGCGTTGTGAGCTTGTAGATCGGCTATTTCCACTATCAATGTTCTTTTTCAAGTATGAAGTTGTCAAATATGTCAGTAATTTATTTGTATATGTGCAACTTCAAAGCCTACAAGCCAAACAGAAATGTAATTGTCAACGACAGAAACACAATTAAATCGTCAATCGCAATTATTTGAGTGACAATTAATCGTCATGCAAGATGTCATAATCGTGACAGCCCTACGTATGACATACAGGTTTTCATACGGCGACTGTACCTGTGGCCATGTCGAACAGGAAGGAGAAGATGCTTCCCCTGTCGTCGCCGGCCCAGAGGATCCTCCCCGGGGCGTCGAAGGACAGAGACAACACTCTGCCCGTCAGCTTGCTGGAGCCTCCCTTCACCTTCTTACCCGTGGAGATGTTCACCACCTGGAGGTGGTGCTTGCTGTTCCCCACCTGCACAACAGAGTGGAGGGACGTCCGCGTTAGGGACGGGACGCTAAGCGCTATCATCGCTTATCGTGATAAAAAACACTCACGATAATCGTATCGTGGAGATTCAACCCATTCAGAACGGGTACACATTATTGTGAATCTGTATCATTATTTTATGCTTAAACTATTGAAAAATAGCAGATATTTGAAAAATTGAGAAAATTAGAATTTTGACCCGATTCTAGTGTCTTTTGAATCCTTCTAAGACTTTTTGAAAAACCTGTTTCTATGTCAGCAATCTGGCTAGCCATCGTCAAAGAAAAGGTCCTTTTCACATAACTGGAGCTCAGTTAAGGGCCATTTATAGTTACGTATGGTTGATTTTGTGTACGTTTGGGGGTGAGAGAACGTACGGTAATTGTGTCGATATGCATAGTTCATGTACGGTCTCTGTGTTACATACGGTTATGTACATACTGTATCCACTAGATGGCACCCAAATGCATCTTCACAGGGAGCAAACGCTACATAGTACATAGCGCCTACATTGTTGAGAGGTTTATAGGCATCGGCGTTGTATTATGCTGTCTCTGGGTATAATATAAATAAGACTGGAGAATGGATGAGCGTGGACACGACGCGTCCCCTCAGTGCCGTCGCCTAGAACGCAATCTCAAGGGGGCGCCGCCGACAGTTACTGAGCCACCCAAACCGACCCAAAACCGACTAAAACACCCCAAAACCCGCAAAAAACACGTGCATGGGAGTGGAGAGAGCAGGCGCATTCTAGAGAGCTGGCAGAGAGCGCTGATTAGGCTGGCATGCGGGTCTGCGTCCTGGCCTGTTCACTCTTCAGCGTGTTGGTTACCAACTTTGTGATTTCTTTTTTTTTTTTTACTTCCTCCTACGAAATGGATACCAGAAAAAAAGACGAAACATTTCTCCCTCTACTGCCCCCACGGTTGACACAAGTTCGCCACGGGTAGTTCATGTGTACGTACGTTTTTATCGTTTTTTATCCGTCGGGTTGAGTGTTGTCCGTAAGGTTACGGAGAAAGACAATTACGTACGGACCTACGGACCAAACGGAGGAAAGTTCTCTCCCCCTCCGTTTCTTGTGTATTCCTGCGGTCCTTATGTACTACTATGCATGGTACTTTAGTCTGTTCTTGAGAGACTACTATGTCAGTGGTGCTCAAACCTCTTCATGTGAAGGACCCCCAAAATTATATGTATTTGGCCACGGACCCGCATCTCAAAATATCTAGTTTCAGGGACCACCCAGAAGCAAAATTTTAGTTACAAACGTTTGGTTAAAAAATACATATATTCAAAGATTTGCACACATTTTCACGACTTTTTCAAAAATAGCAGATCTACAAGCTCGCAGCGCGTGAGCTTGTATATCTGCTATTTTTCACTGGTTAAAGCGTTCAATAATTCTAGGCCTAAATGGGTTAATTTATCGCGATATCATCCTCCGTCATGCACTGGGATCAATTCACCTTTTATTTGCTGAGCTGCATATCCGGTACCACTTAAACCCTCTATAATTGGTAAAAGGTACTATAATATACAACTATACGTATTTGATACAGTCTTTTTTGCACTCTCTATCAAATTTGCGACGCGTTGTGAGCTTGTAGATCTGCTATTTTTTGGCAAATGTTCCGCCCCAGGATAATGGATTTTGAGTATCGCGATAATATCGCAAATTGCAATTTCTTTTGTCACAATAATCGTGATATGACATTTTCATATCGTCCCATCCCCAATCCGCATTAACAAAAAAATATCTTATCTTGGTGGGTCATAAGTGAAATACTAAACGAAAAAAAAAAAAAACAAGCCATGGATGATGAAAGGTTTTCGGTGGCAATGCAGCCTCATCACGATTGTTTTGACTAGGGCAGTGTTTCTCAACCTTTTTTCTGCATGGGCACACTTTTCATGTCCCAAGAATCCATGGGCACACCAACATAATACGGGGGTGTAAATATCGTCACTGTCGGGAAGAAACCTTGTATCTCCAAGTTTCAAATTTGTACGTTTCTTCGCAAAGTAAAGCCCTGCTTCATCATACAAGGCTATCTACCAGCACACAACGCCTCGCGGTGCTTGTAGATCTGCTGTTTTCACTAGTTTAAATCATTTTTAAAATGATAAATACAATACTGGCTTTCTTGCAGTTTCAAGGGGCAAACTTGACCCTTCTCAGGGGCACACCAAAGGTCCCCAGGCACAGTGGTTGAGAATCACTGGACTAGGGATTAGGGAATATATAGAAATATCTCTCCATAATAATACGTAGAGTATCTAATTAGATAAACCGAAGTTCCTTATTTGCAAAGTGAATTCAAACGTATTGCACACTAAACTGGCACTATTGCAGGCCTCCCACAGTAGGTTGTGTGTGAGCCAACAGACTGTTTTCCTGTGTGAGTGTGTGGCCATGCTGGGGGTGTGGAGATCACACTGCTGTGATATGAGATCATGATGAATCATCCACAAACAGTGCCACCTAAAGCACAAGGATCCAGTTCTCACTTTCACATTTTCTCTTTTTATATCACAATAGTAGCTCAACAGACATACAGTATCGGCCATTCTTTGACTTTTCTGATGACATTGGTATTTATGGAGCTGATGTGTCCCCCATTTAGGCCTGGAATTATTGAATGCTTTAACTATTGAAAAATAGCAGATTGCTGCGAGCTTGTAGATCTGCTATTTTATTTTTTTTATTTTTTGCAAGTAAAAGCGAACATTTGTAACTCAAATATTTGCTTCTGGGGGTCCTTGGTATGAAACATTTTGAGAACCACTGACAGAAACATATAAAAAAAAAAAGAAAGGATTTAGAAGACGCTTCTAGAATCAGGTCAAAATATTCAAAGATTTGCAAAAATGTCCACGATTTTTCAAAAGTAGCAGATCTACAAGCTCGTGAGCTTGTATATCTGCTATTGTTAATAATTAAAGCATAAATACATGCTTAGTACATTTTATAGATGATAAATACAAAACGGCTTTGGACATACAAGGTTTCCACCCGACAACAACGCTATAAATGTAAGGTGCTGGGAGTGAAAATTGTAGGGGTGCCTCGGATTAAAAAAAATATTTATGGGGTGCCCTGAGACAAAACAGTTTGTGAACCCCTGGTCTAGGACTCTCCGAAACCGTGAACGGCTGCGCAAACATTTACATTCGTCTGGATCTATACTTACTAGTATTATTCTAACTTACTCACCACAGTGAGGTTATTATTCATGGGCTGGAAGGTGCAGCACAGCAGCTCGCTGGACTCAGGGTCTCGGACCTCGCGGATGCAACGTCCGTCTTCGGTGTTCCAAATACGGAGCGTCCCGTCCAGCGACGTGGACACGATGACGTCGTTGCTGAGGGACCAGGCGAAGTCCGTGACGGGTCCTCCGTGGCCTTTCAGGATCACCTTCACGCTGGGCGGGGGCGGGGACAGGGTCATGATGGACAGGGTGCCGTCCAACGAGCAGCATGCGAGCAGGTGCTTGTCATCGTTGGCGAACTGCAACCGCGGAACTAAGCGAGACAAAAAGGAGAACACAACCAGGGGCGTCACAAGGGGGGGATTGGGGGAATTTAAGTGGGACTGAGTTACTAGGGCCCAAGGTGGAGGGGGCCTTCATTATTTTATACTTACGCTATTGAGAAATAGCAGATATACAAGCTCACAGCTTGTGGATCTGCTATTTTTGAAAAAGTTGGGAAAATGTGTGCAAATCTTTGAAATAATGATTTTTTAAAGCAAGCGTTTGAAACTCAAATTTTGCTTCTGGGTGGTCCCTGGAACTAAATATGTTGAGATGGGGGTCCGTGTCCGAATACACATCATTTTGGGGGTCCTTCACATGAAAAGGTTTGAGCACCACTGACATAGTAGTCTCTCAAGAACAGACTGACTGAGCTCCAGTTAAGTGAAAAGGAGCTTTTCTTTGACGATGGCTGGCCAGATTGCTGACATAGAAACAACAGAAGGATTCAAAAGATTCAAAATTTTCACGATTTTTCAAAAATAGCAGATCTACAAGCTCGCAGCGCAGCACTGGGTGCCACGCTGCGAGCTTGTAGATCTGCTATTTTTCAATAGTTAAAGCACAAAATAACGATACACAATAATGTGTACCCGTTCTGAATGGGTTACGTTTTGGGTCTGAGAGGCAGAATGGCATTATTTGCAGAATAAATAATGGACCTTTATAAGAAAAGGGTTGAAAACCACTGTTATAGACATTTGGCCTCCTACAGAGAGAAATGCTGTAAAACGTCAGCTTACCGGCAGAGTCCACATGCTGGTCAAAGATGTGGTGCATGCCAGCAAAAGCATAATTCTCGCTCAGGGTTGTGTCCCCAGCCATGGCACGGCTGGCCTCTGCCACCGAGGTGGGCACCAGGCTGCCCGGAGGCCTGCACAACACACACACGGAACAGCAGCAGCATATAATCAGTACTAGGGCTGTCACAATTATTACATAATCGTTTAAACCCAATTATTTGAGGTAATTGCAATTATTTTGCATGATCGTCATAATAGCTTACATGTTGAGAAAAATTAAAATAGTTACAAACACTTTCAAAAAGTAGTGGAAATAGCAGATCTACAAGCTCACAACGCGTTCCACTATCAATGTTCTTTTTTCAAGTATAACATTGTCAAATATGTCAGTAATTTCTTTGTATATTCAAGTTATGTGTCATGATTGCCATGTGCAACTTCAAAGCCTAAAAGCCAAACAGAAATGTAATTGTCAACGACAAATACACAATTAAATCGTTAATCGCAATTATTTGATTCACAATTAATCGTCACGTAAAATGTCATAATAGTGACAGCCCTAATCAGTACGATATGGCTTATGACCTGCTGAAAACTGCTCAAAGCATGAATACATCTAACTGACTTACTGAATGCAATTCCTCAAAGACAGAGGAGATTGTCTGGAAGCGTATCATTATCGTGGGCCGGGCCAACGTACCTCTCATCGTAGACGGCTCTGTTCATCTGGGCCTGAAGCTGGTAAGAACCTCGACTGACAGACCGGCGGTGACCACGGGCGCCCTGGGCACGAGGGTCCTCCTCGAAGTCCTGTCCAGAAAGAATAAAGAACCTCATGGAATGAGCTTTAACCCCTCTGAACCTGGCGTCCCTGGTTTGGGCATGTCATTATAGGCGAAAACCTCCTAAAATGTTTTGAGAATAGTTTGTTGATCTGCCATTTCCAAAAACATAATGAATCCGTTTTAGACTAATATCAAAAGAGTACATTTGTATGCCGTATTTTCCAAAGTCTTGGGGGGAAGAAAAAACAAAATTGGTATTTATTATTATTTTTAATCTGCAATGACATGCCCAAAATAGGGTGTAAGTGGTTATGTGAATGAAGAGGGAACCAACAGTGACATATCGTCGTTGTCGGGTGAAAACCGTGTATGAACAAAACCGTTTGTTTTGCGTTTATCATTTTAAAAATGTTTTAAACTAGTGAAAACAGCCGACCTACAAGCACACAACGCCTCGCACCGCGGGGCGTTGTGTGCGTTGCGTTTTCACTACTTTTGTACTTTTGAATGATGAAGCAGGGCTTTACTTCGCGAAAGAACGTACACATTTGAAACTTGGAGATACAGTACAAGGTTTCCATCTGACAACGACGATATTATGCACACTTCACAGTGGTGAAAGTACTCTTACAATCTCTTAAGTAAAAGAAGCAATGCCACAACAATAAAAAATACTTTGTTACAAGTTAAAGACCAGTAGTCAAAATTACCGTAAAAGTACTCATTATGAATGGCCCATTTCACAATTTCTTTGACGATTTGTCATTGTCAGAATGTCAAACCTTTTCAAAAATAGCAAGCGTGTGAGCTTTGGGTCATATATTTCCAAACAGACAAAAGTATAACTTTTTTTTTTATAATAATAGAAATTGACAAAATAACTGAAATGGAGTAAAAAGTACAATATTTTCCTCTGAGATGTAGTGGAACAGAAGTATAAAGTACTGAAAAGTGGCCATATTTAAGTAAATTAAAAGCACCTCAAAACTGTACTTAAGTATTAGTACTTGAGTAAATGTACTTAAGTTACTTTCCACCACTGAGAGTGCACCACCATGCACTGTGGAGTAGGGATGGGACGATATGAAAATTTCATACCGATTACTGTGACAAAAAAAAAATCGTGATTTACGATATTATCGCGATAATCAAAATCCATTGTCCTGGGGTGGAACATTTGGCAAGAAATAGCATATCTACAAGCTCACAAGCTTGTGAGCTTGTAGATCGGCAATTTTTTTTAAAAGACATTTCATAGTGTGAAAAAAAGACCGTATCGAATACATACTGTATATTATAAGTATGTTTTACCAATTATATAGATTATAGAGGGTTTAAGTGGTACCGGATATGCAGCTCGGCAAATAAAAGGTGAATTGATCCCAGTGCATGACAGAGCACAATATCACGCTAAATTAAATCTCCACGATACGATTATCGTGAGTGTTTTTTATCGCGATAAACGATAACATTGCGTATCGTCCCAAACCTACTGTGGCGTTGACAACCATGCTTCCCTAAACATGAACAATGCCTCAGGCTCTTTCAACCAAGCTGCTCAGATTCATGTGTGCAAAACCAGCCTGTGTGACTCGCACAGTGACAGCAAGTGGACATCCAAGTCCAGTTTGTGCTTCTTATGTCTCAATTAGGCCGTCTAGTCATTGTGCTTTGTCAAACACAAATTGAATCGATATAATGTGATTATATTTGCATTTCTACATTCAGTGCTGACATTAGTTCCCGGTCTTTTAAGCCCAGTTCTGACAGGACAGGTTTTACCCGAGGAGGTGCGTTAACTGTTACGTTGTTACTTCGGTAATTCCAGCAGAGCATGCCGACGGGATAATAATCTAATTGCCAGAGGAATTACGGGAAATGTCCACATTTTTCACAAAGCAATGTTGGCGAGTGCTGATGTGCTGATCTGATGATGACATAATCTCTATACTTTAATGTGGCCACTGTCATATAACCATTAACTAAAAACATAGCCATTATGACTGATATTTTGGGGGGGATGCTGAAAGCTTAAAAAAGAAACCGCAAAACTCCCAATGAACAGTTAATCGAACTAATCGATTGAATTGTGTGTAATACATAATCAATTGTAATTAAAAATTGTAGATGACTGAGATGTCTATTCACACAGTACTGTATTAGTATTACCAGAGAGGTCCTCAGAGATTCCCCCAAAATAAACTAGGTAATTCAATCAGGAATTCTCACTTTCCAATCCAATAAGGATTATAGTCGGAGGCCTTAGGGAGATAGAATGGTCATTTCGTGCTAATCAGTCTAAAAGCGGCAAATTTTGCACAGATGTAGCCCAGGGCATGCTCTAATGATTTAGCTAGGGTGCCTGAGTCGGCGACCTTCGGGGTCGCCACAGTGGCCAAATCAAGTTGGGCTCCCATCGACTTTCAATAGAGGAAAATACCCCCATTTTCTGGGTATTTAAGTAGGATGTGAGGGGTCTAACTAGGGGTTTATCATGATGCTGAATCCAATGCAAGCATTTGTTTTGCACAAAAAACATTCCTTGGGCTAGAAATGGCCCCAGAAAACGATGGTTTAGTGATGAAAAGTGATGAGTTATCACTTTTCAGAGTTTTGTGGGTGTTTCTGGAGCTGTGGCGACCCCGAAGGTCGCCGACTCGGGCGCCCTAGCTAAATCATTAGAGCATGCCCTGGGCTACATCTGTGCAAAATTTGGCACTTTTAGACTGATTAGCACGAAAAAACCCTAAGGCCTCCGACTATTATTGACATGGCACTGGCAGACAGGTTGAAACACTGAAGTAACAGGTCATAAATGAAATTAGGGCTGGCCAATAATATTGCTATACAATATCAATATAAAAATATCTTGATATCAGACTAGATATCATCTGGGATTTTGGACAACAAAATATCAGGGCAAGGCATAAGTTCTGTCTTTTCCTGGTTTTATTCACTTAAGCCCTACAGTATTTTATACAATATATATTTTTTTCTTTCAAAAATAGCTGATCGACAAGCTCACTACACGTCATAACGCGACGCATGGTGAGCTTGTATATCTGCCAGCTGATTGGTAGGCATTTTGGAAAATAAATTGAAGAATACAAAAACACTCACCCCAAAACACGCTCACAGAGGGTCAAATCCGTCAACCTCAGAACGGTCACCACCAGGTATTCCTAAACGTAACCTAAGTAAAACAATGCCTAAATCTAATCTTATTCCTAAACCTAACCTCAGTAAAACTATGCCTCACCCTAAACGTATTCCTAACCTTAACCTCAGTAAAACAAATACAAGAATATAAGGGCCGCTTGGGGCGAGTGTGTTTTGGGGGCGAGCCTTCCGGTTAACCAAATTGAAATATTGCCATTTTCCTCAAAATGTGATTGAGTTATTTGTGTAAAAATATTGCGATGTTTAATTTTGTCTGTGTAGCAGGGACGTGCTGGCCATTGGGAAAAGCGGGACAACTCCCGAACGGCCGGCTCATTCCCGGCCGGTCATTAGGAAAAAAATAAAAATTAAATGTTGGCCTTCGTTCCATTTTGGGGGCTGGGCGGCCAACAAAGTAAATCGTCACTGTCGGGCAGAAACCTTGTATCTCCAAGTTTCAAATTTGTACATTTTTCCCCAAAGCAAAGCCCTGCTTCATCATACAAGGCCGTCGCACAAAAGTAGTGAAAACAGCAGATCTACAAGCACACAACGCCTCGCGGTGCAAGGCATTGTGTGCTTGTAGATCGGCTGTTTTCACTGGTTTAAATCATTTTTAAAATGATAAATACAAAACAAATGGTGCGAGGCATTGTGTACTTGTAGATCGGCTGTTTTCACTAGTTTAAATCATTTTTAAAATGATAAATACAAAACAAATGGTTTTGGACATACAAGGTTTCCACCCAACAACAATGAAATATAACTCATGTACTGTAATTGGCCCACTGGCTTGTCATTTGTCATGATCTGAAATGGCAAATCTTTGAGTAGCAGCAGCGCTATAGAGAGAGATCTCTCTCTATGGCGCGCAATGAGGGCCTCTACAACTCTTTTTCCCGGGCTGAATCAGGGGCCCAGCATGTCCCTGCTGTGTAGCCCAGCCCTAATAAACAGTCACTGGTCCTCCTCCTCAGGTTAGATCTAATCAGGTCAGAACGGAGGGGGGGGGGGGGTTTTAATTTTTTATCTCTCTCCCTCGTCTCCCTGGGGGGTCTGACCTCCATGCGGTCCAGTGTGGTTCGGGAGCTGCGCACACTGCTGGCCCTGAAGCTGCTCTGTTCGGACAGCGGGCCGTAGCGCAGGGCCAGCAGCTGGCTGCGCAGCCTCAGGTACTGCCTGCGCAGACCCGGCTCAAAGCCACACTTGGCGTTCTCTCTGAGCAGCTGGCTGCGCCGCCGGATGTATTGCGTGCGGAACTGTGGGAACGTAGGCGTGCGGTAAGCATTGTACCTGCAGAGGGATGGGAGGGAGGAGAGGGGAGAGGGAGGAAAGTCACGAGTGCACAAACCATAAATCACGACTGATCTATAAACAATTAACAGGGTTCCCACACATTTTTACCAATTCATTTCCAAAACTTTGCCAGAATATTTAACCCAATTTCCAGGACTATGTAACAATAATTCAGCTCAATAACGAGTCGGTTACTCCTATGCGCAACAGGTAGTGTATGCCAGTGGTTCTCAACCTTTTCAGTCAGTGGCCCCCTGAAATATTCATATTTTAACTGGGGACCCGGCACCCTGACGAGCACTAAGAGTTGAGGAATTTTGTATAACATGGTTCTATTGTGAAAATAGCTGATCTACATGCTCACAAGCGAGGCGTTGTGACTTGTGAGCATGTAGATCGGCTATTTTCACAATTTCTGCCTCTAATATTTGACAATTTGGCCCATGTTTAATTTGTCATTTCAGAGGTATTAACAAAATCAATAACCAAAGACAACGCAAAGCTATTTTATTCCAGGACCTTCCAGGACCCTTGATAAATTCCAAAACTTTTCCCAGTACTGGAAAAATATTTTTCCAATTCCAAAACATTTCCAGGAATCTCAAGACCGTGGGAACCCTGGCTATAAACAATTACAGTCAACAGGGAAACTTCAACCCTGCCGCCTGACTGCGCCTTACCTTGCGTCCACTGCCAACACCTGCTGCCAAACGGCAGCCATTCCTCAAGCACTGTGGGATAGACAGGAAGCCACTGCCAGGGGCAGATCCCTGTCAACAAACACAGAGCTGTCACAACCGAGGAGCATGATGTTATAATATGGGTGGGCGATATGGAAAAATACAAAATCACGATATTTTCCCAAGCTGTATCACGATACACGATTTTATCACAATTCTTTTCATGTCGGTTTTTATGGTTATTTTTCAAGTTACTTGACAAAAACTAGACTATCTGGGTTCCTTTTGGGAAGTCTAAATTGAACTTTACAAGTATGTAACTCTGACAGTATACAAATGAAACCAAATGGACCCGTTCATTTGTATACTGTCAGAGTTAGGTGGAGACCTTGACATTTTAAAGTTTGATAACTGATGATTTTGACCAAAATGCAGGTTTAAATTGAATTCTGCAATGAATCTCTGTATTAACGATTAAACAGGATCTTTTACAAGGCTCCCTCCATTGTATCACGATATACGATACCTCTGAAAAAGGCATATCGTGGAGACATTGTATCGTCTCAACGATATTTATCACCATATCGCCCACCCCTAATTCACGTGACCGGGATGATTTACCAAGCTACTTTCAATCGCTCCTTTGTGAAGTCCCGTGATGTGTTGTAAATAATACCACAGTATACAGACTAGGCTAGGTCTTGCCTCTGCTGTGTCCCATGTTCATGATAACAGTGAGATAACTGTATTATCACTGTGTGTCATCATTATGATCTGGTTTTCATCTCTGACTCACAGTTTTTTCCAATTTCCTAGTGGGTCTAAATAAATATATAACTCATTCTCTCTCAATGTAAATTGAGTTCACCTGAATTTAAATAATTCATGTCAAGTTCTACAGTATTGTTATAACACAAGATATTAAGCTATAACAAGACATTCACAAGACATCATGAATCAACATACAACAAGATATAACATGTTACACCATGCATTTATAACAGAGATATAGGCTCTAAATCAGTGGTTTTCAACCAGTGGTCCTTGAGGGGGTTCCAGGTGGTCCCCAGCTAAATGATGAAGAGTTGGTCACCCTTATAGATCTTTAACTCTTCTTGAGAGCGTAAAATGAAACCAAATGGACCGTTTGGTTTCATTTTACGCTCTCAAGAGTTAAATTATTCATCTTACATCTTACTTAATTCATAAGAAGTCTACACAAACAAGAGCATGTATAGAAGCAATGTTATTTGTATTGACCCGTTATCAGTCCTATGGTACCAACATCAATACAGCATTGGAAACCTCCGTGAAGTTGGCAGAACTTGGCAACCCATATGATGAAAACATAATATATAAAAATGGTGTCATTCTTTAGTGCTGGATTTGTGCTGAATTGTGCCGTAAATTTTGTGCTGCTATCATTTTTGAGATATTTCAAGTTATAGTTTTGCTGAGCCTTGCACCCCCAATTTTTTGGCTCCAAATCTGGGAAAAGGGTCTCATTCTTTAGTGCTGGATGTGCTCTAATTTGTGCCGTTGAAATCATCAATTGTGTTTATATATATATATATATATATTTATATATATAAATATTTATATGGTTATGAATTAGCAGATTTATCAGCATTACAGTGGTGTGGCCTACAGAGGGCGATGGAGAGCACAACATAGGAGCAGAACACAGGGGCAGAACAGTGGTGTTATGTAGAAACTAAAAAGTGATACCAGCACAAATTATTACATTTACAGCACAATTCAGCACTAAAGATTAAAGAATGACACCATTTTTATATATGTTTTCATCATATGGGATGCCAACTTCACAGAGGTAGCATGGAATTGTGGACAAAATCATAAACGACAACATATTTTAACTTTTGGGTCTGAGAGGCTGAATCTCATCAAATGGTGGTCCGTGGCTCAAAAAGAATGGACCTTGATATGAACAGGGTGAATATAACAAGCATTCAACCATGGAGCAGGAAGGAAGGCCAGCGGGCAGCTAACACAACTAGCCACACTATTATTAGCCTACTCCTCCTTATGCGTAAAAAAAAAAGACCACATTTCTCAACATTCGTTTCATTTGTTATGTCGACACGCTGGTGCAGAACGAACGTGGCTCAGAAGGAACGGTGACAGCAGAAATGAAGCATTAAATGAGACACTCACCTTGCTTTAGCTTTTCTCCATCGTTTTGATGTTTATTCTGACAGGTCACGTGACACGGGCAGGAAGTAAAGCGAGCGACCTAGAGATGGGATTTATGGTTCTTTGAAGTGAGCCGGATCTCTGGGATCCGTTCCTTTCAAAGAGCCGTTCAAAAGACTGGCTCATTTTAGTTACTTAGTAGATTTTGATTATGAATTTAAGATCACAAATTAGGCTACTTAAAGGCCCATTCCCACTGGGCCAGATAATAAAATATATTTCTCCAGATATCTTTCCATTCAAGTGGATGGTAGATACAGATAAAAAAAGAATCTGTCACAGATAAAACAAATATCTGTGGCAGATATTATTTTTTATCTGTATCTACCATCCACTCGAAAAAAATATCTGGAAAAAGAGTTTTTTTAACCGATCAAAGACCCGTTCAAAAGACTCGATTCGTTCGCGAACGTCCCACCTCTAGGGTGACCCGTTCTTCTCCGCTGCGCTGATGTGTAAATCATGGGGATTGACATAGTACAGTGCGAATTACGATCCTTATACTTTATAGCTCAGTAAAAAAAAAAAAAAAAAAAAAACGTTTCCATGACCGTTTTTGAATATTATTATTAATATTATGATTCTCCACCCATTGAAAACAAATAAGTTACACATTAATAACCCGGGTTTTTCATAGGCAATATCTTTTTTCTTCCCATTACTTTTCTGTTAAGTTACCTTTGCAAAGCAATACACGTTTATAAATAATTGACTAATGTAAGAGCATTACCCTTTAGGCCTACATATGAATTGGGATGGTATGTTTCAGCAAACCATACCATCACCTACAGTTACCACCACAGACCACAGTAAAAAAAATTAAAAAAAAATAAAACTCACTGTTAATAATTTTACTTAATCAATTAATTAATGACAAAAATCTGATTATTTTATACTTTTTGTATATCAAGCTTTTGGTCATAGGCCTTCTTCAGGCATCAATAATTATTGGCAAAATGTGAAATTGGGTTAAAGTGGGTTAAACAGATTGGGATGCTGATTGATTGAATACTTTATTAGCAGTTTGCCAAAAAATCACAGGAAAGGAGAGTTCCATACACGGTCCTTTTAAACCCAAGAAAGCCATATGGCTTGTTTCTTTAAAACATTGCTATATTGACTAATTCTGCTGGGGACCCCCTGGAACCCCTTCGAGGGCCCCCGAGGGGGTCCCCGGGCCCCACTTTGAGAACCACTGCATGAGTAAAGTCAGTCATATTAACACTCTCAGGAGGATCAATGAATAACCTGCATGAGAATGCTTTCTTGTGTTGTGTGGATGAACAATGGACAATGCTGCGTTCTAGTGGCTCCTACAATGGGGTGGGGGATTATAAAGGCCAGGTGGTTTCGCGTGGCTCAGCAGCCCAGCAGGCTGCAGCTGACGGGGCTCTTTTCTTTTCGGTGACGCTCTTTCCCGAAGGGGCCCTGGTGACACGTCCATTCACAACCCAGGGCCATAAATGTGCGCGTTGAACACCACATTAAGCACTGCATTTTCAGAAGGAGCACTGACTTTGGAGCACAGCCAAAATGCCAGGAACAAAAGGTAAAAAAAAGAATACATAAAAATAAATGATGTTAAATTTTGGGTGCCTATGGCTATATAGGGCCCATTGGAATTGTTTTCTTAAGCGTCTTAAAGGGGAAGACCACCCATTTTCAATATTGAAATATGTCATTAATATACCTTAGAGGAGTTGTGTGGAAATAGGAAAAAAGCCCCCCCCCCCTTCTGTGTTGCCTAGAACTGGAGTATTGATTTTGGGGTTTGTATTGTGTGATGTCATCAAGCTGTACTTTACAATACAAACCCCCAAATCAATACTCCAGTTCTAGGCAACACAGAAGGGGGGGGAACTTTTTTTCTATTTCCACACAACTCCTAGGTAGACTATATTAATGACACAGTTCAATATTGAAAATGGGTGGTCTTCCCCTTTAAGTTAAGACTTTCATCTATATATATATAGATATTTTTCATAGATAACCTCAAGGAAGCGATTTTCTTCAATGAGGCAATTTCATTTGACCAAAGAAATGCATCCACGTCAGATGCATTTTGTCTTAAAAAGTAAGCTTGACCCGATACATCTGAATTCTTCCACAATCCACAGGTAATAAATCGGACAAGAAGTCAGCTACCAAGGTACGAAAATTGGTTTCTCCACCATGCCAAAGCCATACATAATATGGTTTCTCTCAACCTGTGAATAATAGGCTTAAAGTAATAACAATTATTTACATTCTACTTCCTCAGCAACCTCAGAGTCCTAAGGAGAGCAGAGAGCAGCCGAAGAAAGCTGATCAGAAAGGAGATGACAACAAAAAGCAAGGAGGTAAGCACCAATAGGCACAAGAAATCGGTATCATCAGTGAATTCTGATCAAAAACCCATAAATCACCAAAAGATATCGTCGTTGTCGGGTGGAAACCTTGTATGTCCAAAACCGTTTGTTTTGTATTTATCATTTTAAAAGTGATTTAAACGAAACTCTGAGATACAAGGTTTCTGCCCGACAGTGACGACATATTGATGCGTGTATCTCTGCAAGGAGAATCACACAGAAAAAGAGTTGCCGCGATTTGCTGTGTGTCCTCATCATGTGAAGCTATCTGTGCGCGTGTGTTTCCGTCCCCTCGCAGGACAGCCGAAGGGAGAGAAGCAATAACTTCCAGGCATTCGTGAAGATGGCTTTGGAGACGCTGCTGGGTTCCTGCCGGCGCAACAAGCATGGGGGGCCGCGAGGCAGGCAGGGCTGAGTGCAAACTACTCCTCTCCCCCAGCTCCCCCACACACCTCCCCATGGGACTGTGGAGAGATTTATACTCCGTAGTATGACGGTGTTGCTTACCTAAAACACTGGTTCTCAACCGTTTTCTTTTTTTATATATATTTATTTCAAGGACCCCTCCAAATTTGGTTCCTATCTATCAATAATTTCGCCGGGGACCCCACTTTGAGACCCACCGGCCTAAATGAACTGGTCTACAAGCTATACGGCTTGTAGAGCTGTTCTTTTTTGCAAGCGACACCCTCGGGCGATGGACTATAAAGAAACATCTGCTACCCTCTCACACAGAGGCAGAGAGAGAACCTGTTCTGCATCCACTCCCCCTTTCCCTTTCCCTTCTCCCCCTCTCCCCTCTGCTAGGCTTGTCGGATGCCCCGCAACGGATGCGGGGTCAAACAAACGAGGCCAAACAAACTGAACACTGTCACTTCTCAGCCTATTCACCCCTTTTCAACCCTTTTCTCAACCCTGACTGTCAAACAGTTCATTCTTGTTGTAAATAAATAATAATTGCAATTGAAATAAACAAGTATTTATTACAGCAGTCCAGAATGTGTATGATCTGTGTTCTCACCTGATATCGGACTGATGGTTTTACCACCGTAAATGAAATGAAGACGTCAATTCAGGTTTCATGAAAAATTTATAAAAAAGGGATCACTCTCAATAGCTACACATTTACAGGAAGCTTGATGAAATCATTTCAAATGGGTACAGTAATCTTGACGACTACATTTCATGAATTCTAAGATCAACGCTACATGTTCTAGATGTAGCACAAGTACAAAAACAAAACATACATCACAAGGTGTATTCAGTGTCTTTTAGCTTGTGTAAATTTTCTCATAAAGTATAAGCGAATTACATAAAAGTATAATTATTCAAAGCAATATCAGTATAATCGTCAAAACACATTGCTGAATATGTCAGGTTTCAAAATTCAATGGAACGGAATCTTGAATTTGCCATCTGAAATTGGAAGTTTGGCTTACAGTACATATGTTTACTCTGTAGCAATGTATGAAATACTCTGATTATAAACTTTTATTTGTAATATTAAAATGTGTTTTAGTATTTCAAAAGCTCACATAACATCTCTAAACAAAATATCTTTTTAGGATGACCGAAGAACATACCCCCACCCCTCCTGAAGTAAAATACCATCATTATCATTAAAAGTGATTTATAAATAGTTGCCCGTTTACATTAATTGCTTAGAATTCACATAGAGAAATTACAATAATATCAATAACCTTTCTGCCTCAATATCCGTACACTGTGCTATTTTCACTCCAAAGTAAACTGTTTGTATTCCTTATCCATGCTCAAGAGGTGAGCTAAAACTAAACACGCAACTGACACATGAGTCAAATGAACCACTTGAACCTTAGCATCCTTATTCTGGTGGCGAACATTAGCCTTGCGACACGCTGTGTAAGCTTGAAGATCTGCAATTTTTTGGCATAGAGATCTTGGAAGAAAAAGCAGTGGGCCTTGTACAGTATAGACTGGGGGACCCCCTGTCAATCAAATATAATATAGGATTTAAGTAGATAAAAATGTAAACCAGAATTTGTATATAGGGTTTAAGTGCTCAATGACAACCGGAGTGCCTGATGGCCACCATGCTGTTAGCTACTGATTGCGATTCGCAGTGAGAAATCTTTCTGCCGTGTGACAACTCGACACGTTGACGTCTGCAGCACAGATCAAAGGACGGAATGGGGGAGGCAATTATTTCAAACGTATCAAAAATAGTCCCAAGTGGGTTGTCATATTAACACTGTAGACAGAACAATGATTATCCTGAGCGCTGCACGTCGGGTGTCGAGGCGTTGCTTCACTGTGATGCATTATTATATACCGTGTTAGGGGTGATTCCAGTCTCTTGATAAGGTCACAGTGCGAGTGTCGAGAGCCAGTGTCAAATACAGTGTCTCTTCTTTATTGCTTCCTTGACTTTTCTCTCTCGGTCTCTCTGAAACTAGAGAATCAGACGATACAATACCCAGCTTCCAAATGTGAGCCAGTGGCTCGTCCAGCTGAGTTCTGACCACTTCTGAATGGTGTGATGTGTTACGTCATCCTGTCGGGAGAGATATAGGCGTATTAGTTCACTGCTGTTGTGCAGAAAGCTTGTATCTCTATGTCAGTGTTTCTCAACCTTTTTACTGCATGGGCACACTTTTCATGTCCCAAGAATCCATGGGCACACCAACATAATACGGGGGGTGTAAATATCGTCACTGTCGGGAAGAAACCTTGTATTTCCAAGTTTCAAATGTGTACGTTTCTTCGCAAAGTAAAGCCCTGCTTCATCATACAAGGCTGTCGCACAACAGTAGTGAAAACAGCAGATCTACAAGCACACAACGCCTCGCACCGCGAGGCGTTGTGTGCTTGTAGATCGGCTGTTTTCACATGTAGGCCTATGCTCTAATGAAAAACATCTCAAAACCAAGATATAACTATTATAATACTATTTCTAGACACTGTTTCATTTGTCCAAAAACATGAGTGTAATGTTATAACAAGAAAAAACAACAATTGATCTGAATCAGATTCATACAAAACATCACACACCTTCATCCTGTGTTCTTTTGGTCTCAAATTGCAACTTTGTAGGCCTATTCAACTCTACAGTATGTGGCATATTTTCAATTCTGTTGTGTCTTGTGTGAGATCTTAATTTTATTGCACATTAAAATAATAAGTAGCATTTGGATAGGGTAGGAGTGGGCAACTTAGATGATGGAGAGGGCCACTATATTTCACAATCACTCCAGAGGGCCACAATGCTAATTGTAAAAAAATAGATCTACAAGCATTGCGACGATCCATTATTTTCACAATTTTTTTTAATTGGAATCCTGTATTCTTTTTAGGTATTTTTTTTTACTGGAATCCTGAAAAGTAACATTATTATTTAATTTCAAATACATTTATATGTTCGTATGTTAACTTTATGAAATGCAAATACATTGACAAAAAAGACTATAGCACTGGTCATTATGCTACTATAGACTGAAGTAATTAAAGTGGGTAACAGCTGAAATCAATAATATATCAGTATTCCGATATTAACCTGCGGGTCTTGGCCACATGTCGAGAGGGCCACTTCACACTCACCCCACAATGCATATAGTGAAAAATAGCTGATCTACAAGCTCAAAACGCGTTGCAGTCTTCTCCCTGTGATGTGGCCCCCTTATGGTTGTGGCCCTAAGCGACCGCTTATGTTGCTTATGCCAGGAACCGGCCCTGACTGGATCCATTGAACACAGGTTCTTTCTTTCCAGTTTCTGAAGAGTAACCGTTTCGGCCATACCGGTACAAGGTTTTCCACCCGACGGCGACGACATACAGTACTGCCACTGTACATAATTTATGTAAGGTCGAAAAGCCAGCTCAATTGCAGAACTCTTCAGTCTTGCGGGCCCTAAAAATATCCAGGCTGAGGTTACATTCTGTCACGGGTTGTTACCATGTCACATAATGTACTGTCAAGTGTTCCACTGGATGTGAGTGCCATGCCATCGTATATAAATAATATAGACTCAAGACTCATATCGTCGCTGTCGGGTAGAAACCTTGTATGTTCAAATCTGTGACTTTTCAGGAAAGAACCTGTGTTCGATCTAATGTAGTTGTGTATTCACAAGCTCTTGTTAATACTTTTCATTAGTTAAATATTCACAAAAACTCTACACACAATAGGAACAGCTGCCATACTGTAAAGAAATTGGGCCCCTTCCTTGTTACCAATGATACTAACTAGTAAGACGCCTCAGGGCGACATGTGACCTCGCCCTAAAGGGCCAATTCTTGGCCATCTGGCCAGTGATGTATATCGGACCAGTTACCCATATATGGAGACCCCTGCATGATATTCAACAATGTGAAGTCAGAACATACCCATATATGGGCATTACCAAAACTATGGGAATTCCCAGGTGCCCTTAATATTGATGACATTGGGACAGGGATCTCCATATATGGGCATAAAACGGACAAGGACGTAATTCATTTGCAAGTGGGACTCGTGATGACATCAGCGATTTCCATATACCGTATGGGCATAAAAGGGACATCAAGCCGGAGTGTGATGTCACAGACTAACCCATTGAACCACAGACAAACCCATAGAACCACAGACAAACCCATAGAACCACAGACAAACCCATAGAACCACAGTGTCAGGCGTGACGTACACCCAGAGATATGCGGACAAGATGTGCCGGTTTTTCATAGTATACTTGCGACCTATGGTCGCAAAAAAAAGGCTCAGTTCCATTCCGGTCAAACAGAGTCAGGGTGCTGATATTGTGCTTGTTGGCTCACTGGAAACACACTGCTACACCAGTGGGTCTCAAAGTGTCCTTGAGGGGTTCCAAATGGCTCTTTATGGGTCTGTAACTCTGAGAGTGTACACATGGAACCCCATTTGAGCACTCTCAGAGCTATAGTGGTCCTTGAAATCAAAATGTTTGAGAACCACTGTGCTACACTAAATGGAACAGAGCCTTAACCCATTCAGAAAGGGTACACATTATTGTGTATCATTATTTTAGGCTTTAACTATTGAAAAATAGCAGATATACAAGCTCACAGCGCGGCACTGAGTGCCGCGCTGCGAGTTTGTAGATCTGTTATTTTTGAAAAATCATGAAAATTAGAATTTTGACCCAATTCTATAAGTGTCCTTCTAAGATTTTTTGAAAAACCTGTGTTTCTGTGTCAGCAATCTGGCCGGCCATCGTCAAAGAAAAGGTGCTCAGTTAGTCTAAGCCTTTTCATGTGAAGGACCCCAAACTGATATTTATTTGTCCAAGGACCCCCATCTCAAAATATTTAGTTCCAGTGACCACCCAGAAGCAAAATTTGATTTACAAATGTTCGCTTTGAAAATACATATATTCAAAGATTTGCACACATTTTCACAACTTTTTCAAAAATAGCAGATCTACAAGCTCGCAGTGAGCTTGTATATCTGCTATTTTTCACTGGTTAAAGCATTCAATAATTCAATTAGAATCATAACACCTGCGAAGGAAGTAAGGAAGGGGCCCAATTTCTTCACATTGTGGCTGCTGTGCAAAGAGCCTATTCAATTCAATACACTTCAGCACTTTAATCTACTTAAAAGAATTATCGAACGGCACAAATAGCCAATCTACAAGCTCACAACGTGTGACACTGTAGTGTGTCAATTTTGTCAAAGTAGGGCATTCATTTACGAAAAATCAAACCTCGGTTCGAAGTGAAGCGGTGGACAGATAAAACCTCTATTCTGAATGTATTTGTGGCTTACTACATATTTTAAACCCTGAAGGCCAAATTATCATGTGAAGCTTGACCAATCCTCAAAGTATCCATTCATCTAACCGGGAGGGACATCGACATTTTGCTTTTTGAAAAAGCCTATTCATTCTGGACTGATATTTTACACGTACGGGACAGGAAAAACCTGTTCATTCTGGCCTGGAGTGACCATATATGGACATAAGGTAACATACTTTGTGTTTTTGAAAAACCCTGTTCATTCTGGACTGAGATCACCATACATGGTAATTAAACGGACATTCTGTTTTTGAAAAAGCCTGTTCATTCTGGACTGAAATGACCATATATGGGCGTGATACATACAAAGCCATTCATTGGAAGCGGTTTTCACCACTTCAAAAATCAAACCTCGGTTCGAAGTGAAGCGGTGAATTTTTATTCTATGTGTTCTAGAGCTATGAAATCTGTGTTCTAGATCTATACATTCTGTGTTCTAGATCTATACTTTCTATGTGCTTTAGTTCTATATTTTTATGAATTCTGAATGAATTAATGATTTTGTCTGGAGGGCCAAATTGTCATGTGAAGCTTGACCAATCCTCAATTCTGCATGCACGGGACAGGTACGGGACACACAAAGCCACTCCTTGGAAGCGGCTTTCACCGCTTCGAAAATCCAATATATACATAAGAGGTTGAACTATGCAGATAGAAGGTTTCTGCCCGAACACCAACGACATAATCTCACAGACGCGTGGTGGTGACCTCACCTCGTCCTCGTCCATATAGTCCACGCTGGAAGTGAACACAGAGCCCAGGTATGCCAGGTGGAGGACTGCCAAGGCGCTGAACACGGCATTAATCACGTACACCCACAGTGTCTGCAGAGACAGGGAATTATGTAGGGAATTACAGTAGGAGGCAGGGGTGTGGTACCAAATCCTGGGCCCTGGGTACAAGGATTCACTGCGGGCCCCCCACATGAATGTTCTTCATAGGGGGAGGGGGTATTAGGCATTATTTTGTCCTCTGACTATCGAAAAATAGCAGATATACAAGCTCACAGCGCGGCTGTGAGCTTTTTTTTTTTTTTTTTAATCTATGTTTCTATGTAAGTGGTGCTCAAACCTTTTCATGTGAAGGACCCCCAAAATGATATGTATTTGGCCACGGACCCCCATCTCAAAATATTTAGTTCCAGGGACCCCCCAGGAGCAAAATTTGAGTTACAAATGTTCGCTTAAAAAATACATGTATTCGAAGATTTGCACACATTTTCACGACTTTTAAAAAATAGCAGAACTACAGCTCAAGTATATAAAATAATTAAGGCCCCTCCACCTTGGGCCCTAGTGACTCAGTCCCACTTTCCTCCCCCTTGTGACGCCCCTGGTAGGAGGAACACAACACAACGCCTGTTCACATTTGCAAGTGCGCAAGATCAGAAGGAAAAAATACAATTAAAATCAATGCAAGATTGGAACATACAGTAAGTTAAGATCAAGTCAGCAGTGCATACAGACAGTAGCTATGGTGCACTGCTTTCTTTTGAAATACTTAATTATTTCTCCTATCCACAGCCTTTCAAGTGCAAATAAACAATCAATTCATCTTTCTATTGAGCCGGCAGATAATTAGATGTTTTTTTTCTTCATGTGATTGACAGTGTAGTAGTAGAAATTTGAAGGCTTGATTATGTGATAACAAACAAACAACATCAAAGCTCACGGCTAATGAATGAAAGTCGAGACAATATAGAATCTTATCTCTAGAAAAACAAAAGGAAAGAGAAGAAACCAACACAAGTTACCTTTTTGTTCTGGTGTGTGCAGTTTGGTTGGCAATTCTTTGACAGCACACATGCATCAAAAATGGCTGCAAGCCTCTTTCGCAATACTGAAACACAGTACACCAGCACAGAGGAGCATTACAATGAAGCTAGACGAATCATTTACTTTACATCCATGAAATGTGTATATCAAAATACTACAGTGATTAGACACATAATGCAATAGTGGGTGATATTAACCATAATGGCAAAGCTAAGCATTTTCTCTAAATCAGTGGTTCTCAACCTGTGGGTCAGGGCCCTCAGGGTGGTCCCCAAATAATGTTGGCGGTTCCCCAGATGATCAACCTAATGTGCAACATTGTTTTCTCACTCAACAGTAAACAAACCGACATAAAGTTTAAGCGTATAGAGGGTAAATGTACATTTCTAAAGTGACAATTTAAGGACTTTGTAATACCTCTAAAATGACAAATTAAAGGGGCACTCCACCACTTTACAACCTATCTTCATATAATAGGTCCTCACTAATGTTCATGATAAAATATCACCATTTTTTTTCTACTCAGTTTGGGTCTCATAGGAGAGCTGTGGGTGGGTCAAATCCTTCTACCGGTGACATCATCAATGGGAAATGCAAGCTAATAGAAACTGCAGGCTTTCTATTCCTGAAAAAGTTGCAATGTTAAAGTGGAAGCCATTGTTCTTGTGATAATACAAATCTAAATATTTCTTTTCAAAAATATTATTTAATATTTTTTTGTCAAACGATGATGTCACCGGTAGAAGGATTTGACAGCTCTCCTATGAGACCCAGACTGAATAGAAAAGAATTGTGCTATTTTATTATGAACATTAGTGAGGACCTATTATATGAAGACAGGTTGAAAAGTGGTGAACTACTCCTTTAAACATTGGCAGGAGGCATAAATTGTGAAAATAGCCGATCTACATGCTCACAACGCCATGTAGACCTGCTATTTTCACAATAGAACCAACCGTGTTATGCAAAATGTAATGCCTCAACTCTTAGTTGGGGTCGCGGCCTGAAAAGGTTGAGAACCGCTGCTCTAAATGGACACAGGTACTTGTTTAGAATGGAGTGGACATTAAACAGACACTTACCATGCTCAACGTACGTGATGAACCCAAGAGACAGCAGCACTGCTCCCAGATGGAAACTCAAACCCTACCCAACACATTACAACACAATTGATTGACCTATTGATTAATTGATTGACTGATTGTCTTGATGATACTTTAGTTTGCCAAAAAAAGGTTTCGCATCACTAGTACTGTAGCACCATTTGTTGCCAAAGACAAAACAAGCCAAATACATAATAGCCTACACTTAACATCACAATCACACAATACACAACAATCAGGCCTGTTAATGTACATTTGACCTGAGATTGTGCTCTGTACATTCAGGAAACGGTTGGAGTCTTAGTATGTTATTATTGTAGGATGATTCATCGAATTTCTAAAGCGGCTGGCCAGCAATCATTAAGCACATTTCCATTTGCTGGTTGCAGCTTTCTGTTTCAATATCATTTATTTCTTTTTTGCAGCTTTAAAGTGGTGCACATACTGTGCATTTGACCAAGTAGTACCACAATACAACAGAACACACAAGGACTGGAGCAGCACAAGGTCTGTTTAGACATGAAACTCACGTGTAGCAATGCACTGGCTGTGTAGGTCACAAGGATAGCCGAGAAGGTACCGAATTTGAGGGCGCTCTTGAAAACGTCTGTGAAAAGAGACAATTATGGTTTGCTTCGCCATGTTTATTTAAAGAGTTACTTGTAATTTCCTTAACAGTGGAAGAGGAACGCAAAACATGGATGCTTCCAGCATTACAATTAAAAGTTGAAGATTTTTTGAAGAAAAGTTGATTTCTGACTTGAAAGATATCGCTCTATTGTATGAAGTTTATGTGAAAGACATCTCTAGTCTACATAAGATGACACATTGTCATCTTATGTAGGTGGCAGAGACTTCCCATGGCATTTTAGAGGACAACTTGAGGAAGGAATTAATGTCAGATTTACATTTAATCACTTATTCTTATATTATATTCTTAGGTGGTTAATCAGACTAATCATCTAGAAATGTAATCGATAGTAGCAGCCCTAGTCCTCCGTCACAGTAGAACAACAGGATTCACAATTAAATATCAGCTACTTCGGCCTTCAACCCTCCCGACTCACAGGTGTGGAGAAAGCGAGACATGGGTACGTTCCAGGAGGACACCACCTCCACCATGGACCTGGGGAACTCGATGTTCAGGGGCTTGGCTACAGTCATATCCCTGGAATACAAAAGAGGGGCGTTATGAGGGACTTGAACAAGGGTCAGTGTAACATCAAATTAACCTTTTCTTTATGTTGTCGCATTTAAATCTGACCATTTGAGGTTTTCTTTCTCCTCCGTGAAGCCGGCCCCGGCCAGAGTGGTGGTTGTCTCGCTCAAGTAACCGACAAAGTAGTTACTGAAGTGGAAAGAGACTGCATTCTCATAAGCCAACAGCCACCTGAGAAATAGAAATAGAATTTAGTCACAGACATAGTGACTAAATTAAAAACTGAAACACAACTGAATTAATCGCAGATAATACAACACTGTGAGAGTTGTCAAACATACCTGGCAATAGAACCTCTGAAAAGCAAATGTACAGAAGAGAAAGGTTTTAGAATTATATCTCACCAGTTACACACACGTATTCATACAAATCATCACTGTTGGGTGGAAACCTTGTATGTACAAAACTTTGAAGAAAATGGAAAATGGAAAAAGGAACATGCATTACAATGGATGAAATGTTATTATTTAGTCATAAGCTTTTGTTAATGCTTTTTATTGGTTAAATATTTATAAAGCCCACAAACAGACTTTACCATTTTGAACCCAGTGTCCCTATTTTGGGTATGTCATTGTAGGAGAAAAGAATTGCTTTTCAAATATGTTAAAGATTAGCTGTTCTGACAGCAACTAAATTACGTCACAGCAGGTAAACAGGAGATTTACACACAGGACAAAACCATATCATTGTTGTCGGGTGGAAACCTTGTATGTCCAAAACCGTTCATTTTGTATTTATCATTTTAAAAATGAACTAAACTGGTGAAAACAGCTGATCTACCAGCACACAACGCCTCGCACCGCGAGGCGTTGTGTGCTTGTAGATTTGCTGTTTTCACTGCTTTTGTGCGACGGCCTTGTATGATGAAGCGGGGCTTTACTTTACGAAAGAACATACAATATTGAAAATTGGAGATACAAGGTTTCCGCCCGACAGTGACGTTATGAGACTGAGGACAAAGAGTGTACAATAGTAGCTTATGTTGTGTGGCAAAGGCCAATACACTAACCTGATCTTCCTTCTCTTTTTGCTGTGGGCGTAGCATGTAACGGGAAGAAGAAAAACATAGCACAAATTAAACAACACTTGGCGGTGCAAAGCCTGCCACAACAACATCTCTTGTTCTAATTCCTGAGATATGTGACCTATTATTATGCAGGCAAAGTCTGACCTTGATTGTGACCTTGACCTTTTTGACCCAAAAAGTTAAGTCCTCAGGGCAGCCAACTAATGAATCCCACCAAGATTCATGAATATTTGCCAATCTACTGCCAAATTATTTCACCCGTACACGACAGTCTTGCACACTGAATAGATGATCTACAACAGGGGTTTTCAAAGTGGGTGACGGGGCACCCTGGGGTGTCCAGGGGTGCCGCAAGATCATTTGATAATATTTGGAATTTATTTGGACACAAATATGATTTAGTATAATTTTAAACTTGAAGTACAAAGTTATTTTCAGTCAGTTCTAACCAAAATGGCTATTATCTCAATGTTTTCCTTGCAGCAAGCCGAGAAAACAATCCAAGCTAGATAATAACCAGGAGGTTTGAGTTGCTGTGATTTATTTACCTTCGCAGCAGCTTGTCTCCAAAGACGGGTATGAAGTATGGGAACAGGTAGGGGGCAACACAGTTGGAGATAACCAGACAGACCTGGCTCTTCACCCAGGAAATGGACACTTTCCACAACCACGCCAAGCTCTGGCCCCGGGGGAAAGACAGAAAGAAAATGACGATTTTAAAGAGAGGTGCCAATCCACATCCACGATTGTTTTAAATCAGGGGTCTTCAACGTTTTCAGACCAAGGACCCCTTAGTTGAGAGAGAGATGAAGCAGGGACCCCCCCACAAGCTTTTCATAGATACCATATAGTTTCATCTTTTGACACCACAATCATCAGTGTATTTTGGATTCATGTAAATTTTTGTTTTCAGATATTTAACCAATTGAACCGTCAATACTTAAAAAACTTGACCTTTCACTCTGTACTTAGTCTGCTCTTTTTCCCCTCTACACCAAAACTCTTTGCCGAAAATAGCCGATCTACAAGCTCACAACGCCTCGCAGCGCGAGGCGTTGTGAGCTTATAGATCTGCTATTTTTGGCTAAAGTCCCCCGAATATGGACGCTAGGATTCAAGTGGTTAATATATAAAAGGAGGGGGAGAAAAGGTTTCTATCACACAAAGATTTGGAGGACCCCCTTTAGTGACTCTGAGGACCCCCTAGGGGTCCCGGACCCCCTGTTGAAGACCCCTGTTTTAAATCATTCTCAACCATTCTTACCCAAAAACATAAGGCTTACCAGCTTACGTCCTTCTAGTGCCTCTTTGTAACTGTTGAAACTGATCCAGGGACCAAAGATGACTGTACCCACAAAGTAAATGTAGCCCATGAACTCCATGGGCGAGGGCACACTGGTCACCACGCCGCTGTCCAAATCAAAGGCCAGAGAGATGGCTTTCATGGCAACCACCATCTGGGAACCTGGGAAGTAGAACACCCAGCGTTCAGGATATTGACCACATTTCATGACAGATCCATCATCATCGATGGAAATCTGAGCTAAGCAGACGTGCATTGTACGGTCAGAACTCAATACTGTAAATATCAATTTATCCACCTGACATCCCTATGTTGGGTATGTCAATATAAACATGGATGTTCAAAGCAAATTCAGTTCTTAAAAAAAAAAAGAAACACCCACAACCCTGAAAGGACCTAAATATCGTCACTGTGGGCAGAAACCTTGTATCTCCAAGTTTCAAATTTCTAAGTTTTTCTGTAAAGTAAAGCCTTGGTACCTCAAACAAGACTATATTGCACAAAACTAGTGACAATAGACGATCTACAAGATGTAGATTGGCTATTTTCACTAGTTTAGATCATTTTTAAAATGATAAATACAAAATGAACGGTTTTGGACATACAAGGTTTCCACCCGACAACGACGATATGTTCAGTGAGCCAGTGAGTCTCAAACCTTTAGGCCCACAAACCCCCACAACCCTGAAATAGGTGCTCTACAAGCGTCGCATCAACATATTGTGATCTTGTAATTCGTCTATCTTCACAAAAAATATATAGAACTTACAGTAAATGGTTATACTCTGTTGCACGAGGGTGACTGAAAATCTGTTCTTTTCAGGCAAGTAACACCAGCGTACCACTCCTATAAATTAAGCTCAAGCGCCTCCAGAAGTGAGCTTACCTCTCATCTTGTGCCAGGTGGTAGTATCCATCATGTGAAGCTCTCTGCACAAATGAGACAAAAGCAATCGTTTCGGTTTTGATAAAGTCGTCACCACACGTCGTCACCACTGAAACACAACGGCTTTGATTTATCAATAGCCTCCACTGACGACAGACTCTCCCCAACTTCAAGCGGCACCGAGTGCTGTGCTGTGAGCTTGTAGATCTGCTATTTTTGATAGCTATTTTTGATAGGTCACGGACCCCCATCTCAAAACATTTAGTTCCAGGGACCACCAGAAGCAAAATTTGAGTTACATACCGGTATGTGCGCTTCAAAAATACTCATATTCAAAGATTCGCACACATTTTCACGACTTTTCATATAACATCAGATCTACATGCCCGCAGCGCGGCACTCAGTGCCGCACTGTGAGCTTGTATACTGTATATGCTTTTTTTCACCAGGCTCTCTCTTACCCCAGCAGGAGGTAGATGAGGACGGTGATGGAGAGGAAGGTGCCGCGGATGCTGGAGTGGCGGCACAGGAACAGGATGAGGTAGCAGAGCAGGCTGAGGAGGACCACCCAGATCATGTGCAGCTCGAAGAACAGGTAGAGCGCGTAGAAGCCCCCCGCCACCGTGCTCAGGTGTTTCATGAAAGACGGGAGGCCTGTTTGAGGCGAGAAAGAGACAGTCAGCGATGGAAGAAGAACTGACATTGTACACCTTGTTGTAGAAGTAGTCTGTTACACAGCACAACTTTGGAATTCGAAAATGCTTAAAGGACAACTTTAGTTTTTTACAACAAGGGTTCATATTTTAGATTGTAATTAAAGAATATAAAAGATGAGTGTTAAAATTATTTCATTTACTTCTTTCTATTGTTTTAGAGATTCTTATTTCAGTGGTTGGGGGCATGCGTACAAGTACTAAATATGTCATTTTACACAGAATAAGCCCATTCCCAAGATACAAAGCAACCTTTCATGGTTGGATGTGACTTATGGCTTATGGGGGCTAGAAGTGTTACTGTAAATAGCAATAAAGAAACTGCTGGCTTATTGTCTAAAAAGACATATTTAGCCACTTGTACGCATGCCCCCATGCGTACACATGCCCCACATTTTAGCACAGTAAACGGGATAAAACAATAGAACGAAGCAAATGAAAACATTTGAACACTCACTTTTTCTTTTCTCTAATTACAATCTCAAATATGAACTCTTGTTGTAAAAAACCAAAGTTGTCTTTTAAAGTACCAAAAAGTTAAAGTAGGTACTCATTCTGCAGAAGGTCCTATTTATCAAGTTTTAATAGAATGTACAAAAATCCTTTGAAATTAGCTGATAGATTGGCTATTTTCAAATTGCCAAAGTGAATAGGTCTGAGGTGGTTTTGTAATAATAATCAAAATCTACAACGTAAACTTGTTTTCAAATAATCATTGTGGAGTAAAAATACAATATGTGCCTTTGAGATGTAGTGGAGTAGAAGTATAAAGTATTGCCTATTGAAAGTAAGTAATAAGTAATAATACCTCAGAACTGTACTTAAGTACAGTACTTGTGTACCTGTACTTTAGTTACGGCACTTTACATCACGGGAAGACAATGGCAAAAATGAGAGAAGCCTATCGCACAGATCGCTGTGAGATGAGATCGTCTTTAAATAACTGATATACAAAAATATAGCTAAACCAGCCGATGTACAGTAAGTACAAGCTCTGTAGAAGAGCTTTTAGATCTGCATTTTTCCCCCTCGAAAATCGGTTATTTTATTACAAATACATTTCTTTGCTATATAATCAATTCAAATCGATCAGTTGGATGTAACTGCTGCACCTCTTACCCCAGGGGTTTTCAAAGTGGGTGACGGGGCACCCTGGGGTGCCGTGACGGCAGTCCAGGGGTGCCGCGAGATAACGTGATCATATTTGGAATTTATTTGGACACTTGAAAAAATATTATTTAGTATAATTTTAAACTTGAAGTACAAAGTTATTTTCAGTCAGTTCTAACCAAAATGGCTATTATCTCAACGTTTTCCTCGCAACACAATCACTAAAATATCGTCACTGTCGGGCAGAAACCTCGTATCTCCGAGTTTCTTTTGGTAAAGCAAAGCCCTGCTTCATCATACAAAACTGTCGCACAAAACTAGTGAGGCGTTGTGTGCTTGAAGATCGGCTGTTTTCACTAGTTTAGTACATTTTATAGATGATAAAAACAAAACGAACGGTCTTGGACATACAAGGTTTCCACCCGACAACGACGATATGCTATAAATATAAGGTGCTGGGAGTGAAAATTATAATGTAGGGGTGCCTCGGTTTAAACAAATATTTATGGGGTGCCCTGAGACAAAAAGGTTTGGGAACCCCTGTCTTACCCAACATCCAGAGGAGCCGGCACAGCAGGCAGATGAGCAGCAGCTGCCAGACCTGCTCCAGACCCTGCTGGGCGGTGGGCAGCAAGCAGCCCTGGAAGAGCTCCTGGAAGAACTCCTGTCGGCCGAACGCTCCCATCACTCCACCTGAGGAGGAGAGGAGAGAAATAGGACCTAAGTACAGGGTTCCCACACATTTTTACCAATTCATTTCCAAAACTTTTCCAAAACTTTTTCCAGAATATTTAACCCGATTTCCAGGACTATATAACAATAATTCAGCTCAATAACGAGTCGCTTACTCCTATGTGCAATGCAAAAAGACAGGTAGGGTATGCCAGTGGTTCTCAACCTTTTCAGCCTGTGACCCCCGAAAAAATCATATTTGAACTGGGGACCCGGCACCCTGCCGAGCACTAAGAGTTGAGGAATTTTGTATAAAACGGTTCTATTGTGAAAATAGCAGATCTACATGCTCACAACGCCTCGCAAAGGCTATTTTCACAATTTCTGCCTCTATATCTTTGACAATTTGGCCCATGTTAAATTGGTCATTTCAGAGGTATTAACAAAATTAAAAACCAAAGAGAATGCATAGCTATTTTTCCAGGACTTTCCAGGACCCTTGATAAATTCCAAAACTTTTCCAGAACTGAAAAAAGATTTTTCTAATTTCAAAATATTTCCAGGAATTTCATGACCGTGGGAACCCTGTAAGTATATGTTCAGTGAGCAAGTGAGTCTCAAACCTTTAGGCCCACGAACCCCCACAACCCTGGGTATACAAATGGAACCAGGAATAATATGATATAATATATTCCTGAAGAAGATCCAACCGGATCGAAACGTTGAAGCAGTAAAACCAGTGGAGCTGAGAAGAAACCAGTGTTCATTCTTCAGTAGGGTCCTAATACTCTTGCTAGGGACCCCTGGCCCCGGCTAGAACCCCCCTTCAAGGACCCCTGGCCCTGGGGGTCCCCAGGCCCCACTATTTGAGAACCACTGCAGTGAGCTATACTATTTCACATATACACTGTATGCCCACTGTCTGTCTCGCTATAAATCTGGTGATCATATATACACATATCATGCAAACCTTTTGAATTGTCAGTCATATAGTGCCTGTCATGGAATGCAACTTTAAATCTCAGTATACTGTAGCAGCCTGAGCCTATTTAACAATCATTGTCAGATGCCCTTCTTATCCAACAAGAGATCAGAACCCTGTCAACAAACAATAAGTTAAATAATAATAACTGTTTAGTCCACTTCAGGTTTTTTTCTGGTCATGTCACTTGAATAGAGAGCAATGAGTGCTACAAAGTTACAAGGGTAGCAGGTAAACATCAAACCTAGTATACTGTATGTTTATGTTAGCATGTGGGGACATTATCAAACACTTTTTTCCTGACTATATCTACTGCATAGTACTGTGTTCTATCCATCTGTCATTCAATGTTATATGAGATACTTAAATGGTTTCCTGTAGAAATAAGCTTAGTCTTTTCTAGGATCTCCTTTTAGTAGACCTTGTACCAGTGAACTGTACCGTCATGAAACTGTACTTTTTCCTATGCAAACTTCTTCTAATAAAGTCTTCAAATCAATCAATGTGACTATACAACACATAAAGCAACTAACAACACATGTCATGATATGCATGATTTTTGCATTAATAATAGACTAATAATAGGTCAGAATCAGAATAATATGAATAATAGGTAAACTACTTTAATTCATTATTCATCAGATGTGTAGGTTATTTATATAAAAAAAACACATGTTAATTTGGGATAAATGCAAATCACGTCACAAAAATCACAAGGATGTGCAGGTCAAATAATCTTTACAGAAGAGAAGCCTAGGAGGCCTATACTGGTCGGCTATTATAGACCATGACACAAAAACACCCCGAATTACGCCTGCAGAGAGAGCACTGAACCGATTAATTTAATCTTATATGTCATCATATGTCCTTCTATGAGGCATGTTCTCTCCGCAATGCAGTCGACCCAGCTGCGAGGAGACGTTCCTGGCTGTCATCACAGCTGCACGATAAAGCGTAGGCTATAGCGATATATGCCGGTTAGGTTAACTTGAAAGGAATCGGCGTGCTGCAGCCTTAGTACAGTACAACCCTACAGTACAGTGGCTCTAGCCTACTGATCATTTGACACTGTATGTGCTTGCTCGAGCTTGTTTAATTAACCTAGTGTCCTAGTCGGCAGGATTTATAGTTTTCAACATCAACAACATAGTCTACTTGACCGTAAGCCTACGAATGTGTCCATTTTAACTGCGAAAAAGAGCTGATCTACAAGCTAACAACGAGTCGCGTTGTTAGCTTGTAGATCAGCTCTTTTTTCGCAAAGGGACACATTGACCACCACCAGAAAATAAAGCTAACTTACCGTCTCAAAGAAGCGTTTTCTTGTGGTGTGTTCCGGTAAGCAGCACGAATAGCCTTCTAGCGTCCTCCGTTTATTATAAGGGACACGTCCCTTATAATAGTGCTGCTGGGGAGACGTCTGTGATTCTTTCATGCACGGACACTCGGTTCGGTCCAGCTGATGCCTATCTGGATGAGGATGGATGGATGGATGAGCACCATTCACACAGCTGCATCAGGACCACTGGAGACACGCACACATGCATCCTTTAGCCAATCCTCTGTCTTGGATTCGATGACGGCGTCCAATCGTTGCTGTGGGGGGTAGCACAAAGTGACAGCCTCATGCGCCAATCATCATCATTTACTGACGACAAAGGACCGCCTACTTTCTAAGATTTTTTGTTTTGTTTTACATTATGGTGATTATGGTGGTGATAGAGTCACAACAAACGAAAAGCACATATGTTATTATTAATTATGTTGTTAGATGTAGAATAGCGCCTCCACGGGGCCACGAAGCTGTTAGACTACATCTACATTCCAAGTCAGGCCCTATTCTGGCACGCTCGAGTGTGGCATAAACTGGCATTTTACTGGTTGAAATCACTACCAAATCCAAATTACGGTATTAGTTATTATATAGGATCAAATGGATGCCATCTTTCAGCAAGGGAATGGTCTCGTTGATCTCCAAGCCGCTGCATCACACAACATTTGCCAAGGTCACAATGCAAATACAAGCAATCATGATACATAAATAGGCTACAGAGTAGAACACATACAGTAGAGATTGTGTTACGCTCATGTTAACATGTACCCTTAAATGTAAAGTCTGTCGCTGCCCTCTTATGGTCAGAAACGGGAGTGCAGCTTAAATACAATCAGATGCATTCCTGGAGGAAAATCTCTGTCTGGAAGCCAATGCTATGTATGTATGTGATAATGTGAATATTGTATTATTATTTTAAAATAACCAAGAGGCAAGTCATTATGAGAACAAAATTATTCATCATTGGTGGCCTGGCAATCCACACACACACACACACACACACACACACACACACACACACACACACACACACACACACACACACACACACACACACACACACACACGTTAGTCTGCACAAGCTACTTATCAACAGTAGAGGGCGCCACACGTTTTGTGAGTATTGTAAATTACACAAGATACTTTTTCCCTTCTCGTCGTTGGTGGATAATTTAATAATAATGTATTGGAATGACTCTGGACTACATTATTAGTGAGAAATGCATTATGTTTAGATGTTGATATGGTTATGTGGGTCTGGCCCGGGTAGTCGGGTTGTTTACCGGCCTTGTCTCGTTGTAGTTAGCCATTGTTGCTAATTCATTGGTATGGAAAAAGAGTACCGTATGTCCACAGAGCAGCCCAGCCAGAAACTTTAAATACAATTTAAAAGATACGAATTAAATTAATTGATAATTATAATTATTTAATAATACCTGGATTTGGTAAATAAGTGGGCCTAAAACGAACAAAAAGCCGAAATTAAATAAATTACTGAGCATGTTTTGATTTTTACCGGAGATGGTAAGGAGCGGAAGGAGCACGCTGATTGGCCGACTCAGTCACGTGTGCACACGCGTAGCAATCAGCGGGCCAATGGCGTTGCGCGAATCCGCGCGTGGACCAGGCGCAGGTGTTTAAATGACACCAGCGGTTCAGGAGCTGTCAGATCAGATGCTTTCAGAACCTTAACTGGATCAGTCACGCATCACCAGCTCCGACTTGAGACGTTGTCTTGGTTTTCAACCCAACCTAACGAACTCGTTTGAGCGGTTTTCACCTTCAACTTCACCTTCACCTTCATCTACAGTTTGGACAGTTTTGACACTTGACTTTTCTTCCTTTTTTGGGCGTCGAAGTCAAGTTCCTCGTCGACCCGGTCGACGACTGGTTGACGGTTGACTCGACCGTCAGCCAGTTCTACCGAGAGGGTAAGTTGACATGTTACCATTTTTCTTCAAAATGCTATCTTAACTGAATTGTGTGTTTACATTTTGAAAAATGACAGCGTGTTGTCATTGGAAGTCACTCGCTGTCGTCCTGCCGCTTGGAGCTTGTGTCATATTTGAGTTTATGGTGATGTTTGGTGAGTTTTGATATCCGTTAGCCAGTGTTTTGATTTAAAAAAATGACATGCATGTTGTCGTTTGCCGGGAAATCACTCGAGTCGTCGTGTCGCTTGTCATATTTTAACTGTTATGGTGATGTTGGGGGAGTTTTTGTGACAGTTGTCAGTTAACTAATGTTTTCATTTAAAAAGGGGGTCTCACAGCATGTTGTCGTTAGGAATCACTCAAATCGTCGTGTCGTTTGTCATATTGAACTATTATGGTGATGTTAGGTGAGTTTTTATGACAGTTAACTAAATGTTTTAATTTAAAAAGCGGGGCTCACAGCATGTCGTTGGGAATCACTCAAATCGTCGTGTCGCTTGTCGCTTATTGAACTGTTATGGTGATGGTGGGTGAGTTTTTGTGATTGTTAGACAATGTTTTCTTTAAAAAAAAAAGGGGGGGGGGGGCTCACAGCATATTGTCGTTGGGGAATCACTCAAGTCGTCTTTTCGCTTGTCAAACATATCCGTTAAGCTTTGAGTTTGAACTGCTTGGGTGCCTTTTGGTAGCTTGGTATTTGGTTTAAGATGACAAGCTCAATTTCAAACCACATTGATGCTTTAAACTGAAATGTAATGCGTTTTTTCTTCATAGAATTACATTGTTCCCCCTCTTGCTTGTTGGTCTTGGTCTCAGTGTGTGTGTGTTTTTTTTTTAATCTCTGCTGGATTATGGTCATGGTGACACATCGATTATAGATTTGCTTTGCCCACTGTACTGGTTAAAACTGTCCTCTACCATGTTGCTCTGGATTGGGATTTATGGTCAGAAGTAGCCCTGAATACAGGACTCTCATCTCATGTATATGAGAGTCCTGTATTCAGGGCTAGGTCAGAAGGACCCGTCATTGTACTTAATATTTACTGTAGTCTATTTCGTGGTTATCTTTAGCTTCACCTATGGTACAGCATTAATACATCTTCGTTTACATAACTATCCTTGGGAAACTTCTCTCATAGCCTTTTCAGATCTACAAGTGATTTGGTGCATTGTGAGCTTGTAGATTTGCTATTTTCCCTATTGCTATTTTATTTGAAATATCCCTTTATAGAAATGTCAGATCTACAAGTGATTTGGTGCATTGTGAGCTTGTAGATTTGCTATTTTCACTATTGCTATTTTATTTGAAATATCCCTTTATAGAAATGTATTGGAGTCAAAAGTAAAAAGTATGCAGGCAGTATGCAGTAGTAGTATTTCATTTTGGACTGAATGACCTTGACCTTCAATCCAAACTGCCACATTGTCTTTGATAAAGTCAGCCAAGGGCCACACAGGACAATTTATTGGATTGAAGTTTGCATTTAGTTAAAACAGCATGAATTTGGTTGACAGTTTTACAGCTGTATTTTATCACTCTGGTGTACTCTGGGGTTACGATGAAAAGATTACTTACTGTAGCCTACATAAAACAATCCACTTCAATTCAGTATTAACTTTTAAATTTGGCTATAGTATGTACTGTAGTTATTAATGACTTAGTAGGTTACTAATAAAACACCTTTTATTAGGTTAGACCTTTTCCTTGTTACATTATAAACAATTAACTTTGTAACATTTGATTACACTTTGATGTAATATGGATGTAAATATTAATTACTATTAATTGTAATAAAGTTAAATGCATTTGCTTCAAAACAATTAACATAATGCTGTTGCCTTTTTAGAATTTAGATTTTATGGGGGGGTGTACATTTAGTTTTTCCTTTTGAGGAATGTGCGGGTCGGATTGAGATGGTCAAAGGGCCGGTTGCGGTTGGGCTCTACGTTGCCCATGTGTGCTTTAGTGACTCCAATTTTAGTGGTGTTTGGTTGTCAGTATGTACACTACAGTAAGTGTTTTATGGAGTTTTCAGTTTTAAGCATGGAATGTATGTAACATAACATGTCTGCCTCTTGGCTAGCGCATATTGTGCTTGCAAAAGAGACTTGGGGGGTAACATGTCATTTAATATTTATTGATTAGCTATAATGGGCCAAATTTGATTGTATGGTTAAATTAGTTAAAGGTCTTACAGTCTCATTCTGGCTAAATTAACTTGGCCATCACTTGTCACATGTTATGTTCAATTTGAAACGGGGACAAAATGCAGCAGGCTCTAAATCTGTCACATGAACTACAAGGTTGCTTGCCAAAAAGCTTGTAGATGTGTCATACCACGCAAGTGTAATGCGTGGTATGAAGTACCGGTATTCTTGTGTTAAGTGTTCATTTTTGACAGTAGATACTGCTGTAATGCGTGGTATGAAGTATTCTTGTGTTAAGTGCAACCAGAGGCCCTTGTCAGATTTAGATTATTAATACAAAACAAAATAATGAACTACTAAGCTCTATATCATACATTACTTTGAAAAGGTTTGACAAAGTTTGAGAGATTTTCTTCTGAAATAGGCCATTCATAATTACTACCAAAGTACTTTTTACTTTAGTACTGTAAGTCGTAATCGATTACAAATACAGAAACATAATTAAAATGAAAGGCCATGTTATCTGCTATCAAATGTGACCCTCACTGTGTTTTTATAATTTTGTGTGAGCTATATGTACTAATCTTTTAGGTCTCTTTTTTTTTTCTCTCCTCAGTGAGCCGGAAGCAGAGGGAGGAGAATAAGGAGGACGAGGAGAGGACACCAACAGACCATCAATCTATCCATCCATCTTCAACCGCTTATCCGGAGTCAGAGCCAGTACAAGTGTACACACACACACACACACACACACACACACACACACACACACACACACACACACACACACACACACACACACACACACACACACACAGGAATAAGGACGTCTGAGAGAGAGCAGAGGTTTCAGAGTAGAGTAGTAGTAGCCATGCTGCCCGTGTGGCGTGCAGACCCGCGGCCTGAGGTGATGGCGACCACCACCTGGACACCCAAGGAACTGGACAGCGCCTCCTTCTCTAGGGACGTGGATGGCAGCCTGACCAGCCTGCGGTGGCTGCTGGTAAGGCCACTGCCCTGTGACTTCTCCATCCCTGGAGCCAACGGCGGAGGATCCCAGCCGTCCGGCCACCACCACCAACAACCTCCTGTCTTCCGCTGCCACCAGCCGGGTTCCTCTGAGAAGCCTTTGTCCCCTCTGGCCGGCGACCTGGCACCCACCAACACCACGCCAGCGGTCTGCAGCGGGACACAGCAGAGCCTCACTGTCATCGTGCCACACGACGCCCATGGAAGACCCAAGTTCACTTACCCCATGCTGATCTGCATGGCCATGCAAGCCAGTGGGACGAGGCAGACCACCGTCTCCTACATCTACCAGTGGATGATGGACAACTTCGCCTACTACCGCCTGCACCGCAATCCCAACTCGTGGAAGAGTTCCGTCCGGCACAACCTGTGCACCATCAAGGAATTCACCACTCTCTCTCGGATGGAAGATGACAGCGGTAAGGGAGGCTACTGGACAGTCAACCAGCAGTATGCTGAGCGCATCCTTCTCCGTGCTTTCAACAAGCGGATGACCTCCATCCAGATTGACCCGGCACTGCAGAGCCCACCCCTGGAGAGTCCACCCCTGGAGAGCCCACCCCTGGAGAGTCCACCCCTGGAGAGTGGCAGGCTCAAGAGGAAGCGGCGAGGCCCAGACGCTACAGCTTGCATGGCCAAAGTCCCCCATCGTGCAGAAGAACAGAAACAGCTGGGGTCTGTTGAAGAGGAATTTGATTCGGAATTGGATGGCTACCTGGATTGGGTCGTGAGCAAGGAGCTCGGTCTGGACAGCGAGGAGCCACAGTCCAAACACAGCCATCCACCCCCTCCTATCCAACAGCCACAGGGCCCAGAGCTCTGCAGTGATGCTACCTCCACTGTCCCCTGTGTGCCTCCATGCCCTCCTAGCTCTGTTCAGCATCAGTTGAGTCAGATCCTTGGTTCTGTGGCTTCAGCCTTGAGTGGGGACCCGAGTCTGGGCAGCGGGCAGTCACTGAGCACCAGCCACAAAGAGGACAACCTGGCGGACTTGGACTTCCAGGATTCAGCCTTGAGCGGAGAGCTGAGTGTGGACAGCAGGGAGCCACTGAGCAGCACCAGCCCCATAGAGGAAGATCTGACGTACTGGGACTTGGACCTGGGCAGCCACGATTCGACCTCGAGCAGGGAGCTCGGTCTGGACCAACAGCTGAGTCAGCTCCTTGCTTCGGCAGCTTCGACCTTGAACGGGGAGCTGAGTGTGGACAGCAGCGAGCCGCTGAGCAGCACCAGCCCCATAGACGATGGGGCCCCCGTTGACTGGAATGCCTTCCTTTCATCCTGGAGATGAGGAGCTGAGTATCAACCCCCGAAGAGGAGGACCTGACAGTATAGATACCCTGGCCCGACTTGGCAAGATTGTAGCATATGAAGGCAGCTGCATTTCCATCAGCTGGGCAACAGAATTGAATTCTCCACTTTGTTGTGTCAGGATTGCCTTGGAGCGCTTTGGCTGGTGTTACAGCACATCGGTGGTAGGTGGTTGTTACCTCATTGGGTGCTGCATGACGAGTTTGACGAGATTTAAAGTTTGAGGAGTTCCTTATTTTTTACTCTGTCAACACTTATGGATCTCCAAGTACTTCTGGGGTAACGGGGAGGTCACCTAGAAGCGTTGAAGATGTTGAAAACGTCCATATAATGGGAGTGGATTGGCTGAGTGGTGGAAAGTGACACTGGATGGCACTGTTAGCAAGCTTATGGATCAGCAATACATTTCAAGGTAGAATGAAGGTCCAAGGATGACGACGTCACTGGAACGAAAAGTTCATGCGGATCACGTTAACTTTGGACTGGATCGAGGCAAATTATTTTCCAAGGAGATGACATCTGTGCACATCTTTTGAGCCATCCCACGAGCAAATTGGACCAATATGGAATATTGAATGAATTTTCAAAGGTAAGTGGTAGGCAACCCTTAAAGTCAATTTTTAATGGTTTTGATTAATTGAACCCTGAAAGTAAATTTTGAATGGTTTTGATTGATTGTAGTTTGTAGATTGATTGTAGTTTGTAGTAACTATTTATTAGACGTTTGTATAGGAAAGGGTACAGTTTCATGACGGTACAGTTCACTGGTATAAGGTCAACTAAAAGGATAAGCTCAGGAAAGCACTTGCTTATTTACATTGAGATCCTTTTTTAACTTGTTAAAAAAACTGTCTTAAAGTACAATGCAAAATAATGGTATTTACAATTGAAGGGTCAGGGGGAGGTATGGTTAGGCTAGGTTTACTGTTACCAGTTTCGAGTAGAAGCCGCCTGTAATAGTTTTTTAATGGAAGTTAGGGATTTACACTGCAAGGCCTTCGGTAGGGCGTTCCACTTAAGTGGTATAGCAGGAGAACAAATTTAACCCTTGTTAGAGCCGAACTGGGTTGAAGATGATCTGTGGAGCTACCCCTGGTGTTGTAATTGTGGACATCCTTGACGTTTTGGAAGTATTTTGTCGGGTGCATTGGTATCTTAGTGGTGTAGTGTATCTTGTACACCAGGCCCATTGTAAGATGCTGTACTCGGTCATCTACTTTGAGCCACCCCACACTTGAAAAGTGAATAGCGGTGAGGTGAGCCGGGGTGTTTGGAGCCTTGTTTTGGGGGCCTTTGAGGCATCGCGGATTCGCGATACCGTACGTGGACTCCATAGTCATAGGGGCTGAATGAGTGCACCCGCTAGTGTCTTCCGTGTATTGTTAATCACCATCCTCTGTTAGAAACAAGTTTGTTGGTTCATTTTTTTCATTACCTTTGTAGTCCTCTTTTCACTAGATGCAACCCAATTCTTTTTTGCATTATTACATTGTCACCCACTTTGACTGTGATGTTATCGACCTTGATAAGGTTATGATTTGATCCAAAGAGGATGGATTCTGTTTTACCCAGGTGTATGATAGTTAGTTGTCATTGAGCCAGGAGCAGATCTTATTTAGTTCAGAGCTAGCAGTTAAGTGGAAGTCGACATGTGTGAGGAGTCTCTTCTCATTGGTCACAGAGGTCCCCCCAGTTGAAATAGGTTAGTTGAGCCCTACTTCTGGTGTGTGTGGACGTGTTTCCAGTAAGGATGGACGACTGAAGACAGCTGTACTACCACTTGCCAATGAGCCTGATGGGTCCCAGGTTTGAATCCCCCACTGAGATGTCACTTTGCTCTGTATTTGTCTTGATTGATTGAGTCTGACTGGTCACTGAGCTCCACCCAGTTGAGCCGGGTTAGTTGAGCCCTACTCCTAGCCTCTCCTGGTGGACGAGGATGTAGACATGGACATGGACGACTGCAGTATGAAGAAAGCTGCATTACCTTGCCAGTGAGTGAGCCTGGCTCTTCAAGTGAATTCACTTTGTGATGCCGCCCCACTGAGATGCCAAACTGATTTGTATTTGTCTGGATTGATTGAGGAGTCTCTTCAGAGGTCCTCTAGTTGAGCTGGGTTAGTTGAGCACTACTAACCGCTCCTGATGGACATGGACGACCGCAGCATGAAGGAACCTGCATTACCTAGTTGTCAGTGATTGAGGAGTCTCTTCTGACCGCTCAGAGGTCCTCCAGTTGAGCTGGGTTAGTTGAGCCCTACTAACCGCTCCTGATGGACATGGACGTGGATGACCGCAGCATGAAGGAACCTGCATTACCTAGTTGTCAGTGAGCCTGGCTCTTCAAATGAAGGCACTTTTTAATGCCCCCTCCTACTGGGCTGTTACTTTGATGTGTTTGTCTTGATTCCCTTGTTACTGTAAACAATCCAAAAACATAAATACAAAAAACAAAAACTAAATACAAAAAAAATACAAAAACAAAAAATACAAAAAAAAGGTGTGTCTGTCTGTCTAACTAACACTACTAACTAACTAACTCTATATCTAACACACACACACACACACACACACACACACACACACACACACACACACACACACACACACACACACACACACACACACAATAAAAACAGTATGGAGCGTCTGGGTGTGGTAGAGGTAAAATCACACCCTCTCCCGCCACTGCAGACGGCTGGGTTTAATACCCAGTAGCAGCGGTGCCTCCAGCTTGGCCGGGCGCTCCAACAAACACATTTGGCAGTGTTTGATTAGTTTAGTTTAGTTTATTAGCACATTGCTATAACAAATATAACAGTTAGGGGGTGGGAAGCTGGTGAGGATCAAGTGATCGTGTTCTTTTTGCTGCTATGCAGAAGCTGCTGATGCACATAGCAGTTTATACTGTAGCAGCAACAGGAACTGCAGGACACTTGGGGATCAGTTGGGAATTGGCAACGACTAAATCGGACTTCTCCCATGGATTGTCACCTTGTCGCTGGTGGAGAAGCTTAGTGACCCAAAGGGCAGGGGTCAGACTAAGGACAATCCCTAGTCCTCCATATTGGGGGTTGGGAATGAGGTTAGCAACCTCATCCCTTAAAACAAACATGTTACAGAAATCCTCACAAGAAACCAAAGCAGTGAAGCGCTCCAGAGGACGAGACACCAGCCACAACAACACCTGTGCGTCTCTGTCTCTTCAATTCAATCTTTCACAGATGGTGGAGAGTCCGTACAGCTCTCAGACGTTGCTGTTTTGACGGGTCCGGTGAATGGTTGTGACCTCAGTGAGAGCCGAGTGAGACGCACCGGAGGCATACATCCCAGATGCAAAATTTGCCTGTAAGACTTTATTTTATAATCGTGAGATAAATGATTATATATATATTATTTTATATTATAATCTAAGTTGCTCTAGATAAAAGTGTAAATCAATTTGTTCTTTTTTTGTACTTCATCTGTTATTTAGGCTCGGAGTCAGACGGTGGTGGTGGTGGTGGTGGTGATGATGACTATCATGAAGAGTCACGTGATGGCTCGGGAGGTAAGATTATTGTTATATAACAGGCATTGACACTAAGGTTTGCCCACCTGCCCCTGGCAGGTAAATAAAACTTTGGGGCAGGTGGAGTTTGCTTTCAGGTTGCCCGACCGGGCAAATGCTAGTTTGAGAGGGGACGCAACCGTCTATAAACAGAACACCAGATATCTGTCTAAACACCTGAATGTGGCCAGAGCGCTCGGTCTTCTGGTCTGTGGAATGTAAAATAAAGGCACCGTTTATCTATAATGTGCTGTTTTACCGTTTTAAAAAAATATACAAAATAACAAGTGTGAAACCATAGACTTAGTATTCAATCATAGCTAGTGTAGGGATTTGGAGGTATTGAGGTATATATTTTTTCTTTTTTTATCACACAGCCCCAGAAAGTAAAGAAAGAAATATTAAATGTTAATTAAAATCTTACCTATCATTTTATAATGGACAATTTACCTTTTGGGCAAGTGGGAATGACCTTTGGGCAAGTAGAACATGACCTGTACTTGCCCGATGGCCAAGTGCCTCTGAGACCTTAGTGTCAACCCCTGTTTAAACAGGTCCATTTGGTTCCATTTGTATACTGTGTCTTTGTTCAATGATTTTCACTGGCACATGGCAACTAAGACCGTCATTCAAGTTAGAAAACTTGAAAAAAAAAAAAAGATTTTATTTTGTGCACATCATTTTGTGTGTGTGTTTTTTTTTTCAGATGTGGAGAGGGAGCCTGCAGCATCTGTACCACCTGTTGGGAAAACCAGGAGAGACAAGCAAGTTAAGAAAGTGTGTGTGTGTGTGTGTGTGTGTGTGTGTGTGTGTGTGTGTGTGTGTGTGTGTGTGTGTGTGTGTGTGTGTGTGTGTGTGTGTGTGTGTGTGTGTGTGTGTGTGTGTGTGTGTGTGTGTGTGTGTGTGTGTGTGTGTGTGTGTCAAAATGTGTTTTATTGTAGTGTGAGCGAGAGATAATGTGTTTTATTGTACAGTTGTGTGTAGAGATGCTCCATTTTTGGGACTGATACCGATCAACTGGAATCAGTACCCGCCGATAACGATATTCCCGATCACAGCGTCTAATCCATAAATTCTTCTATTTATTGTTACTGTAGCAGCATTTATATATTTAATGATTCTTCTTACAAAACATTGACATTGTATATTAAGTGTAAACATTAGGAGATTGCAAGCTGAGGTCCTTTAGTATCCAATTCAACTTATAGGAGTTGAAGCTGAGGTTACATTCAGTCCGACAGATAAATATTGTGAAAATGGCTGATATAGCTTCGGCAAAGCTGATACCGGTCAAAGCCGATAGAGGCATTATCGGCCGATTGCGATCACTCAACGATCAATCTGCAATCTCTAGTTGTGTGTTTGTGTGTGTGTGTGTGAGTGAGAGAGAGACTAAATGTATTGTGTTGTAAATGGATATGTTTTTCTTTACTTCTAGGTAGAGGACAGACGGTGAATGGTTCAGTGCAGAGGTGGCTTGGCAGCCTGCAGACTTCCCTTTTACAGCTACACCTGGACTCATCAGCGATGCTGCAACCATCCAGTCCGACCAACCTCAGCCCGTTTTGGACCGAAGACTTGCTGAGTGGTATTGGTGAGCAGACCAACATTTATGCTGAACAGTGCCTTGCCCAGACCCCAGAGATGCCACACTCAGGATCAACGACTGGCAGGAGCTCACAGTTGAAGAACTAAAAACATTCCTTGGCCTCCTGTTTCTGACTGGCATCATTTGGAAACCCGAACTGGTGTCCACTCTGGAGGGTCATTCTCAGAAGCAAAGCTCTTCTTCGTCTTCCTTCAGCGTTTTCACCTCCTGCTCTGGAAGAGACACGATGGGCTCAAAGTGGGGGTCATGGTTCACATCTTCAGTATTGTCTGTGGGTGCCACGAAACCCATTTCAGTTCATCCTCTGGTTTTTTCCACTACAGTGATTATGGGACAGACAGGCTGTTCAAAGTCTGCCTCTGATAATAGGAGATGTTTTAGATAGTCCAAGACCGGAGTAAACATCTCCTATTATCCGTTCAGTTGGAAGAACTGCAAATGGACAAATAAGTTGGTCTTCTACCTGTTCCAGATCTGTATTTTCAATGCTTTCATCCTGTACAAGAAGAGAAATCCTGAGGGGGCCATTCGAAGCAAGCTGGGTTTGATTGAAAGTGTTGTGAAAGCGTGGACCAGCCCAACACGTCCCACCAGAAGACCAAGGGGGCCTGGTCCCCAGTCAAGGCTCTCAGTCGGTATCCCACCTACGCCAACAAACCATGTAGTAACCAAGATTCCGCGCACCCTCTTCAAAGAGAACCCAACAAGGGTTTGCAAGTTCTGTTCCAAAAAGGAGCAAAAGGAGTGAAACAGCGTTTATGTGCACTGTGTGTTTAGTGCCATTACACACGAAGTGTTATGAGGTGGATTATGAAAAAGACACACACACACACACACACACACACACACACACACACACACACACACACACACACACACACACACACACACACACACACACACACACACTCTTCTACTTTCTAGTATTCTCTTTCTCTTATTTGTTTTGAAAAGTATTGACTACTACTGAAAGTCTGTAAAAAGCTTTTTTTCCCCCAGGCAATCACTATTGCACTACAATATTGAATGTAAGAAAGTATTTTGGATTGTGTGAAAAAGCCACCGACACACCGACACAATGTGAACTGAACAAAAATGCACTTGATTGAAAAAGAAAAAAAGAAACACTTATTTGTCTTATTCTTTTGTAATTGTTTTGAAGAAACATCATAGAAGTCATTGAAGTCAAAAATAAAAAGATCAAGTAAGTTTTCAGCTTGATACAGTATCATTTACAAAACCGTGTTTTTCTCAGATTTATTTCCTCAGAGGGCATATTTTGGTCAAACATACTTTTCTATATAGAACTGAACAACATAATTTTGAAAACTAGACATTCACTTTCTTAAAGCTATTGAGTACTATTGTCGTCATAATACAGAATATTATGTGGGTTTTGAAAGATTGGTCAAAATGGCTAAGAATTATTTTGGGTGGTCCCCAGACGATTACCTTAATGTGCAACATTGTTTTCTAACTTAACAATAAACAAACCAGCATAACGTTTAAGTGTATATAGGGTGTATCAACATTTCTAAAGTGACAATTTGAGGACGTTTTAATACCTCTAAAATGACAAATTGAATATTGGTCAAATATTAGAGGCAGAAATTGTGAAAATAGACGATCTACATGCTCGTAGATCAGCTATTTTCACAATAGAATCATGCTATACATAATGTAATGCCTCAACTCCCAGTTAAAATATGATTATTTTGGGGGTCGCGGCCTCCCATTCCTGCTTCCAGGATGCAACCAGCCATGCATTTACATCCTGCTAACATTATTGCACATAGTCTTCCCTGTACAAAGGCTCAATCCCATTATTCTGAAGATATAAAACACAAGTTGTGCCAATTTCGTTATATTTTTTTAAACCTCAAGGCCAAGGCAGGAGTCAGATCATCAAAACCAACCTATACAACTGGGTTTTCAAGAGTGACAGTGATGGAGCTGGTCGGGTCTGATCTACAGGCTCTGGCAGACATGCTACTATCACCGCTAGTCTTCATACTGTATTGAACAAATAGCAAAGCTTCATCAGTGAATTGGAGCCTGTTTATTTATACGGATCCCTATTAGCTGACGCCTTAAAGGGTTAGTTCAGATTTTTGAACATAAAGCATGAGAAATACCTTCCATTAATATAGTGGTTCCAAAGGTATCGATTGATCGCCAGAGTCCTGTGGTCAGAGTTCTGTTCAGTTTGTATGTAGTGGGGGTCCCTGCTTCATCTCTCTCTTAGCTATACAATATGTTGTGGGGGGTCCCTGCTTCATCCCTCTCTCTATACAATATGTAGTGGTGATCCCTGCTTCATCTCTCATCTATACAATATGTAGAGGTGATCCCTGCTTCATCTCTCATCTATACAATATGTAGAGGTGATCCCTGCTTCATCTCTCATCTATACAATATGTAGAGGTGATCCCTGCTTCATCTCTCTCTCATCTATACAATATGTAGAGGTGATCCCTGCTTCATCTCTCATCTATACAATATGTAGAGGTGATCCCTGCTTCATCTCTCATCTATACAATATGTAGCAGGGATCACCTCTACAGTAGAGGTGATCCCTGCTTCATCTCTCATCTATACAATATGTAGTGGTGATCCCTGCTTCATCTCTCATCTATACAATATGTAGAGGTGATCCCTGCTTCACCTCTCTCTCAGCTATACAATATGTAGTGGGGGTCCCTGCTTCATCTCAGCTATACAATATGTAGTGGGGGTCCCTGCTTCATCTCTAAGCTATACAATATGTAGTGGGGGTCCCTGCTTCATCTCTCAGCTATACAATATGTAGTGGGGGTCCCTGCATCATCGTTCTCTCAGCTACGATGACACGCCTACATACACAGAAGTAAGCAGACACATATTTTTCTGCATGTATTTCTCATAGGTACTGTTCTGGGGAGCTTGGTGGTTCTGTGCTATGCATGAGCAGCACATGAGTATTTTATCCAAGGCAGTTGCGCCCCAGATCCACCAGGTGGCCTCATAACACATACAAAAACTATAGCCCTTCTTAGCCAATGGGACAACAGATAAAATTGTATACCAGCAGAGCCAAAGTAAGAGTCATAGCACCTAATCCACCTGACCTTAAAGTTTAGGTAAGGTATCTGTGATGCATTGCATCATGTGATTTTTCACTTGAAAAAGGTTTATTGTCAGTAAACACCAGACATCCTGTGGCCACTATTATGTATGAAAGGCACTTGCATCCACTGTTTCTCATTAAATGTCAGCCCTGTAACCCAGCTCTTCCATACTTTTGAATGCCTTTTGGACTTCAAAAATGTAAAAAGAAAATAGCAGATCTGTAAGCTCATAGACTGTCACCTTGTGAGCTTTTATTGCTGCTACTTTTCTTTTTAGATATTTTCAAGTAGAATTAAGCTGTGGGTAGGCCTATTCAGATTCAGTTAAGACTCTAATCAACTTATTCTGAGCTATTTGTCACACTTTTTAGATTAGTTAAGTACATTTAGAATTCTGGACTTTAACTTGTAAAAGAGTATTTCTGCAGTATTGATACTTTTATCAATACTACACCACTGATCGCTGGTCCAACAGTGTTTCCCAAACGTCGGGGTCGCGAATAAATAACAATATTGTTATTATGATTGAATTAACAACTTTTAAAAAGCTTATATAGCCTATCAATGTATGTCTAAGAAAGAAAGAAAGATAATGTTTGTTTCACCCATCAAGTTCAGCACCTTCATCATAGGCTTACAGCAGTGGTTCTCAAACTGTTTCATGTCAAGGACCCCCGAATTGACACCTATTTACTGCCATTTGAAGATATTCCAGGGACCCCCAAGATTTGTATGGCTCTAGCAGTGATTCCCAACCATTTTAATTTCAAGTACCCCCAGTTTGACATACATTAGGCTACAGACCCCCATTTAATGGCATTTCTATCTTTGAGACCCCACTTTATATTGTAAAATCAATGTTGAACCGGGTCCATTTGGTTACATTTGTACACTCTTTGAGTTACATACCCAAAAGGGTCCATTTGGTTCCTAACTATCATTTAGCTGGGGAATAGGGACCCCCCTGGAGCTCTCTCAACGGCCCATGGGGGTCCCCGGACCCCACTTTGATAACCAATGATGTACAGCACCTGAAATTGATGAGGAAATAATGAATGGAATTGTAGTTGTTGTTATTAAATGGAGTATTATTGTGGAGCACTATACAATTAATGCCATGAATATCATACATATAGTTAACGTTATTTAAGTTTAAAATAGTTTTAGTCTCGTGTTGGTTATGGACCAGTGTGGACCACCAGCTTCACGCAAGATCAAAGAACTATGACCTAATTGATTCTCCGTAGCAGTGCCAAAAAAAGAACAGATCTACAAGCTTCAGACTTCGTTGCAGCTTGTAGATCTGTCCTTTTGTCACGTAACCTTGGCTCGCGACGGAGTGCGCATTAAACGTGGCAATTTGAATCCAGGATACACAAACAAGTTGGTGTCCAAATCTGCACTTTGGCTGCAATCTGTTTCTTTGATAGAAACTTTTTTTCCTCCTTTTTTATATTAATCACTTGAACCCTAGCGTCCATATTCTGAGAATTATTCAGACAAAAATAGCAGATCTACAAGCTCACAAGCGCGAGGCGTTGTGAGCTTTTTTTTCGGCAAATAGCTTTAGAGTAGAGGGGAAAAAGAGCAGACTAAGTACAGAGTGAGTTCAAGTTTTTTTTAAGTATTGACGGTTCAAGCTGTTAAATATCTGCAAACACAAATTGACATGATTCCAAAACACACTAATGATAGTGCTGTCAAAAATATGGAATCTATGAAAAGGTTGTGGGGGGTCCTTGCTTCATCTCTCTCTCAACTAAGGGGTCCTTGGCCTGAAAACGTTGAAGACCCCTGCGTTATAGGGTTTAAGTAGTGACCATGTGGATATCTGATGTCACGTGTATTGCCCAAAAATGGAGAGACAGTGGATCTGAGATTAAGAATCCAGAAAAAAGGGAAAAGATATTTACACTTTACACACACACATAAAAAAAACAATATTTGAAAAATGTTCAGAGTTTTACTTCTCTGGCCTACTGGCAGTGTGCACAAGAAATTCAGTCTGCCAAGTGCTTTGCGAGATTAGCCAGACGGACACACAGACGCTGAAGTGGAGTCTCTTCGTCTCCATTTGATTCTCTTCTTCCCAGATGGAAGATGGTGCAAGACAGGAGCCCGACAAACATTGTGTACATTGTTGTTGTGGTGTGCGTGTCTGTATTTTAGTTTCATGTCGTGGTAGGTGGCAGGCGACCTGCAAAAGTCTCATCTGTGAATACAGACACCTGGAGAAACCACAAGAGGACATGATTACATATTTTCTGTCCCAAGTTCCTCATCAAAATAATGTGCATTTCTTTTCATTATCAAGAGTTAATTACTTGTTAACATCCACTAACAGTAAAAGGCTTGGTCTGACTAAAACAGAAGGAATGTCCGCAACTCAAAACTGAATGTATTTCTGATGCATTTTCATTACTGTTATTTTCTATCATATCTAAATATTATACTCAGAACTCGGAAGACTTCCAACTAAGTGTCCTGAAACAAGAATGTTGCTTGTACATTACAGTGAAGAAGAAATAAGACCACAATGAAATTAGCCCTACAATATCACATTTTGGCACCAAAATTGTCCTTACATTGACTTGAAGTGTCTTCGTGTCCTGTCCGCTGAGTTGACACTGACAGTAACATGACAGATGACGAAAGCCAACAGTAACTTCTCATTCTCACACCAGTCTCGTAGAAGTCTTCCTCCAGACCATCTTCATTGACTTTGGTGAAGAACTAAACGTGAACAAAAAGACAGATGTGTGTGGACCCAAAAGTGGAGACAATGTATTGTACATATTCTTTGCTTATCTGTACAGATGGAACAAATAACGACTTGAAAAACAAAAACAGCCAAGCCAACAAAACAGACATCTATTCATACATTATTTTGACATGTTGGAAAGGAATATGTGCCAGATAGTTATCTGATGAGTGACCAGGGGTCTTTAACAGGTCACCAAGGGGGTCCTCAGAGTTACTACAGGGGGCCGCACAAAATCTTTGTGATGGGACCTTTTTTCCTTTCTTTTTAGTTTTTACATTAACCACTTGAACCCTAACATCACTATTCTCACAATGCCTCAGCTACAGGCGCTGTGACCATGGGCTATATTTTCATTAAAGAGGTTTGTGTACGGCAGAGGGAAAATAAGAACAGACCAAATACAAGTTTTCCAAGTATTGAGGGTTAAAGTGGTTAACTGTCTGAAAATACACATTATGAAATCTATGAAAAAGTTTAATCTGAACCACAATCCTATAGGCTACATACAATATGTCGAGTGGGGGGGTCCCTGCTTCATCTCTAGGGGGTCCTTGGCTTGAAAAAAAAAACTCCAGCAATACATAGACTAAAACGGACAAGGATGTAATTAATTTGCAAGTGTGATCTGGGAATGCCCATATATGGGCATGTTCTGACATCACATTGTCAACTATATATGGGTCAAAAATATATGGGCATAAAAGGGACATCAAGCCAGCAGCAAACCCATTCTGTGACATCAGAGCATGATGTGTCAGAGAGATGTCACAGTGACAAGGGAACAAATAGACTGTAAAAATGTGTACTGACTGAGTGACTGACTGAGTGACTGAGTGACTGACTGACTGAGTGACTGACTGACTGACTGACTGACACAGACAGACAGAGACAGACGGAGACAAGCTGCGACATTTCTCATGGTATACTGCGACCTTCGGTCGCAATTACAGTCGACTGTGCAATATTGATCATCATCATCTCACAACAAGTTGCACCGTTGAAACGTTAATGACTACATGGAATCTGATCTGAAGTTCTAACTTTATATGAAGCAGACTACAGCGCTGTAAACAAAAAACAATTAGATCAACGCATGTACATGTTGATTTAATGTATGTCAATCAGATACAAGTTCAAGTTTGAAAAGGAAAAAGCCACGTTTCTAGCAAACGTCGTGGTATTTGTACTTTACTTGAGTATTTCCAACACTTTTACTACTGTACTTCATTACACAGTGCACTCAGAGGCAAATATTACTCTTTAGGCTACTCCACTGAAAACTTTACAGTTACTTTGTAGATTTTGATTATTATTTCAAAACGTAACCACCACTTAAGCCCTACATATATTTGCATTGTGAGCTTGTAGATCTGCAATTTTCAACAATTTTTTGAAAACTTGAAATGGGACATTCTGTATAATGAGTAGTACTTTTACTTTTGATATTTTAAGTACATTTGGATTCCAATACTTTTTGTATTTTGAATTCCGGACTTTAAATTATAACAGAGTACTACATTGCATTATTGATACTTTTATTCAAGTAAAAGTAAGGTAAAAATGCAGTAGGCCTACTGAATGTCCATGCCTGTGCGATTGTGGGTTGCTTTATTAGGCCTTCCAGCCCGGACGTAAACACCGACTCACGGTAAAACTCTCGCCCTTTGTTTTGAACCTTGCCGTCGGCTAGTGTTTTAACCGCGACTCTTCTGTGTTTACCAGCCAGGCAACTCACTTACCGTAAACCCCAAGCCCCGCCCCACCTCGGCAACGTTTCACCGCGGATCGGTGTTTGTTTACTTCGGCTCGCGCGCGGTTCACGCGCACGCAGCCCAGTGCTCCCGAGCCCGTTTCAGCCAATCAGAAGCCGCGTCTTCCCCATCATCGCGTGCGGTGGGGGGCGTGGCTACGGTTGCAGGTGCAGTTTTGTTGATCTCCATGGAAACGTACACTGTACAGTAACCAATGAGCGCGTTTGTGACGTGGCGGATTGTTTATGCCACGTCACTGACATGTCAGTATAAATAGACCACAAAGCATGCAGATTACATGCAGATGACAACAGAGTGAGATCATCATATTGAGAACCTCTGGTGAACCTGCCAACTAATAATACACCTTTGTGAAGCCAATATGATGGGTCAGATCTTCAAGAAAGGTGACATTGTGCTCCTCTGTGACACGGGCGTCCGTAAGAAGTTCAACGGGAAACAGTGGAGGACACTGTGCTCCAAAGAGACGTGCCCAAAGGAGTCCCAGGGACGGGGCTACTGCCTCCTTCACCTTGCCGAACAGAGGAGAAGGAGGAGAGAAGAGAAGAGGAGCTGGTCCCCGGAAAACAAGGACCACACCTCATCATCGTCATCTTCCTCATCCTCCCACTCCACAACCTGTTCGACGAGGAATGAAATCAGCGGTTCAGAGAACAGCGATCACACAAGGATGCAGATGGCGATGGCACTCCAGCTGCTTACTCTCCCAACCATCAAGCTCCATCCTCTCCCAACCATCTCTTCAGCCACCACCGCTGTCTCCTCCAGAGCAGGAAAGCGCTCCTCGGACAGCGGCGGAGTAAGAAGAGTCTTGGTTTCTGGTGTGACGTCCTCCACCCAGCACCTGTGCAAGGCCACACAGCCCAAGCCTAAGAAGGGCGATGTGATATGCCTGCACACCGGCTTACGCAAGAAGTTCAATGGCAAGCAATGGAGACCGTTGTGCTCCCACAAGGACTGCTGTAAGGATTTGCAGCGGCAGGGGTACTGCTACCACCACCTCTCCATGAGGACCCAACGACGAAGCGACAAAGCAACAGAGACCCCCATTGAAGTGGTGACCCCCATTAAAGTGGAGAACCCCATTGAACTGGAGAGCCCCATTGAACTGGAGAACCCCATTGAAGTGGAGAACCCCATTGAAGTGGACACCCCCATTGAAGTGGACACCCCCATTGGAGTGGACACCCCCGTTGAACTGGAGAACCCCATTGAAGTGGACACCCCCATTGGAGTGGACACCTCCACTGAACTGGAGAACCCCATTGAAGTGGACACCCCCATTGAAGTGGACACCCCCATTGGAGTGGACACCCCCATTGAACTGGAGAACCCCATTGAACTGGAGAACCCCATTGAACTGGAGAACCCCATTGATGTGGAGACCCCCATTGAAGTGTTCACCCCCATTGAAGTGGTCACCCCCGTTGAAGTGGAGACCCCTGACCCCACTGTGAAGAAAGGCCAGAACCAGAAGGCAGCTTCGAGGTATTCGATCCAGAAGCCAAAGCACCTCCTAGGAAAGCCACCTTATTCTTACGCCGCCCTCATCACCATGGCCATCCTCCAGAGCCCGCAGAAAAAGCTCTCTCTGAACGGGATCTATGAATTTATCATCAACCGCTTCCCTTACTACAGAGAGTTTACTACCTGGCAACTGTCTCTCCGCAATAGCATGTATCTCAATGACGCCTTCGTGAAACTCCCCCGGGAGCCAGGTGTCAACACCGGTAAGGGCAGCGGCTTCTTTTGGACCTTGGACCCGCAGTCGGAGAACATGTTCGACGACGGGAGTTTCCTCAGGAGGAGGAAACGGTACAAGAGGCTCCAGTCAGACGGGGAGGGACCAGCTGTTCCCCTTTCACCCTCGGAGACTAACCGGAAGAGGAAGAGAGAGGAAGAGGAGGTGGTGGTGGAGCAGCAGCAGCAGCAGGACAACGACGACAGTCTGAGGACCTCTGAGGAGATCCCAGACGAAAGATTCATTAAGAACGCTGCTGTCCTGCCAGACTGGCGTTCTGTCCGCCCACCGTCCCCTGCAGAAACTTTGCCCGTTGCTGCATCAGAGTCTGTGGATGAGCCTCTGATGATCCATGGACGCTCTGTAGCCGAGTACCAGCAGCTGTATCACTCGGTAGTTGACCCAATGATGCAGCATGCCAACGGCAAGCCCCGCGAGTACAGCCTGGAGCTGGGCCGTAGAATCAAACAGCGGCTATGGGAAGCACTGTCTGGCCCCACCTACAGCTTTACCCTGCAAGCTAATGGACAGCAGCACTTTGCGGAGTCCTTCTCGGGAGGCCTTTATGCACCAACGATCAAAGTGGACATCAGCTTGGAGCCACCGCCACCCAAGAGGACCATCTACACCGGGAAGAAGAGGGGGAGAAAGCCCAAAAACTATTATCATTCCACAGAGACCGTAATGGAAGTTCCACAGGGCCCGCCGCCCACCCATTCACAGACAAGTCAGGAGGAGCAGCAGGACAAGTGCGGCGGATGCCAGCCTTCCTGAACCCCCCCCACCCCCCCACACACACAGACATGACTGGTCTTGTTACCTCTTTTAACCTGTGATGAATGTTCTATTTTATATACTAATTCAGTATTAATTCTAATTCAGTATGTACAATAATGTTTGTTATATTTGTATAATTTATTTGTATATTTGTATTTTGGAGGACATTTTGTATGATCTAACTCATAATAAATACCATGAAAGATTCATTTGTGTCACCTGATTCATATTTTGGCATGCATCATCATAATAGAGAATAACTAGAAAAATGCAATTCTGGGAAATTGCAAGTGTGGTTGCCGTGACGCGAGTCACACTTGCAAATTAATTCCATGTGTCCATTCAAGTCAATGGGGAAAATGTATTCACTATACCGGTAAATTAATGGATATATGGAGATCTCTGTGTCAGTCCTTGTCCCTTGCCCATATATGGAGATCTCTGATGTCATCAATATTAAGCCGATATCTTGGAATGCCCATGTATGGGCATACTGTGTCAGTCTCATGTGGTCTATGATGTCAGACATTCATCTCCATATTTGGGAAATAAATGTTTTATGCATTTTCCCATTCAAGTCAATGGAGAAAATGTATTCACAAATAAATTGATACAAGTTAAACTATATAACTTATCTCTTAGCAAAATGCAAGCACACGGTCAATTTGACATAATTATGGCCCAAGCGCGTGCCACCAAATTTTGGGAGGAGAAAGGAGTAGTGCGGCAAAATAAAGTTTATCCAGAAAGAAGGATGGATGGAATAAGGTCAGACAAGTACTATAGATGTTAGGGAAACTAACAGCTAATGCAATTGATACATTCAGATTACATAAATATAGTCAAATGGCAATTATGCCATTCTGGACCTGGGAATCCAAGACTGGCTTAGCCTGGTGTTGCTCATACAAATCCTTCCACCGCCAGGGGTGGTGTTGTGCGGTCTGGTTTATTAACCAGGCTAAGACTGGTGGTGTTGTGTCAAACATTGAATCACCAATGCAACACTGGACATGGTCCTCTCCTCATCCTCACATTCCTCATCTCTGTAGTAAGGAATCACTGTGTATATAAAAGCATTCTCCCCCTGAAACACAGAGACAGGCAAGATGAATTTGTGTGCCTTGTCAGAAGAAGATACAGTATGCTTACATAAAGAAAAGTAAAGATAATGTTAGCAAAGTCCACAACATTTTCAAGTGATAACAACTTTAAGGAATGGGAAATTATAGTATATTATTAAGCAAGGTTACTGCGTTAGGTACGTTTTCTATCCATTTAGACCGGGAACCCCTATACGTAAACTATACCTTTCAATCCGGGAACCCCTTTTGCGGTACTTGTTGCTACAGTATGTACAGCATAGACATATTTGTAATATTTTAATAAATATTGTAAGTTTTTCAGGAAACCTAGGTCAGGATTTAGAAGGCGTTTTTAGAATCGGTCTTAGGTCTAAATGGGTTAATTTCCCCTAAATGCTGCATGTCACAACAACAATGGTACCTTGACATTAGTATGCAACTATTCTTTATAGTTGCAATAGTCTTCTAATACAGTGTTTCTCAAAGTGGCTTCCAGTTCCAGGGACTCTGTGGGTTCCTTTAGGGGGGTCTAAATGGACCCATACAAGTCTGTAACTCTAACAGTGTTCAAATGAACCCTAACAGGTCCATTTGGTTCCATTTGTACACTGTCAGAGTTAATGGGAGACCTTGAAATGTAAAAGTTTGAGAAACTGTTCTAATACACTGTCATGTAAGACTGGCTGTCACTTAGTGTTAGCATGTATCTTTTTTGCCCAATTGTAAATATGAAATTACAACAAAAGAAAAGGCAAAATGGCAAATGCTAGTGCAGGTGGAGGCAGTAGTATTGTTTAATGTGTGTTGTTTTTCTGTCACAGACGATTTATGCCACGGTTTTTGTGACCATTACTCTGCATTTAAGCTTCAGGTTATTCCATGACAGTAGATTAGCCAAATAGAAGTGATTCCCTTCTGGGAATCTCCCTTGACAGTGAAGACAAGAAGGAATATTCCCTCTGACAGTTATCCTCTTCCCCAGGTCTCTGCCTAATCTCAATCCAGGCAAATACATTTTCGTTCAGCATGAACCAATCCCTCTGCTCCCCTTCCCCTACCTACAATACCCCACGGAAATGTCATAGTTCCCCTACTACACAGGTTTTCAATTGGTGGTCCGTGGACCACTGGTGGTCTGTGGAGGTGCATGTGGGCCCTGATCATGCGTTCAGCACATAGGAAAGTAAAGTTTTTCATTTTGGAAAATAAATTGCCATGTCCACAGACTCAAGAGTCACATGAAGCAGTCCCTTTTGAAGTTCTGGATGAGTTGTCAAGCTGAATTCCCAGAGCTTACAGTAAAAGCTAAATGTTACCTTTTGTAACTACTGTACCAGTATGTATGTATCTCTGTGACAGTAGTATTTTCATGCCGGCATGGGGGATGGCATATACCTGAAGTACAGTATATGTACAGGATAAGGTTTGAGCCAGAAAATGACATGAGACATGATGAGACTCCACTATAACCAAGAAAAGACAGACATGGACCACCCGTTAATCATGTTAATCATAGTGCAGTGTTTCTCAACCACTGTGCCGGGGGACCTTTGGTGTGCCCCTTGAAACTGCTTGAAAGCACTTGTATTTATGTATTTTTATGCATTTTAAAAATGCTTGTAGATCTGCTGTTTTCACTACTGTTGTGCGACAGCCTTGTATGATGAAGCAGGGCTTTGCTTTGTGAAGAAACGTACAAATTTGAAACTTGGAGATACAAGGTTTATTCCCAACAGTGACGATATTTACACCCCCGTATTATGTTGGTGTGCCCATGGATTCTTGGGACATAAAAAGTGTACCCATGAAGAAAAGAAATGACACTCATACATCTACTAAACAATATCCTGGCCAATTCTCTTCAATTCAAGGGTACTTTAGGAGATCAAATCTAAATTCATACCGGTATTTCACTATATGCAGTACTTATGCTTAGCAGGGCATATAGAATGTATACAGTGTGTGATGATGATTGATCTCTGTCTGAAGCTCTGAACAGTCATAGTGAACATATAATGACATGATATAATAACATATCGTCACTGTCTGGCCAAAACCTCTTAACTCCATTTTTGAGGTTTTAGATTTTTTGGTATAAATCATAGGGCTATTGAACAGAATGAACACCCTTTACATCTGAGTGTTGGTTAAAATCATATTGAACCAATGGAAAGTAATTAAAAGTGCTTGGGACAAAACCTCCTAACTCCACACTTTCTGCCAAATCAGCTAACTCCACCCGATTGGCCCTCTCTTTTTTTCAAAATATGTGCTATTGAACACCCTTTACGTCTGTGTGTTGGTTAAAATAATATTGAACCAATGAAAAGTAGTAAAAAGCCCTTCGGTCAAAACCTCCTAAGTCCACTTGAGCAAATTTTCCTGAAAATTTACATTTGGGAGTTAGGAGGTTTCGGTCCGACAGCAGAGATATGTAACAATATATAATAAAGTCTAATGAACAGTCATGTAACTTGTATGTCTATACAAAATGACATTGACCCATTGTCCTTTCTGAGATATGAAGACTGAACAGTCCTCACATATAACAAATAAAATAATAATGGACCCTTTATAATTGTCCTCAGTCCAAATAATTTAGATGTATAAAAAGGAGAATGGAAATACCAAAGTTGTGCAGTGGGAGGCGCGATAAGCAGTTCTCCACAGGCACGATGAGCAGTCCTCTTTCCCCACGCTGTCCACTTTAAACAGAAGAGAGTCACACAGAAAAGTGATGTGATATGAATGAATGCAGGACGGCATGACTCTCACAGTCACAGACAAGGCAAAAACCACCTGAGCCCATTTAGTCTTCTTTTACGTCAATAATAAACACAGGATTCCCACATATTTTCAACAATGAATTTCCAAAACTTTTCTATAACTTTTCCAAAGTATTTCATCCCATTTCCAGGTCTATAGCAATCACAGTGCAATCTCTTACTTCAGTGTGCTATCAATGCACCAAGACTGAGCAAAGGCATCAGGTGACAAAAATAACAGATCTACAAGCTAACAACATATGACGGTGCAACATGCTGTTAGCCTGTACATCTATTATTTTCTTGACGTGATGTCCTGTATACATTAGGCCGCACTCAGACAGCTCGTGCAGCGCAGCACTACATTCTACCATGTTACATATTTCACGTAATGCTAGACAAAATCAATTTACCGTATATACACACATTTTGAAATAGTTAATTATTAATTCCAAACCTGGAAAACTGTTTTTCTCATTTCTAAATATTTACAGGAATGTCATGATCATGGGAGCCCTGTAAACATTACTGTACCCTGGGTTTAACACATAATACTAATTAGGACTCACAAATGCAAATCACACATCACTCCATAAAATTAAGAATAAAAATAATTTCTTATAAAGCAGCATATCAAAACAGCATAGACTGTTTGTTTACATTCTGACCACAGAGGTACCTTGTGCTACAACCATACTGGCCAAAGATGAATGATAATAAACATTACTTTGGTTGTAAAACATTACCATAAAGCAAACAACAGATTACCATAAGACAGATAATGTTACACCTCATGTTCACAACACTACATAGCAGAACAGTGTCACACAGAAAAGTTATTTGAGAGTAATGAATGAATGAATGACGTGTTCTCCTGGCCGACATCATAGAACGACTATCATGAAAACAGCAGAGTTACACGTGTGTGATGATGACCTCTGTCTGCTAGTAGGACTCTAGTGCAGTGGTTCCCAAACTTTTTAGCTCAATACTCAAAAGAGAAATTAGACGTTTGCCCAGGACCCAAACTAGTGAGAACAGCAGATCTACAAGCTCACAATGCCTCGCTTCGCAGCACGTTGTGAGCTTGTAGATCGCCTATTTTCACTACTAACGTGCTGTGCATACTGATTACAGTTTAGTAAATTGTATGTCTTCTCGTGTGTGTGTGTGTGTGTGTGTGTGTGTGTGTGTGTGTGTGTGTGTGTGTGTGTGTGTGTGTGTGTGTGTGTGTGTGTGTGTGTGTGTGCGTGCGTGCGCGTGTAGGTATACTGTAGTGCTCCTGGGATGAGCTGTTGAAGGAAGTCCAGCAGGCTCAAGACTTGGATCACATCATCGCTGCCCACAAGATCTTCCTGGACTCCATCATCTCCAGATGCCTGTTGGACAACACACACACACACACACACACACACACACACACACACACACACACGCACACACACACACACACACACGCACGCACGCACGCACGCACGCACGCACGCACGCACACACACACACACAGGATAGTGTATGTTATGCCCAAAATATGCCATGTTATGCATCATGCTATTGCTTGTTATAAAAGACCATGCTTTTCTATTATCAACATACAGTACAAAGATATTCTTTATAAAATATCCATTGATTCAAAGTCACACTGTATAACTGTATGTCATTGGTACCACATTATCCTACAGTAACATTTAAGGACCTTCCAGTACCAATCGAAATGAATGAATTAGTTCTAGTACTAAACAGTCCTGAACACCCCCACTCTAACATGACATGGACCTGCTCCATATGAATCCAAGGTTCTTCAAGTTCATTGAGCTTAATTTACATGTTTTATACTTTTATATATCATGTTTACTTTGATACTTTTTTAGAAGAATGTCTGCTATGTTGACAACGTTCTATATCTATGTTGACACAGTATCTTGTGTAATAGCAGCAATGTTACTATTTTTGGAATCAAACTTGAATCAAACTCAAAATGTGAGTTGAAACATATTTAGTTTCCATAAGATAGCAAAGATAAATGACTGGTGATGAGTGCTGTTTGAAGAAAATGTCATGGGCAACCCTGTCATTTAGAGTAAAGAAAAGAAAAGAAAAAACAAAACAAAACAAACACATTATAATTAATTAATAATTATATAACTAATTAGGTGTGTCTTATAAACGGGCAGTTATAGTGTACAGACTATATTATTATGCTACTTTAATTTAAACAAATTCCATCCACACTCACGTAAGCTAGCACATTGCTACCTGATAGCTTACTAGCAGGTATTAAAATCATAAACCTCCTGGCGTTTGCGTTTCCCTGGCCGCAAATACTTATTTCTGCTGCCTGCTTTTGCATGGCTGCATGTTGTTGTTGTTGTTGTGCCCACATCTATGGTTGTGCCACGATGGTCAAAAACTCTCCAAAGAACAGACAGTTCACAAGCCTGCAGCGACACCCAGTGGATGTAAGGAGTACACACACACACACACACACACACACACACACACACACACACACACACACACACACACACACACACACACACACACACACACACACACACACACACACACACACACACACACACACACACACACACACACACACACACACACACACACACGTGGTTAAAAAAGGGGCGGAGGATAGGAAACGAAAAAGCGATCTGGATTTTTGATTCCTACACCTATATTAAAACTAATTTAAAAGATAATAATTAAATAAATTAATAATCAATTATTTACCTGGATTTGGTAAATATTTGGGCCTAAAACGAACAAAAAAGCCGAAATTAAATAAATACTGAGCATGTTTTGATTTTACCGGAGATGGGAAGGAGCGGAAGGAGCACGCTGATTGGCCGACTCAGTCACGTGTGCACACGCGAAGCAATCGGCGGGCCAATGGAGTTGCGCGGATCCGCGCGTGGACCAGGCGCAGGTGTTTAAATGACACCAGCGGTTCAGGAGCCGTCAGATGCTTTCAGAACCTTCACCGTATCAGTTACGCATCACCAGCTCCACACAGAGGACGTTACTTGGTTTGCAACCCAACCTAACGAACTCGTTTGAGCGTTTTTCACCTTCACCTTCACCTTCATCTACAGTTTGGACAGTTTGGACACTTGACTTTTCTTCCTTTTTTGGGCGTCGAAGTCAAGTTCCTCGTCGACCCGGTCGACGACTGGTTGACGGTCGAGTCGATCGTCAGCCAGTTCTACCGAGAGGGTAAGTTGACATGTTACCATTTTTCTTCGAAATGCTAACTTATCTTAACTGAATTGTGTGTTTACATTTTGAAAAACAACATTGTTATGTTATTGGAAGTCACTTGGCTGTCTCCTGCCGCTTGGAGCTTGTCATATTTGAGTTTATGGTGATGTTGGGTGAGTTTTGATGACCGTTAGCCAGTGTTTTAATTTAAAAAATGACATGCATGTTGTCGTTTGCCGGGAAATCACTCGTGTCGTCGTCTCGCTTGTCATATTTGTACTGTTATGGTGATGTTGGGGGAGTTTTTGTGACAGTTGGCTAATGTTTTGATTTAAAAAGGGGGTCTCACAGCATGTTGTCGTTGGGAATCACTCAAATCGTCGTGTCGCTTGTCATATTGAACGGTTATGGTGATGTTGGATGAGTTTTTGTGACAGTTGGCTAATGTTTTGATTTAAATTCGCTTCCATACACAGCATGTTGTCGTTGGGAATCACTCAATTCGTCGTGTCGCTTGTCATATTGAACGGTTATGGTGATGTTGGATGAGTTTTTGTGACAGTTGGCTAATGTTTTGATTTAAATTCGCTTCCATACACAGCATGTTGTCATTGGGAATCACTCAAATCGTCGTGTCGCTTGTCATATTGAACGGTTATGGTGATGTTGGATGAGTTTTTGTGACAGTTGGCTAATGTTTTGATTTAAATTCGCTTCCATACACAGCATGTTGTCGTTGGGAATCACTCAAATCGTCGTGTCGCTTGTCATATTGAACGGTTATGGTGATGTTGGATGAGTTTTTGTGACAGTTGGCTAATGTTTTGATTTAAATTCGCTTCCATACACAGCATGTTGTCGTTGGGAATCACTCAAATCGTCGTGTCGCTTGTCATATTGAACGGTTATGGTGATGTTGGATGAGTTTTTGTGACAGTTGGCTAATGTTTTGATTTAAATTCGCTTCCATACACAGCATGTTGTCGTTGGGAATCACTCAAATCGTCGTGTCGCTTGTCATATTGAACGGTTATGGTGATGTTGGATGAGTTTTTGTGACAGTTGGCTAATGTTTTGATTTAAATTCGCTTCCATACACAGCATGTTGTCGTTGGGAATCACTCAAATCGTCGTGTCGCTTGTCATATTGAACGGTTATGGTGATGTTGGATGAGTTTTTGTGAAAGTTGGCTAATGTTTTCAATAAAAATGGGGGCTCACAGCATGTTGTCGTTGGGAATCACTCAAATCGTCGTGTCGCTTGTCATATTGAACTTCAAGCGACAAGTCGTCTTGTCATTTTAGTGGTGTTTGGTTTGGTAGTCAGTATGTACAGTAAGTGTTTTATGGAGTTTTCAGTTTTAAGCATGGAATGTATGTAACATAACATGTCTGCCTCTTGGCTAGCGCATACTGTGCTTGCAAAAGAGACTGGGGGGGGGTAATATGTAATTTAATATTTATTGATTAGCTATAATGGGCCAAATGTGATTGTATGGTGAAATTATTTAAAGGATATACATCAATCTCATTCTGGCTAAATTAACTTGGCCATCACTTAATTGTCACATGTTGTGTTCATTTGAAACAGGGACAAAATGCAGCAGGTTCTAAATCTGTCACATGAACTACAAGGTTGCTTGCCAACAAGCTTGTAGATGTGTCATACCACGCAAGTGTAATGCGTGGTATGAAGTACCGGTATTCTTGTGTTAAGTGTTAATTTTTGACAGTAGATACTGTAATGCGTGGTATGAACTATGAAGTATTCTTGTGTTAAGTGCAACCAGAGGCCCTTGTCAGATTTAGATTATTAATACAAAACAAAATACCGGTAATGAACTACTAAGCTCTATATCATACTTTGTAAAGGTTTGACAAAGTTTGAGGGATTTTCTTCTGAAATGGGCCATTCATAATTACTACCAAAGTACTTTACTTTAGTACTGTAAGTCGTAATCGATCACAAATACAGAAACATAATTAAAATCTTAATGATAGGCCATGTTATCTGCTATGAAATGTGACCCTCATTGTGTTTTTATAATTGTGTGTGAGCTATATGTACTAATCTTTTAGGTCTCTTTTTTTTCTCTTCTCAGTGCAGCAGGAAGCAGAGGGAGGAGAATAAGGAGGACACCAATAGACCATCCATCCTTCTATCCATCCATCTTCAACCGCTTATCCGGAGTCAGAGCCAGTACAGGTAAGTAAACACACACACACACACACACACACACACACACACACACACACACACACACACACACACACACACACACACACACACACACACACACACACACACACACACACAGAGGAATAAGGACATCTGAGAGAGAGCAGAGGTTTCAGAGTAGAGTAGTAGTACCATGCTGCCCGTGTGGCGTGCAGACCCGCGGCCTGAGGTGATGGCGACCACCACCTGGACACCCAAGGAACTGGACAGCGCCTCCTTCTCTAGGGACGTGGATGGCAGCCTGACCAGCCTGCGGTGGCTGCTGGTAAGGCCACTGCCCTGTGACTTCTCCATCCCTGGAGCCAACGGCGGAGGATCCCAGCCGTCCGGCCACCACCACCAACAACCTCCTGTCTTCCGCTGCCACCAGCCGGGTTCCTCTGAGAAGCCTTTGTCCCCTCTGGCCGGCGACCTGGCACCCACCAACACCACGCCGGCAGGCTGCAGCGGGACGCAGCAGAGCCTCACTGGCATCGTGCCACACGACGCCCATGGAAGACCGAAGTTCACTTACCCCATGCTGATCTGCATGGCCATGCAAGCCAGTGGGACGAGACAGACCACCGTCTCCTACATCTACCAGTGGATGATGGAAAACTTCTCCTACTACCGCCTGCACCGCAATCCCGACTCGTGGAAGAGCTCCGTCCGGCACAACCTGTGCACCATCAAGGAATTCACCACTCTCTCTCGGATGGAAGATGACAGCGGTAAGGGAGGCTACTGGACAGTCAACCAGCAGTATGCCGAGCGCATCCTTCTCCGTGCTTTCAACAAGCGGATGACCTCCATCCAGATTGACCCGGCACTGCAGAGTCCACCCCTGGAGAGTCCACCCCTGGAGAGTCCACCCCTGGAGAGCCCACCCCTGGAGAGTCCACCCCTGGAGAGTCCACCCCTGGAGAGTCCACCCCTGGAGAGTGGCAGGCTCAAGAGGAAGAGGCGAGGCCCAGACTCTACAGCTTGCATGGCCAAAGTCCCCCATCGTGCAGAAGAACAGAAACAGCTGAGGTCTGTTGAAGAGGACTTGGATTTGGAATTGGATGGCTACCTGGATTGGGTCGTGAGCAAGGAGCTCGGTCTGGACAGCGAGGAGCCACGCCACCAGCCGGGTTCCTCTGAGAAGCCTTTGTCCCCTCTGGCCGGCGACCTGGCACCCACCAACACCACGCCAGTGGTCTGCAACGGGACGCAGCAGAGCCTCACTGGCATCGTGCCACACGACACCCATGGAAGACCCAAGTTCACTTACCCCATGCTGATCTGCATGGCCATGCAAGCCAGTGGGACGAGACAGACCACCGTCTCCTACATCTACCAGTGGATAATGGACAACTTCTCCTACTACCGCCTGCACCGCAAACCCGACTCGTGGAAGAGCTCCGTCCGGCACAACCTGTGCACCACCAAGGAATTCACCACTCTCTCTCGGATGGAAGATGACAGTGGTAAGGGAGGCTACTGGACAGTCAACCAGCAGTATGCCGAGCGCATCCTTCTCCGTGCTTTCAACAAGCGGATGACCTCCATCCAGATTGACCCGGCACTGCAGAGCCCACCCCTGGAGAGTCCACCCCTGGAGAGTCCACCCCTGGAGAGTCCACCCCTGGAGAGCGGCAGGCTCAAGAGGAAGAGGCGAGGCCCAGACTCTACAGCTTGCATGGCCAAAGTCCCCCATCGTGCAGAAGAACAGAAACAGCTGAGGTCTGTTGAAGAGGACTTGGATTTGGAATTGGATGGCTACCTGGATTCTGTTCAGCATCAGGTGAGTCAGCTCCTTGGTTCTGTGGCTTCAGCCTTGAGTGGGGACCCGAGTCTGGGCAGCAGGCAGTCACTGAGCACCAGCCACAAAGAGGACAACCTGGCGGACTTGGACTTCCAGGATTCAGCCTTGAGCGGAGAGCTGAGTGTGGACAGCAGGGAGCCACTGAGCAGCACCAGCCCCATAGAGGAAGACCTGACGTACTGGGACTTGGACATGGGCTGCCACGATTCAACCTCGAGCAGGGAGCTCGGTCTGGACCAACAGCTGAGTCGGCTCCTTGCTTCGGCAGCTTCAACCTTGAACGGGGAGCCGAGTGTGGACAGCAGCGAGCCGCTGAGCAGCACCAGCCCCATAGACGATGGGGCCCCCGTTGACTGGAATGCCTTCCTTTCAGCCTGGAAATGAGGAGCTGCTGAGTCTCAACCCCTGAAGAGGAGGACCTGACAGGCAAGGTTGTAGCATATGAAGGCAGCTGCATTTCCATCAGCTGGGCAACAGAATTGAATCCTCAACTTTGTTGTGTCAGGATTGCCTTGGAGCGCTTCGGCTGGTGTTACAGCACATCGGTGGTAGGTGGTTGTTACCTCATTGGGTGCTGCATGACGAGATTTAAAGTTTGTCCAACCTGCTGGTGACGAGTTTGAGGAGTTCCTTATTTTTTACTCTGTCCACAACTTGTCCACAACTTATGGATCACCAAGTACTTCTGGGGTAATTGGGAGGTCACCTAGAAACGTTGATGACCGGTAACGTCACTTCAGAGTAAAAAGGAAACGTCTGTATAATGGGAGTGGATTGGCTGAGTGGTGGAAAGTGACACTGGATGACACTGTTGGCAAGCTTATGGATCAGCTATTTCTTTCAAGGTAGAATAAAGGTCCAAGGACGACGACGTCACCGGAACGAAATCAGCGTTCATTTGGTTATAACGATTTTTAAGCCTATGGGAGAGTCTGGAAAAGCAAGGTTCACACGGATCACGCTAACTTTGGATTTGGAATGGATCGAGGTAAATTATTTTCCAAGGAGATGACATCTGTGCACATCTTTTGAGCCATCCCATGAGCAAATCGGACTAATATGGAATATTGAATGAATTTTCAAAGGTAAGTGGTAGGCAACCCTGAAAGTCAATTTTTTATGGTTTTGATTGATTGAACCCTGAAAGCCAATTTTGAATGGTTTTGATTGATTGTAGTAACTATTTATTAGACGTTTGTATAGGAAAGGGTACAGTTTCATGACGGTACAGTTCACTTGTATAAGGTCAACTAAAAGGATAAGCTCAGGAAAGCACTCGCTTATTTACTTCGAGATCCTTTTTTAACTCGTCAAAAATACTGCCTTAAAGTACAATGCAAAATAATGGTATTTACAATTGAAGGGTCAGGGGGAGGTATGGTTAGGCTAGGTTTACTGTTACCAGGTTTGAGTAGAAGAAGCCGCCTGTAATAGGTTTTTTAATGGAAGTTAGGGATTTACACTTCTTCAAGGCCTTCGGTAGGGCGTTCCACTTAAGTGGTATAGCGGGAGAACAAATTTGACCCTTGTTAGAGCCGAACTGGGTTGAAGATGATCTGTGGAGCTGCCTCTGTTGTTGTAATTGTGGACATCCTTGACGTTTTGGAAGTATTTTGTCAGGTACATGGGTATCTTAGTGGTGTAGTGTATTTTGTACACCAGGCCCATTGCAAGGTGCTGTACTCGGGCATCTACTTTGAGCCACCACACACTTGAAAAGTGAATAGCGGTGAGGTGAGGTGAGCCGGTAAGCAGGGCCCTAATTAGTTTGTTTTGGGCTGTTTGGAGCCTTGTCTTTGGAGCCTTTGAGGCATCGTGATACCATACATGGACTCCATAGTCATGAGTGCACCCGCTAGTGTCTTCCGTGTATTGTTAATTACCATCCTCTGTAAGAAACAAGTTTGTTGATTTTTTTCATTACCTTTGTAGTAGGGATGAGGCCGAATATTCGGCACCGAAAATTTTCGGCCGAAAATGGCTAAAAATGCATTTTCGGTTTTCGGCTGGATAGCTTTTAAAACCGAATAGTTGAGCACCGAATAGTGTGAAGGACAGGGTCAGGGGTCCTCAATAGGCGGACCGCAGTCCATGTCCGGACCGCGGCACATTTCTGAGAAAACTCCGCACAGTTGTATCTGACGATCGGACTGACTGTGTGTGATGTGTGTTTGTGTGTGCGTGGGTGTGTATGTGCTGATTGTGCTCATTCGCTCAAACACATACACAGGCTCACAAGACACACCCCTACGCCAATTTGCAAGCCCACAAAGCGTTGCGGGTGTAACGTGCTGTGGGCTTGTAGATCAAAGGTTTTCCTTCCCTCCGAAGCAGTATGCTCTCCATGCTGCTCCCCCCTCCCCTCCCCTCTTCACACACTCATTCCGCTCGCTGCCTTAAAAAAGTTGCTAAAACCTCTTGGAAACCATTGCTCCCACTGGATTAATAACTTAGAGATCTTCTACCTTTGGCTGTTCAATTGGAGAGGACAACAGCAACACATTAATATCCACGATGTAAGGCTCCAACTGCTTGCATTAGACGAGAAATGGTCGCGAAACTCGCGATGCGTGATCATGCCTCTTTAACAATGTGATGTGTCGTCGCATATTATTGCCAGCTATCCTAGGCTGTGTTAGGTTAATAACTATGACTCGTTGACCCTGATTTGACTGGTCATTTGACATAGTCAATCAGCAGTCAGTCAGTCTGGCTTGTGCAGTACGTGTGTCAACTAACTGAATGTCAAGTAATCCTCTCCCCCTCACGCTAAGTTCCACTTTATTTTCCATTCTGAACGACAAGCCTAATATTGCATTTATGCTCTTTAGTTTCCAATAATTAAACTATAAGCCAGTGTTTTATTGCTACACAATAAATGTAAATAATGTAGCCTACTCTAGATAATTATCTAGAAATAATTATCCATTCATCCATCCATCCATCTTCAACCGCTTATCCAGCATCAGGTAGCAGGGGTAACAGTTCCAACTGAGATTTCCAAAGTTCCAAATAATAATAATAATAATTAAAATAAACAATTCTAATGATTATAATAAACATACATACATACAGTACATACTGTATAAATGTATCCGCCTTATTTCGCCTTCGCCTTTTTTTCGGACCTGGACCTGTTTCAAAAAAATATTTCTGGACCTTCAAGATTTGTATTTGAGGACCCCTGGGCCCTAGATCATTTTGCAACATACAGTATGTGCATTTGTTGTTGAAGGCCTGGCTGTTACAGCCCTTGTGTTTACAATAGTATTTTGTTGTAGGCCTAGATCATTCTGCAGTTTTAAGCACCTTGTTCTGATGCACTTTTATCTCTGTAGGATACTACAGAAATAGTTGCACTATTTTGACTTTGTTTTATGCTAACATTGCAAAGAGAAAATATTTTATTTTGTTATGTGTGCATTCAAAAGTGAGAAATAAATGTTTTATGGAACCATATGGTGATTATTATTTAAGTTAGGGTTTGCCATAATCAGGTAGCTTTACAACAAAGGTACAGCAATGGTACAAACATTTATTATACAAAATAAATTATATACATGTATTATTCGGTATTCGGTATTCGGTGGAATGTTTCCAGTATTCGGTATTCGGTTTCGGCCAAGAATTTTGCTTTCGGCCCATCCCTACTTTGTAGTCATCTTTTCACTAGATGCAACCCAATTCTTTTTTGCATTATTACATTGTCACCCACTTTGACTGTGATGTTATCGACCTTGATAAGGTTATGATTTGATCCAAAGAGGATGGATTCTGTTTTAGCCAGGTGTATGATAGTTAGTTGTCATTGAGCCAGGTGCAGATCTTATTTAGTTCAGAGCTAGCAGTTAAGTGGAAGTTGACATGTGTGAGGAGTCTCTTCTCATTGGTCACAGAGGTCCCCCCAGTTGAAATAGGTTAGTTAGTTAAGCCCTACTTCTGGTGCGTGTGGACGTGTTTCCAGTAAGGATGGACGACTGAAGACAGTTGCATTACCACTTGCCAGTGAGCCTGACTATATAGGTGAAAGCACTTTGCAATGATGGGTCCCAGGTTTAAATCCCCCACTGAGATGTCACTTTGCTCTGCATTTGTCTTGATTGAGTCTCTGACTGGTCACAGAGGTCCCCCAGTTGAGCTGGCTTAGTTGAGCCCTACTCCTAGCCTCTCCTGGTGGACGAGGATGTAGACATGGACATGGACGACTGCAGTATGAAGAAGGCTGCATTACCTTGCCAGTGAGTGAGCCTGGCTCTTCAAGTGAATTCACTTTGTGATGCCGCCCCACTGAGATGTCACATTGATTTGTATTTGTCTGGATTGATTGAGGAGTCTCTTCTGACCGCTCAGAGTCCCTCCAGTTGAGCTGGGTTAGTTGAGCCCTACTAACCGCTCCTGGTGGACATGGACGACCGCAGCATGAAGGAACCTACATTACCTAGTTGTCAGTGAGCCTGGATTCCCTTGTTACTGTAAACATTCCAAAAACATAAATACAAAAATACAAAAAAAATTAAAAAAAATACAAAAAAAAAAAAGAAACCTAACCCTGTCTGTCTAACTAACACTACTAACTAACTCTATATCTAACACTAACACTACTAACTAACTATATCTAACACTAACTAACACACACACACACACACACACACACACACACACACACACACACACACACACACACACACACACACACACACACACACACACACACACACACACACACACACAATCAAAACAGTATGGAGCGTCTGGGTGTGGTAGAGGTAAAATCACACCCTCTCCCGCCACTGCAGACGGCTGGGTTTAATACCCAGTAGCAGCGGTGCCTCCAGCTTGGCCGGGCGCTCCAACAAACACATTTGGCAGTGTTTGATTAGTTTAGTTTAGTTTATTAGCACATTGCTATAAATAATATAACAGTTAGGGGGTGGGAAGCTGGTGAGGATCAAGTGATCGTGTTCTTTTTGCTGCTATGCAGAAGCTGCTGATGCACATAGCAGTTTATACTGTAGCAGCAACAGGAACTGCAGGACACTTGGGGATCAGTTGGGAATTGGCAACGACTAAATCGGACTTCTCCCATGGATTGTCACCTTGTCGCGGTGGAGAAGCTTAGTGACCCAAAGGGCAGGGGTCAGACTAAGGACAATCCCTAGTCCTCCATATTGGGGGTTGGGAATGAGGTTAGCAACCTCGTCCCTTAAAACAAACATGTTACAGAAATCATCACAAGAAACCAAAGCAGTGAAGCGCTTCAGAGGACGAGACACCAGCCACAACAACACCTGTGCGTCTCTGTCTCTTCAATTCAATCTTTCACAGATGGTGGAGAGTCCGTACAGCTCTCAGACGTTGCTGTTTTGACGGGTCCGGTGAATGGTTGTGACCTCAGTGAGAGCCGAGTGAGACGCACCGGAGGCATACATCCCAGATGCAAAATTTACCTGTAAGACTTTATTTTATAATCGTGGGATAATGATTATATATATATTATTTTATATTATAATCTAAGTCGCTCTAGATAAATGTGTCTGCTAAATGCCTATAAGTGTAAATCAATTTGTTCTTTTTTTGTACTTCATCTGTTATTTAGGCTCGGAGTCAGACGGTGGTGGTGGTGGTGATGATGACTATCATGAAGAGTCACGTGATGGCTCGGGAGGTAAGATTATCGTTATATACAGGGTTCCCACGGTCATGAAATTCCTGGAAATATTTTTAAATTAGAATTTTTTTTTTCCAGTACTGGAAAAGTTTTGGAATTGATCAAGGGTCCTGGAGAAATAGCTATGCATTGTCTTTTGTTATTGATTTTGTTAATGCCTCTGAAAAGACAAATTAAACACTGGCCAAATTGTCAAATATTAGAGGCAGAAATTGTGAAAATAGCAGATCTACATGCTCACAACGCCTCGCAAAGCATGTAGATCGGCTATTTTCACCGTGTTATACAAAATTCCTCTACTCTTGGTGCTCGTCAGGGTGCCCGGGTCAGATGTACCCGGGTCAGCACAGCCAGAAAAGGATGAGAACCACTGCCATACACTACCTGTCTTTTGGGCATTGCTTATAGGAGTAAGGGACTCGTTATTGAGCTGAATTATTGTTATATAGTCCTGGAAATCGGGTTAAATATTCTGGAAAAGTTTTGGAAAGGTTTTGGAAATTAATTGGTAAAGATGTGTGGGAACCCTGTATATAACAGGCATTGACACTAAGGTTTGCCCACCTGCCCCTGGCAGGTAAATAAAACTTTGGGGCAGGTGGAGTTGCTTTCAGGTTGCCCGACTGGGCAAGTGCTATTTTGAGAGGGGACGCAACCGTCTATAAACAACACCAGATATCTGTCTAAACACTTGAATGTGGCCAGAGCGCTCTGTCTTCTGGTCTGTGGAATGTAAAATAAAGGCACCGTTTATCTATAATGTGCTGTTTTACAGTTTAAAAGAAATATACAAAATAACAAGTGTGAAACCATAGACTTAGTATTCAATCATGTAGGTATTTGGATTTGGAGGTATTGAGGTATATATTTTTTCTTTTTTTATCGCACAGCCCCAGAAAGTAAAGAAAGAAATATTAAATGTTAATTAAAACCTTACCTATCATTTTATAATGGACAATTTACCTTTCGGGGAAGTGGGAATGACCTTTGGGCAAGTAGAACATGACCTGTACTTGGCCGATGGCCGTGTGTGTGTGTGTGTGTGTGTGTGTGTGTGTGTGTGTGTGTGTGTGTGTGTGTGTGTGTGTGTGTGTGTGTGTGTGTGTGTGTGTGTGTGTGTGTGTGTGTGTGTGTGTGTGTGTGTGTGTGTGTGTGTGTGTGTGTGTGTGTGTGTGTGTGTGTGTGTGTGTGGAGATAATGTATTCTATTATACAGTTGTGTGTAGAGATGCTCCATTTTTGGGACTGATACCGATCAACTGGAATCAGTACCTGCCGATAACGATATTCCCGATCACAGCGTCTAATCCATAAATTCTTCTATTTATTGTTACTGTAGCAGCATTTATATATTTAATGATTCTTCTTACAAAACATTGACATTGTATATATTAAGTGTAAACATTAGGAGATTGCAAGCTGAGGTCCTTTAGTATCCAATTCAACTTATAGGAGTTGAAGCTGAGGTTACATTCAGTCCGACAGATAAATATTGTGAAAATGGCTGATATAGCTTGTAGATCGCAAAGCTGATACCGGTCAAAGCCGATAGAGGCATTATCGGCCAATTGCGATCACTCACCAATCAATCTGCAATCTCTAGTTGTGTGTTTGTGTGTGTGTGTGTGTGTGACTAAATGTATTGTGTTGTAAATGGATATGTTTTTCTTTACTTCTAGGTAGAGGACAGATGGTGAATGGTTCAGTGCAGAGGTGGCTTGGCAGCCTGCAGACTTCCCTTTTACAGCTACACCTGGACTCATCAACGATGCCGCAACCATCCAGTCCGACCAACCTCAGCCCGTTTTGGACCGAAGACTTGCTGAGTGGTATTGGTGAGCAGACCAACATTTATGCTGAACAGTGCCTTGCCCAGACCCCAGAGATGCCACACTCAGGGTCAACGACTGGCAGGAGCTCACAGTTGAACTAAAAACATTCTTTGGCCTCCTGTTTCTGACTGGCATCATTTGGAAACCCGAGCTGGAGGACTACTGGTCTCTGGAGGAAGTGACCACGACACCGTACTTTCTCCTCATCTGTAGGCGGATGGTGCCCTTCTCTTTGTTTCAGCAACTTCACATCACCAGTACCACGCTCCTTCCACTCTGGAGGGTCATTCTCAGAAGCAAAGCTCTTCTTCTATTTTCTTGTCTGTTGGTGCCACGAAACCCATTTCAGATCATCCTCTGTTTTTTTCCACTACATCGATGCGGCTGATTCTGGGACAGACGGGCTGTTCAAAGTCTGCCCGGTCTTGGACTATCTAAAACATCTCCTATTATCCGTTCAGTAGGAAGAACAGCAAATGGACAAATAAGTTGGTCTTCTACCTGTTCCAGATCTGCATTTTCAATGCTTTCATCCTGTACAAGAAGAGAAATCCTGAGGGGGCCATTCGAAGCATGCTGGGTTTGATTGAAAGTGTTGTGAAAGCGTGGACCAGCCCAACACGTCCCACCAGAAGACCAAGGGAGCCTGGTCCCCAGTCAAGGCTCTCAGCTGGTATCCCACCTATGCCAACAAACCATGTAGTAGCCAAGATTCCGCGCACCCTCTTCAAAGAGAACCCAACAAGGTTTTGCAAGTTCTGTTCCAAAAAGGAGCAAAAGGAGTGAAACAGCGTTTATGTGCACTGTGTGTTTAGGGCCATTACACAAGAAGTGTTTTGCACGGTACCACACAGAGGTGGATTATGAAAAAGACACACACACACACACACACACACACACACACACACACACACACACACACACACACACACACACTTCTACCTTCTATTCTTCTCTTTCTCTTATTTGTTTTGAAAAGTATTGACTACTACTGAAAGTCTGTAAAAAGCGTTTTTCCCCCCCATGCACTATTGCACTACAATATTGAATGTAAGAAAGTATTTTGGATTGTGTGAAAAAGCCACTGACACAATGTGAAATGAACAAAAATGCACTTGATTGAATAAGAAAAAAAGAAACACTTATTTGTCTTATTATTTGAAAAATAATAATACTGAAAAATACTGTAAATACATCATAGAAGTCAAAAATAAAAAAGTAAGTTTTCAGCTTGATACAGTATCATTTACAAAACAGTGTTTTTCTCAGATTTATTTCCTCAGAGGGCATATTTTGATCAAACCATGCCTTATTCAAATATTTATAAAGATCTGAACATACCAAAAACATAATTTTGAAAACTAGACATTCACTTCTTACATTAATATTCTGTCTGATATTGACGTCATAATACAGAATATTGTATTGGTTTTGAAAGATTGGTCAAAATGGCTAAAAAGCTTGGCAGGAAAACGGCACAGTCAGAAATAAGTAAATGTAAATGTGTTAAAATGTACAAAAGACTTGAAGCACCAAAGTAAAAGTACTGTAGTCACTAGTAATTAAAGTTTTAAAATTAATTTGGTTGAGTAAAAAGTTAAATGACAATATCTGCCTATGCGAACTTACAGCAAATGTATTGAAAACAAGTATTTCAACTGGCTCATGACAATGCTTCCTTGGTATTGTTGATGGTCTATACATAACGGAGCTTTACTGTAACCGAAATGGGTTTGTGAACACACACACACAGCCAGCCAGCCAGACCTATCCATTTATACAACTTATTCTTTCCTTCCTAATCCTTCCTGTTATTGTCTTTGTCTTTTGTGCTACAATCTCTAGGCTCCTGAGCTCCTGAACAAGGTGATGGCAGAGAGCAACGTTGGGATCTGTTTTGGAAGGAGAGATCCCAAACCAATACCTAGAAGACAGGTCAGCATCATCACCACACACTGACTACATTCTGTACAGGTCATCTTATCTACCCTGCACTTACCCTAAGCATAAGTACTGGATACAAAGTGAACATGAGAAACATGAACTTGGATTTTGTCTCCCATTTCCCAAGTACGTTTGGGAGGGAATTGACCAGTGTGTTGTTTAGCAGGTGTATGAGTTAAAATTTTTATCAATAAGAAATCCTAAATCCTAGTTGTTACATGTGACCTTTAAACCCTCTACAATTAGTTGTACAACAAAATATCCAATCTACAGTGTCAGCGTGTCACATTGCAACATGTTGTGACCTTGTAGATTGGATAGATTGGATATTTTTGCTATTTCTCTATTTCTCGTACAAGATGTATATTACTATTTTTAGCTATTTTGGAAAATGATATGACCAAAGAGATGTTGGATTTTTGCAAAACACATTTTGTCCAAACAATTGGTACAGTATAATCTCTACAGTCATGTGATCGACATCTGCTCTCCCTAGAGGACAAGGAAAAACCTTGTCTGACTTATTTAAAAATAAAAATAAGTAGTACTCCTTCACATTCAGGGGTTGACACTAAGGTCTCAGAGGCACTTGCCCGAAAAGTAAATTGTCCATTATAAAATGATGCTGTACTAGGTACGATTTTAATTAACGCTCAATTGAACTAATTTCTTTAATTTCTGGGACTATGCGAAGAAAAACAAATCATACCTCAATACCTCCAAATTCAAATACCTACATAGCTATGATTGAATATGGCTATGGTTTCACACTTGTTACATTCCACAGACCAGAAGACAGAGCACGCTGGCCACGTTCAGGTGTTTAGACAGATATCTCGTTTTCTGTTTATAGACGGTTGCGTCCCCTCTCAAATGAGCACTTGCACATTCCCTCTAGGTCAAGGAACAAATTCCACCCTTTTTACATTGGCCTGTTATAGCGCCACCAGCAGGCACAAAATGCCTAAAATCATGCTTGCAGCATGAAAGAGAGAAGAAGACATTGCCTTTTAACATTGGCCTATTGTAGCGCCACCAGGAGGCGACAATAACATACCAGACCGACCTGGTGGAGACCTGTGCTTGGAAGAGCACTGCTTCTAGCTTATGGTGTGTTTGCCATCTTATTCCAACAGGGAGCGCTGTTTGTCTTCTTTGAGAACTGGGGAGACCTTTTGGTCAAAAGCTGTGTGTTTTACATTTTAGGCATTTAGCAGATGCTCTTAATCCAGAGCGATTTACAATGAGCAAGGACATCACATGGTAATACTGTACTTCAAATGCATAGAAATGGTAATCTAGGATCATAGGTAAACCAATAACCTATCATCAGTCTAACACTAGAATATTCAAATACATCTATAATATGTTCATTGAACTATACACACTATAGCAGGGGTCTTCAACAGTGGGTCTGGGACCCCTAGGGGGTCCTCAGAGTTACTACAGGGGGTCCTCCAAATCTTTGTGTGATAGAAACTTTTTTCTCTTTTTTTTATATGAACCACCCTAACGTCCATATTCTGAGAACTTTAGCCAAAAATAGCAGATCTACAAGCTTGTAGATCGGCTATTTTCTGCAAAGATGTTTGGTGTAGAGGGGAAAAAGAGCAGACTAAGTACAGAGTGAAAGGTGAAGATTATTAAGTGTTGACGGTTCAAGTGGCTAAATATCTGAAAGCACAAATTGACATGAATCCATAATACACTGATGATTGTGCTGGCAAACGATGAAACTATATGGAATCTATGAACAGGTTGTGGGGGTCCCTGCTTCATCTCTCTCTCAGCTAAGGGGTCCTTAACCTGAAAACGTTGAAGGCTCCTGCACTATAGGATGCCAGGTTAACCATGACCTGGCATCTGTCTACATAACATGCTATTTAAATTGCATTTGGCCTTTGCATGAGCCTGAAGGGTCTTACAATAGGTCACTGTGTATTCATATTGCTAAGTGCTTTATCTCTCTCTTTGTCTGCAGGCATCTGGGCTCCTGGTGACACAGGTTGTGTTTTTTTGTGGGCTGGTGACATGATTCTTTCAGACTTCTAGTACTGTGGAGGTAGGCCTGTCACTGTATTACATAATCATATGATTTCATTCATCTGTATACCGTCGCTGCTGTGCAGAGTGTGTGTTTTTTATCATCGTAAATAAATGCAGTGCAAAGCGATGCATTTTGAGCTTGTCAATCTGCTACTTTTGATACTTTTGAATTCAAATCCTGAAAAGTGATAGTTTTGGGCATATGAGGTTTCCACCCGACAGAGACGATATGTAAATTCATCTGTTGAAGAATGTACATTCAAAACTTGAAAGGGGAAAAAAAGGAAATAGACCTACAAGCTCACAACGCTTCTTTTTTGTGACACTTTTGTTACTGTGACACAATGGCTAATTAGCTATTGTTGAAAGTATACAATTATTGAATGTTTGGCCCGTTTTGGCCATAAATACATTACTTATAATTGCGACCTTAGGTCGCAGTTTACTATCAGAACCGTCACAGATTGTCCTTCCGTACGGGTAACGCCTGACACTGTGGTTCCCCTGACAAATCACTGTGACATCACAGTGATGTCAGATACTCAGAGCAGGTATCTCCATATATGGGCATAAACGGGTGACATCAGTGATGTCAGATTCTCAGAGCAGGGATCTCCTTATATGAGCATAAAAGGAATTGTATCCCAGATGATGCCCTGTTAGAACCACACTAACAGAATCCATATATGGCCAAGACGGATGGCCAAGAGAGAGGCGCGACTCCTTTTCGCCTTTAGGCATCTTACTGGTTTTGATTATTGGTATTATTTTCAGTCTTTTCTTGAAGTAATTTGTCATATCTGACCTGTGCAATATGTGTTTGAAAAGCCTAAAAACCTTATCACTTAGCCTCTTTCTGTATCAATCATTTAGCTGGGGAACCACTGATTTAGAGTAGATTAACAAGAGCAGCAAGAGACAAACACTCATTCAGTCAGTCCACATACTGAATCAACACATACTGTTACACACAGCTGGTCTTTGACCAACTTTAGCACTATCCATGGTGCTGAATTCTGAAAGCTTTCTCTGTGGCCCCTTTTCCAACAAAATAACTTTGGTCTAGAACTGGTTCCATTCTAGATTCTTGGAACCTTGGTGATTCCATGGAACCGGTGGCCATTTTTTGGCTCCAGTTCCCTCTGAACTGGTTCAATATTAGGCAGGAAAAAAAATAACTGAACCAGTTCAACCCCGGCGGAAAAGGGTCCTGTGACCTCTCAAGTAACTGGTTTAGTTTGACTATAAAATCTGTAACTAAGTTAGGAAATTTGCAAATATCTCTGTATCTGTCAGTCCTCTCTATTGGTCTCTATTTGAGAGGTGCGCTTACAATTCCGTCCCTGTCCCTTTTTATGCCCATATATGGAGATCCCTGATCATCAATATTTAGTCCATATCTGGGAATGCCCATGTATGGACATACAGTGTGAAAAAGAAAAATCTAGTATCTAGGAGGGGAAGATGGATGGAATAAAGTCGGACAAGTACTATAATCTGGTTGCCCTGCAGGTAGTCTTGCTTGGCCAGACTGTTGCCTCCCACAATTATGAAATGCTCCCGTCATACAGTCTGCGAGACGGAAGTTGTGATCATGAGTATCACACTTGAGTAGCTTGCTGCTTATCGGAAATTATATTTTAAAATATATTTTCATGAACGGAAATGCCAGCTTCCATTACTTGTATTTCGGGAGGTGTAGACTATATACTGTATAGCATTCGGAGATTGTGGAATAGTTGTCTGGCCACACTAACAAAATGTTGCGTTCAGTAACGTCACAGGCTGCCCTTAAATAATGATGTTTTAATACTTAATTTGTAATTTTAGAAATAGAAAACTAACATTATTGTGGTGCAACTGCATTTAGTTCCGGATGAAGCACGGTAAATAAACGTTCCTAGTAGTATGTTCCTAGGGCAGGACTAGGTAAAGTGATTGTGGTTCTCAGCCACCACCGATGGATGTCGCTGTTGTTTAATGTGAGAAATTGACACTGCCACACTCCCCTCTGTTCAAGAACGAACGCCCAGTAGCCTACCATTTCACAAGAGAGGCACAATTGATATACAGCAGTGGTTCTCAACCTGTGGGTCGGAGCCCCAGAGGGGTCCCCAAATTATTTTGGGGGCTCCCCAGATGATTAACTTAATGTGCAACATTGTTTTCTCACTCAACAGTAAACAAACCAACAAAAAGTTTAAGTGTATAGAGGGTATCTGCACATTTCTAAAGTGACTTTTTAATGCCTCTAAAATGACAAATTAAACATTGGCCAAATTGTCAAATAGCAGAGGAGGAAATTGTGAAAATAGCAGATCTACATGCTCACAACGCCTGGCAACGCGAGGCGTTGTGAGCATGTAGATCTGCTATTTTCACAATAGAACCATGTTATACAAAATGTAATGCCTCAACTCTTAGTGCTCGTCAGATTGGGGGGTCCCCAGTCAAGATATGGTTATTTTGGGGGTCGTGGCCTGAAAAGGTTGAGAACCACTGGTATACAGTATGAAACAAAGCAACATGGCCATATGGATTTGTATTTGGCCTACCAGGATGGCCTACTGGTAAGCTGACAAATCATGTCATGATTCATTCTCATGGTTCTTCTTTTGCTTCATTATGTCTTACGCGAGCCATAATAAACCCAATCACACCCCCACCACTTCTCACAGTCTCAAGGGTCACAATCAAGGATTTATGAGAGCGGTTGTCTCTTATGATAAACACTCAATATGACCCTCAGGGCTGAGCGGAGATTTATTACAATGTTATTTTAGGTAAGCGGCTACTGGGACTCACTTCTCACGGCCCGAACTCCAGATTCAAGGGTGGAAATTGATCTGCCACGCATGCTGCTTCAGAGAGTTGAATCAATATCATTTCATTTTCACCCACATGTCCACTGAGATAAAGAACATAGTCTCACACAGCAAAATAATCTGTGCTCATTTAACCCATTTAGGCCTAGAATTATTTAATTATTTAGCTATTGAAAAATAGCAGATGTACAAGCTCACAGTAGATCTGCTATTTTTGAAAAAGTTGTGAAAATGTGTGCAAATCTTTGAACGTATGTATTTTTAAAGCGAACATTTGTATCGAAAATTTTGCTTCTGGGTGGTCCCTGGAACTAAATATTTCGAGTTGGGGGTCAGTGGCCAAATACATATCATTTTGGGGGTCCTTCTTATGAAAAAGTTTGAGAACCACTGACATAGTAGTCTCTCAAGAACAGACTAACTGAGCTCCAGCTAAGTGAAAAGGACCTTTTTTTTTTTACGGTGGCTGGCCAGATTGCTGCATAGGTTTTTCCAGAAATCCTAGAAGGATTCAAAAGACACTTATAGAATCGGGTAAAAATTCAAATTTTCATGATTTTTCAAAAATAGCAGATCTACAAGCTTGCAGCGCGGCACTCGGTGCCGCGCTGTGAGCTTGTATATCTGCTATTTTTCAATAGTTGAAAGCATAAAATAATAATACACTATAATGTGTACCCGTTCTGAATGGGTAACTCCTTGTAGAGTTTTTCAAATGTAACCATTTGGAACCAAATGGTTATGTTTGAAAAGTCTTAAGAGTTAACCTGTTAAAACCGGGAAAGCATCCGTGTCATTTTAGATGTACAAGTTCGCAGCACGGCACGAAGTGACTTTAAGTGTGGGAACTAACTGATTTAGAAGGCATTTGTAGACTCGGCCTCAGGTCTTCGTTTTAAATGAACATTGGGGGTTTTTGGTGTGGATTGGCTCCAGTAGAGTGCGTTTGTTTCATCAGCGTTCTGTGTAACACCCTAACGCTAACGCAGTGGTTCTCAACCTCTGGGGTTGAGGGGGGTCCCCAAATGTTTTTGGGGGGTCCCCAGATGATTAGCTTAATGTGCAATGTTGTTTTCTCACTCAACAGAAAACAAACCACTGTAATGTTTAAGTTTATAGAGGGTATCTGCATTTCTAAAGTGACAATTTAAGGACTTTTGAATACCTCTAAAATGACCAAATTAAACATTGGCCAAATATTAGAGGCAGCTAAAAATTGTGAAAATAGCCGATCTATATGCTCACGAGGCGTTGTGAGTATGTAGATCTGCTATTTTTTACAATAGAACCGTGTTATGCAAAATGTAATGCCTCAACTCTTAGCGCTCGTCAGGGTGGGGGGTCCCCAGTTAAAATATGATTATTTTGGGTGTCGCAGCCTGAAAAGGTTGAGAACCACTGCCCAGGGAGGGGACTGACACATGGATCTCGACGTCGGACATTATTTGTGTTCTGGTACTGACATCTTTGAAATGCTTCTCTTTCATCATTATAACAACACATTTTCCAGTTGAAATATACTGTAGTTTTATACACAGTATACTGTGGTTAATCCAATGCATGGCTCAATACTACTACTACAGTATGTTCTCTATGCTGCCTGAAAATGAATAATTTGGCATGGTCCCTCTCTCCCTTCCTCTTCTCAAGTTGACCTCTCCATCTGGACTGCTTCTGGTCCTGCCAATTCCTTGGCAAAGATCTGTGGTGGAGCAGTCCGTCAGATTAGAATTATGGAATCAATTCCCTCCCTTTTTACGTGAGCCTCCAGTAGACCACCTGTTTAACTGTGTGTGTTTGTGTGTGAAAGGAGAGAGAAAGAGAGGCAGGCACACAGATAGAGGCTCTTCTATTTACTCTGTACATTCAACAGGCTCCATTTTACATACAGGGTTCCCATATTTAGAAATTAGAAAACCATTTTTCCAGTACTGGAAAAGTTTTGGAATTAATCAAGGGTCTTGGAAAGGCCTGGAGAAAATAGCTATGCATTGTCTTTGGTTATTGATTTTGTTAATACATCTGAAATGACAAATTCAATATTGGCCAAATTGTCAAATATTAGAGGCAGAAATTGTGAAAATAGCAGATCTACATGTAGATCTGCTATTTTCACAATAAAACCGTGTTATACAAAATTCCTCTACTCTTAATGCTCGTCAGGGTGCCGGATCCCCAGTTCAAATATGATTATTAAGGGGGTCACGGCCTGAAAAGGTTGAGAACCACTGGCATACACTACCTGTCTTTGGGCATTGCGCATAGGAGTATTATAAGCGACATGTTATTGAGCTGAATTATTGTTATATAGTCCTGGAAATCGGGTTAAATAGTCTGAAAAAGTTTTGGAAATTAATTGGTAAAGATGTGTGGGAACCCTATAAAGTTATGAAGGATATTTACAACCGTTTTGTTTCTCTATTTCTGTCACCACTCCAGACCGACCCATCGCCGTCTGTTTTGGATCCGCATCACTCGGACAACAGCCGAGGTGGCGTTCCGTCCAAATCAGAATCCCTTTCCCATTCCAGGAGATGTTGTATTTGATTTCACGGCAGAGCGTCCAGTATCCTCGTCTCTGCTTACAACTCGAGGTGAAGGCAGTGGGGGTAGAGGGTGTGAATGAAATAACTTAGGAGAGATGGACTGTTAAGGAAAATGGTCGGCCCGTTTTATGGTCATGGTAGAATGGTAGAAGCAGAGGAACAGGGTAGTAGACACCAGACTCACTGTTGTTCTGAAGGCCTCAGCCAGTGTTCATCACCATAGTTGGCTGAAGTATAAGTTGTATATGTAGTTGGCATAAGTTGCAGTTAGCCTACAGCAGTGTTTCTCAAACTTTTTAATGCCAAGGTCTCAGCTTAACTCTGACAGTGTACAAATGGAAGCAAATGGACTCGTTAGGGTCCATTTGGTTCCATTTGTACACTGTCAGAGTTACAGACTTGTATGGTTCCAATTAGACACCCCTAAAGGAACCCACAGAGTCCCTGGAATCCACTTTGAGAAACACTGCCCTACAGTGTACCTTACGTTACCATAAGGTGTAATTAGCATAAGGTGTATTTGGCATAAGGCAGTGGTTGGCGTTGGCGGCCCTTTAAGGCACAACATCTGTTAAGCTGTTTTCCGAGGCTAGCACGGTCTACCATAACCAGACAAAGCACACCACTATGCCGCTTTTACATCTTGTTATTATAGACTAACAAAGAATACGTAAATAATGCCATATAAATAAGGAAGGTACAACTACTGTATCTAGGGAAAGATCTGTTGTGCAAAGCAAACAAAGAAAAGATAATTTATGGGGCTAACATTTGGACTAATTGGTTTTTAATTTGGGCCTGGGATTATTGAATGCTTTAACTATTGAAAAATAACAGATATACAAGCTCACGGTGCCACGCTGCGAGCTTGTAGATCTGCTATTTTTGAAAAAGTGTGCAAATCTGTGAATATATGTATTTTTAAAGCAAACGTTTGTAACTCAAATGTTGCTTCTGTGAGCTTGTATATCTGCTATTTTTCAATAGTTAAAGCATTCAATAATTCTAGGCCTAAATGGGTTAAAGTCAAGATGATGAAATAAAAAAAAAGACAGTTTCTCAGTTATCAAGAGATAGAAATGCTAACTGCACCGCGTAGTTAGCATAAGGTGTAGTTAGCGTTTCCCTCCAGAATGGCCTGTATTCTCACCTGCTGCTCATTAGCTAATTAGGTCCGCCTGCCCTGACCTAATGTTTGCCTGCTATTCCCCACATCGGGCGTTAGACAGTGTGGGTTGTTACGGAGGCTGTGGTGGTGAGTGACGCTAGCGGTTGTATACTGATGTTGACAGCGTACTCTGTTTACACAACAGTAACGGCAGCAGCCCACAGCACAGGCTCAGCACCGCATCCAGGAGGAGGGAGGGAGGGATGGGGGCTCGTCCATCACTCCTCCGCCGTGGTGAAGGGTTGAGCCGCGACAACGCAATTACACATTCATTTCACCTAGCCGGCCCCAGCCCCTCCTCCTCCTAGCTCTCTCTCTCCACTCCCCGCTCTGTTCTTTCTTTCTTTCTTTCCTCCGCTGCACACAGAAATACCCCGTATTCTTCCATTCTCTGGCCCCCTCAGCCCCCTACATCTTTGCCTTATACGCCTCAAATTCCACATGCACACGTGCGCGCACCACACACGTATGTATGTGTGACATGTCGTTTGTAACGGAAGAACATGTCTTTAAGCTCTGTTTTCGGCAAGCGACACATGCGACAGACTATAAATTAGGCTGCAGAGGGAAATTAAAATCATCATTCAAAATTGTAAAACCTTTAACCACTTTTAACCTGGCACCCCTATTTTGGGCATGTTATACACGGAAATGTTAAAACATATTAAACAATGGTAAAAAATGGCTAAAATCACAATGCTTCGCGTCCGTTGTGAGCTTGTATATATACCATTTTTGCTATTCGTCACACAACGAAGTACAGTATATAGGGCTTAGTTAAAGGGGCATGAAACCCTACGCTGATCTTGTCATTGGTTTTCCAGTGCAGGTTCAAAACTACAGCAGTTTAAAAACACGGCAGGCTAGTAAGCAACACAGCTGCAGCTAATCAAATTAATAATGGATGCGTTAGAGATTTACGTGTGTCCAGAGCCATGGGTGTGCCAATGCACCAGACTCTACTATGAATCACCTCATTCAATGGAAATGGAATTACATCCAAATGTCCCCATGTTCTATGGGGTGGAATTGTACAATTCACCAAAGTGCAAGCATAGACGGTATTCAACAATATTGTCAGTGTATACAATTGACACGCCTACATCTAACACCCATTGTTAATTTGATTTGCTGCAGCTGTTTTGCTTACAACACGGTCACAGTGTACTATAAGGTCAGCCTCATGCAGCCTGACATGTTATAAATCAGTTCTAGTTCTTAATGGGGATGGGACGATATGAACATTTCATATCACGATTATTGTGACAAAAGAAATCGCGATTTATGATATTATCGCCATAATCAAAATCCATTATCCTGGGGCGGAACATTTGCCAAATAAATAGCAGATCTACAAGCTTTGGCAAAGACATTTGATAGAGAGTGAAAAAAGACTATCAAGTACGTATATTATAAGTACCTTTTACCAATTATAGAGGGTTTAATTGGTACCGGATATGCAGCTGGGCAAATAAAAGGTGAATTTATCCCACTGCATGACGGGGGACAATATCACGATAAATTAAATTTCCACCATATGATTTATCGTGAGAGTTTTTTATTTACGATTAACGATAATATCGTCGTTGTTGGGCGGAAACCTCGTATCTCCAAGTTTCAAATTTGTACGTTCTTTCGCAAAGCAAAGCCCTGCTTCATCATACAAGGCCATCGCACAAAAGTAGTGAAAACAGCCTATCTACAAGCACACAACGCCTTGCACCGCGAGGCGTTGTGTGCTTGTAGAGCGGCTGTTTTCACTAGTTTAAATCATTTTTAAAATGATAAATACAAAACGAACGGTTTTGGACATACGAGGTTTGCATCTGACAACGACGATATAGGAGTTTCATCTCCCTTTTAATGCTTGAAAGTGGACGGAAGACAGAAGGACACGGAGCACAGAGGAGGACTCTTAGGGGGTGAGGAGGTGGTGGTGGTGGGTCTACTGGATGAGGAATGGGGTGAAGGACATGGCAGGCTAATGATGTATTGATTCGGTAGAGCCTGGAGATTGTAGGGGGGGTGCAGAACTACTGCTATGTGGGAGGAAATATCTCACCACACCTGAGCGGGGGGAGGGGAGGGGAGGGTGGGTTTTATGTGTTTATTTTGACCGCCTCACAAACGGTGTCTTCATTAAAAAAAAAACACGACTCAGTTGTTGTTCCGTCTCGATCTCGTTCTTCTTCCTAGAGAAAGGGTGCCGCCGTGTGATGATGCTGCATCCTCTGAAAGTCTGCAGAGATGAAACATCAAAGCTGCAGGCGTTTAAGACAGAAGACCCCCGACCCACTGGGGAGCCCATTAGGTGAGATCACATGAGGGGAGGGGGGTGGGGGGGCTGGGGGAGGGAGGGTTAATGGGATATATTCTGTTGGTTCTCTCTTCATTATGTGTTTGCGAGTGAGTGAGAGAGAGAGATGGGGTCATGGAGATGTACAAGATGTGTGTGAAAGATATTGATATTGCCTCAGGTTATCTATAAATCAGGATTAACAGATTAACGGGACAAACGAAAGACAGGGACATTTTAATTTTGACAGACGATAAAGGGAAAGTTTCATTATAAGAAGACTCACAATGAATGGAATAATATGGAGTCACAGGGAAAGTTTAATTATAAGAAGACTCACAATGAATGGAATAATATGGAGTCACACAATCTGATTTATATTGATATAGATATACAGTATGTTCAAATTAGGTAATCCGATTAACTTCCACCAAGCCTTTCTTTATTCAATATCGTACTGAACATCCGCCTATGCAGATGTTACAGTGTAGTGGTTCTGGACTGTGGTTAGAGATAACATAAAAGTGAATAAAGGGTAATGTTTTAAACCAATCGTTATAGATAATATTAGTTGATACAACATCTGCAGTGTTTGGCGGTGGTCTCCCTACTCTTCTATTGAGACATTTAGACCCTGGAAGCTGGCAAGACACCTACTGGTTGACGATTAGCCCTGCCTGAAACTCATAAAGCTTAATATCTCTCTTGTAGGTAGGCTACTGTATCTCCTTCTTGTATGAGCAGTAGTTGTTTGGTTTCCCACACAAGAGACTCGGGTGTTACAGTTGCAATTATCTTCGGGTGAAGATTTGAAACCTGGATTATTATACATCTTGATCACATGACTGCAGAGATAACATGTACAGATTTGTAAGAGGTTTAGACAGAATTTGTAGGAGTAGTAGCAAAAAGTGTGTTTTGAAGAAAACGTGAAATGGCAGAGAATCTAGTCCGGCACTAGTTGCCGCGGCCTATGTGGAGTTGTGTCACTATTCAAGGAATCCAGGGTGCATCAAGCCTCGTAGCCTACTGGTAGTTTGTGTGTAAAGTGTTATGACTATCAGATGCTGTGCTCATGATTTGTGGCATTATGTGCAAAACGGGGCCAAGTTTGAAAGCCCAATCCTAGCCAGTCAAAAGGAAACCTGAAAAATCTGACAGATACATCTGTTGGTCTGACAGCGCCAGAGATTAGCTGTTCACAGACAGACAGACTTGTATGAGTGAGTAATCCTCCGCCTTTCGGCCGTTCCAGCCTCCTGGCGAGGATAACAAAGACTATACGGAGGTCCCTGCATACACATGAATTCTCTCTAAAGCAGAATTTATGCTGCATCGCACAATGGTGCCGCACACGGAACATAGCCAACCTACGAGCTTGCAAAGCGTTGCATCCAGGACGTGTAGTCAGCTTTCGGCACTGTTCAGTGTTGTTTTTGACAGCAAATGTTGATTTGGTTTTGGTCATAGTCTTTTGAATAAAATGTCATTCAGTTTTTGTCATAATTTAGTCTCTAATTTTAGTCGACTAAATATCATGAGATTTTAGTTGACTAAATCTACAGTTGATTTAGTCAACTAAAATGTATTTTGGCAGGCCTTGATGGCATCGTAATGGCTGATTTTACAGTTGGTTGCATGCTGAAAATAGCCGATCTACAAGCTCACAACGCGTTGCACTGCGGCGCGTTGTGAGCTTGTAGATCTGCTATTTTCAGCAAGCAACACCCGAGAGCAACCAAACATAAAATGACTCTCTTCTCCACTAGTCCCTCCCTAACATTTTAGTCTAGTTTTTATTTTGTTGTCAATAAAATTGTCAATATATTTAGTCTTAGTTTTAGTCATCATAGCTTAGTTTTTATTTAGTTTTTATTTAGTTTTCGTCAGTGAAAAAAACGCAGTCAACACACATTTTTCGTCATAGTTTTAGACTTTTAGTCGACGAAATCAACACTGGCACTGTTGTACGACTAAGTATAAATCAGGCTTAAGCCTTCATCGTCCCTCATGGCGTAGTGGTAATCACCTTCCCCCTTGCTACGCTAAGCTACACCCACAATGCGTGGCTGTATTTTCCATTTTCAACCCCTTGACATTGTATTTTATCTCTTCTCTTCTCTATCTAATGTTTGCTGCAGCCTCTCCTCACCTCACTCGATCCGTCTCCTCATTTTACTCTTTCCTGTTGCACAACTCTATCTGTGTGAATTCTCTTAAATGCCACAGGCAGTTCTGGGTAAGGTCCTCATTAAAGGGCCACTTCGCTTGCCTGTATTTCTTTTTTTATACAGTATAGTCTGGCCAAGTTTTTCCCTGAGCCTGTGAGAGTGAACTCTGGAGACAGAATGCACAGGGAGGAAGTGTTATATAAGATTTTACCATGTCATCCTCATGATTGAATGATAGATTCAGGTTAAAACATTGGCAAAGTCTAGTCACCCCTTAATAGAATGCAGTCTAGCAGCAAACTGGATGTACTGTATACATACATATAGAATGAAACCTGTTTTCTCTCTGTACAGGTTTGAAAGGACTGTACAGAGAGAGAGAGAGAGAGAGAGAGAGATAGAGAATGAATCAATCCCTTTCATCTTTCTCTTTCTGTCCCGTCTATACTTCCTGTTAAGTCTTTTGTGATAGAGTAGAATTGGAGAGTTGGGAATTGGGATTAGAGGAAAGGGAGTTGTGAATGAATTTGAGAACAGTGGTACTGTACCCCCTCCCCCCATCTCCCTGACCGCCAAAAAAAGGCATTAATTTGTACAAAAAGCTCTTACATGACCCAGACAACAGTCTGCTTCCTGATAGACAAATAATCCTATTTTTACTCCCAAATGATTTCTGTCAAGTCATGCATTTTATACATAAAATAGTATATATTTAAAGTATTTAGAAAAGTGTAATTCTGTTTGTTTTGTAAAGAAATGTGTTCAGTCAGTTGCTTTATTTACACATAGAAACACAGAAAGCCTAATTGTTGTTTTGCCTCATGGCATGAAAGATTGTACTGAGAGAAACAGCCACAGCAATGTCACACGCCAAATGTGACAATCCTCTCCAAATGGCGCATCCAGGTGGCGCACAACACGTTGTGACTATGAGCTTATAGACTGCCTATTTTTGCTATAGTTAGGCTTAAAATTATGGTTAACATATACATTTCCTTCCACTGCAGCAACACCCAACGTACGCACACACATTTGTACTATAGAACTATTCTTGTTAGGACATCAAAATTTTATAAAAGTCATTGAATTTTGCACAATTTGAAACCCTAAAGGCCGAGTTGTACTTACTGTAGTCGCGCTCTGATGTTGCACAGCAAAAATAGACGATCTGCAAGCTCAAAAGTTGCGACGTGTTGTGAGCTTGTAGATCTGCTATTTTCAGTGCATGACACCGGCGTGCAAGTGTAAATCGGGCATAATTCCAACCCTAATCACTGAACCCCTAAAGTATAGTAATACACCCCGCCTCCACCCCTCACACAGACACACACACGCACATCTCGTGCACTTCCCCAGAGCCATATGAGACCAGATCTCCATACATCCTTTCATCCTCGCCTCTCAGTATCTCATCTCTGCAGCATCTCATGGCGTCTCTACTCCTCGCTTTGCAATGGTTTCAGCACTGCTGGTGACTCCTGCTGAATGTGAATGAAGCTGCTCCAGAGGGCTTCCTTCTACCACCGTCACACCCACCATAGCAACATCTATCATATCGTCGTTGTCGGGTGGAAACCTCGTATCTTCAAGTTTCACATTTTTACTTTCTTTCGCAAAGCAAAGCCCTGCTTCATCATACAAGGTCGTCACACAAAAGTAGTGAAAACAGCAGATCTACAAGCACACAACGCCTCGCATTGCGAGGCGTTGTGTGCTTGTAGATCGGCTGTTTTCACTAGTTTAAAATCATTTTTAAAATGATAAATGCAAAACTAACGGTTTTGGACATACAAGGTTTCCACCCGACAACGACGATATGCTATCATATCCTCGTTGTCGGGTGGAAACCTTGTATGTCCAGAACCGTTCGTTTAGTATTGATCATTTTAAAAACGATTTAAACCAGTGAGAATAGCCGATCTACAAGCACACAACGCCTCACACACCGTGAGGCGTTGTGTGCTTGTAGATCTGCTGTTTTCACTAATTTTGTGTGACAGTCTTGTATGATGTATGATAAAGCAGGGGCTTTACTCTATGAAAAAAACGTACAAATTTGAAACTTGTAGATATGAGGTTTCTGACAGACAGTGACGATATACTATCATATACTCTCTCTCTCTGTCTCAGTCTGTCTCTAGGTGTCTCTCTCACACGCATGCACGTAGACACACACATGCACGCACGCATGCATGCATACACTGTATTCATGAACACCACACAAAAGCTGAGACCAAAACCCTGTCTGTGACAGAAGTGTATTATCTATCAGTATGAGTATTAAATAAATTATGAGCACATTGTTAAAATTCTACCGGTATTCCTGCACTGCTCTTCTGCTCTCAGCGCCCTGCCTCAACCTGACCTGTCTGTCTACCTGCACTGTCTGTGTGTTGTCTGTCTGTCTCTACATGTCTCCCTCCCTATCTCCTTATATCTCCTTCTCTCCCGACCCGAACAGCACTAAAACCTCCCTTATATGCAGTCTCGGTCAAACGCTGAATCTCTTTATATCTCACTCATGCATAATAATACTATTTTCTATTAACATTTTTTCCAGACACGCGCTTGTTACGCCTCCCCACACTTTGGCAAAAGCACACGAGAACATTTTTACATTTGTCAGTGTGGGAGTTTGTTGAATATTACAGCGCCTCAACATTCTAGCAACAATAAACGACGTGTGTGTGTGTGTGTGTGTGTGTGTGTGTGTGTGTGTGTGTGTGTGTGTGTGTGTGTGTGTGTGTGTGTGTGTGTGTGTGTGTGTGTGTGTGTGTGCTCGTCTACAAGTGCTGCCAACCAAGTCTAACTTGGCAACTTGGTACCCATCAGAACACGACCCCCACTGTATCCTACACTCAGTCCCACATGACAAAGAGACAATAGCACACATCTTAAATGGCTGCAGCTTCTATAAAGGAATGTACATAGCCAGACATGACCGTCTGGTGGACCTGGTCTCAGACAGGATCAGAGAAGTGCAAGAAAGGACAACAAAAATGTATAAACACAGTACTGTAAAACTAGACTGGTTTGATCACAACGACACACATGTCAATTCATTGCAAGATATTCCAAACACCCCAGATATTGTGTTCATAAATGAAAATAGAAAAACTGCTACTATACTTGAAATTGGCTGCCCTTTTGATTTGTATATGGACATTTGTTTTACATCCAAACTAATGAAATATCAGCCTTTGGTGGAACGTATTATGGCTTTGGGATATAACTGTCAACTTATTATCCTTGTGTTCGGGAGTCTCGGACACGTTCACAAACTCGTGCTCCGTGGCCTGCAATTGGGAGGATTGCAAAAGACAAACGCAAAAAAGCTGGCCAAGTACTGTTCTGTCTCAGCTATAATGGGCAGTCTGTCTATCTGGAGAAGACGCTGTTTCGTTTATCCCTGAGTGTAAAGGTTAAAAAAAAAAAAAAAAAAACATCTGTAAAATTTCTGTATATATAGTATGTCATCAATGTGATATCTTGTTTCCCTCTGTGTGTTAATAAGCATGTGCAGCAGCTGTAACTGGTATGTCCATAGTGTAACCTTCTTCTGACCAGTATTTGGATCTATACCGTATTGCGCTTTTTGTGCAGATCCAAATAAAAGAATTCAAATGTGTGTGTGTGCGCCAGACAAAAGGTTTTTCGTGTCTATTGCTTGTAAGCCAAGTTGCCTGCTGTCCACACATCCACTGAATGAGATGACCTTTGATTGGGCCACTGAATGAGATTAGCTCTCATAGGTCCAGCTGAATGAGATGACCTTTGATTGGTCCACTGAATGAGATGACCTATAGTTTCCTCGGGTTGATATTTTGGACAGTTTCGTGACTCGGTTCTGACCTTTTAGCCAAAGTAGACTAACGTATTGTGACAGGATTATACACAAGAACAACACATAAAGAGACAATAAGATATTACTGTGTGCACGCTCATACAGTATGCGCGCGTATGTGTGTGTGTAGGTGTGCACAAGTCACTCGAATGTCAGGCAGTCGAATGTCTGTAAGGCTGTTGAACCACACAGCATCCATGAAATCACATTTCAAATTGGCTCCAGAAGATGGCTTATAGCAGAAATATGAGTGGATATCATCACGGATAGGAGCAGAAAATGTGTGTGTGTGCATGCATGCATGTCAGTGTAGGACACAAGCTAAGGAACACTGGAGCGCTGTGTGCTGACAAAAGTGGAGCAGTTAGTCCTTGGCCAACTGATAAATGACAGGAGAGAAGGAGAGGGAGTGGGAGGGAGAGAGAGAGAGAAAGTAAGAGAGCAAAGGAGAGAGAGAGACAGAGCCAATGAGAAAAGGATACAAAGGAATGGAGAGAGACAGGGAGAAAACATGACAAAGGTGAGATATTAAAAGGAAAAGCAGAAACTAGAAATCTCAGGTGGAAAATTAGAGCATCATTGACTAAATCAGGGGTCTTCAACGTTTTCGGGCCAAGGACCCCTTAAATGAGAGAGACATGAAGCAGGGACCCCCTCTACATATTGTATAAATGTGTGATACAGATTTTCATTGATTTCGTAGATGGATTCATAAACTTGATCCGTTGTATTTGTGTTGATGTGTTTTTTCAGACTTTTAACCACTTAAATCGTCGTCACTTACTTCGCCTTTCCCTCTGTACTTGGTATGCTCTTTTTTTACCTCTACACCAAACCTATTTGCCAAAAATAGCCGATCTACAAGAGAGCTTGTAGATCTGCTATTTTTGGTTAAAGTTCTCCTCAGAATTGGGATGCGAGGGTTCAAGTTGTCAATTTAAAATAATGATCCTATCACACAAAGATTTGGTGGCCCCCCTGTAGTAACTCTGAGGACCCCCTAGGAGTCTCAGACCCCCTGTTGAAGACCCTTGGACTAATGTTTTGAAGCTGAACTATGAAGTGAACAATTTAGAAACATCCTAGGCTTACTGAGACATCAGGAGAAACAGAACAAGACTTAAAAGTCCCACTAGCAGAGTCCATGCTGCTGCAAATTGTGAAATTGGCCAAAGGGTGACACTAGAGGAAAAACCAAGATGGAGTTACCATAAAAATAAAATCAGTAGGGACCATCAACTTGATTTTATGAAGGTGAACAGAATATTCCATGGCAATCCAGATTGCAGATATGTTCTTTGGGACCAAAGTGACAATAAGTTACTCCGACCTACTTACTGTACCTGCTGAACAGACAGACGGACGGAAGGACAGACAGACAGACCCACCGACCGACATAGCCTTAGAAAACAAGATGGGGGGGGGGGGGGGGGGGCACAGTGGTTAGCGCTTTGCCTCACAGCTAGAAGGTCCTGGTTTTGATTCCCGCCGGGGGATGCTGTGGGCACTGGGGGAGTGCTCCTCCCTCCGCATCATCAGCGCCCACACCCTAGGTGGGGTTGACGATAGGGCCTTTCTGTGTGGAGTTTGCATGTTCTCCCCGCGTCTCCTAGGGTAGGTACCCTAAAAAAAAACATGCAGTAATCCTTGTCTCAAATCAATAATGCCTCCCCCTGGCCAGCCGGGGCGCCTGATGGAGGGGAAAGGAACTGGTTGGAATAACGTGTTCCTTCCACGCGCTACATCCAAACCAGGGAAATCTCCATTGTCAGGTGAAAAGAAGCAACTTGGGCTCCTCATGCATAGAAGGAAGCATGAGGTCTGTCTGTTGTCTCCCCAGGCGCGGCAGAGGGAGAGCAGAGTCCAGGATTACATAGACAATTGGCACTGGGGGAAAAATGGTGTTACAAAATCGTGGGAAAAATTATAAAAAAATAAAATAAAAAAACAAGACGGGGGTCTAATAATGGTGTAACTTCATGCAGATCTCTGACTTCATGTGGCCACTCTATGACCACAGTCATCTATGATGTATAGCTTATGTATGACTCACCATTGGCCTCCATCCATCATAACATTAGAGTTAAATATTAAAAAATGGTAATGAACTACAAGTACATCCTTGGCCTACTGATGATCCTGCACAAGAAATTTGGTGCCGATCGGTCCAGCAGAGATTAGTCCCAGACACACACACACACACACACACACACACACACACACACACACACACACACACACACACACACACACACACACAACTACAGAGCCATAGATATAGAAAATATTATATTATTGTTCTTTCTGATTGCTGCCTCCTCCTGTCTGTCACGGCTCTCCCACACACTCATTTGCATTTCATCTGTCGCCTCTTGTCCTCATCTTTAAATGAATTCTGTCACACCTGTTATCCACTTGTTTTCTCCTGTCCCCCCCAGCCTTCCGGTTCCCTCGTTCTTTCATGGCAAGCGCAGAATCTCATTAAAATTAAAATTCACAGCCAGTTGGAGGGTCTGGAATAATGTAAATGTCCCGTTCCTTCACGGAGAAACCCAGAGTGTTTATTTTACATTTGCATTACATTTTGCACCCTCTCTGAATTAAACTAAAAACACTGAGATTGTGCTCTTATAATATCCCAGCTTCAGATTCCACTTACAGACAAAATCAAGGGGACGCGATTGCTTGTGTCCTCCACAAGATGAATTAATCTACTGTATTCCACAGTCATCTGCTACTGTGTGCATCAACAATTTGAGAGCATGTTCACTTGTTGTTGTTGTTGTTCTGCCCGACTGCTCTTACTGGGATATTTGGCTTTCTAGTTAGAGCTCTGTGGAGGGTAGACAGAAACACAGCCTGGAAGAGAAAGAGAGAAAGCAGAAAGGAGGGGAGCAGGGGGGAGGAGGGAGAAAGGGAGAGGGTGGGAGAGCAAATGAGGTGTGTGTAAAAAAAAAAGAAAAAAAGAGGAGTGCTGGGAGAGGAGCTTGATGCCCAACCCTTGAAGAGATAGAGAGAGAGAGAGAAGAGAGAGAGGGAGGGAGGAGAAAGAGATTACACAGTGTTGAATCCAGAGGAATTCAGCCTCAGTATTGGCGTGGCGTAACAGAACAGAATGCTCCTTACCGCCTTTGTGTTCCACGCTGCAGTGGGTGTGGGGAGGGGGGGAGCGCGTTTACCGTCGCGCCTGAGGGAAGAAGCCAAGAAGTGTCCTCCAATCGGCCGTCGGTGATTTATCTCATCTGGTGAGGCTGCTGATGGGGATTTATGACTGACCTGAAGACAGAGGCGCTGCACGGCACGCAAAACCACCTGGAATACTCACTTATGCACTCTTTATATGCTTTGATTCCATACAACCTGAAGCACAAACACCTGCCAATGGACGGTTTCCCTTTTTCGTTTTTTGCTCAGAATTCTGCTCTTGGAAGACACATGGAAGATGGACTAACTTCTTGAGCTTTTCTCCTGTGTGGACAGACACGGAACAACGCACGCGTCATGTTTCAATCTGGAATATACCTGTACACTGTGTTGTGCCATCTATCATTCCCGCGTTTCACTTCTGCGTCTCCTGCGTGTCTCGTCCTTGGTTTCACTTAAGGCGCGCTCTTCCGGCTAATCGTATCGAGCTCGGTGATGGTGACAGTAGATGGAAATGGAGACGAGAGAGGAGAGGAGAGAGGAGCAGTTGGCCAGATTTGACACGCCTGTTTGCCTTGTAGCGCCTGCTGAGCGCGTCTGACACAACAGTGTAGCTCCGCTGGCCCCAACGTGTTGTGTTCACTGTCTGTGCGGTGTTTTACAAATATATCATTATTCAGGTACTTGTTGTGAGTGTGGGATTCATTGAGAAAACGTGACAGGAGATGCTAACTTCCATTAGTGCATGAGTGAGTGCGTTGCGTGCGTGCGTGTATGAGTTGTGTTAGGAGCCAGGTGTGAGGATTTGCTCAGCCTCTGGACACGTTACAGGTGTAGTGGAGCCTCGAGAATTAAGGATTATCGCTTTGAACAGGTTGTTGCTGGCAGCATGAACCCGGGGCTGCAGCTGTCAGGCGAGGCTTTGGGCCACTTCCAGAGAACCAACTAACTGACTGGAGGATTAGAGCTCAAAGCCTAAAGGTTGAACCAAGGTAATGAGTCTCGGGCGACTGAAAAGTGAAGTGACCTCAAGCTGCCGGAGGAGGCTTTGTTGTAACTTTCAATCCACTCATATATGAATTATACATGAGGGATGCAAACGGAGGTTAATCACTTCAGTAGACTGAGAAAGAAAAACCTTTTAAACAGAAGGGCAACCACAACGGGTGACTGAGAAAGACTCTATTGTTGTGAAAGATTTCTCAGTGAGTGAATATGCCTCTCGGTAATGACAACTGGTCGTGCACAAATGAAATCGTTCAGGTGAAGTGTGTAATAGCCGGGGATCGGATGGTAAACGGATGCGATTTCCTCGATAGCCGCCGTGCAATCGCAGCATGCTGCATATCAGCGCGTGGGTGTGTGATATTGATTTCTGCACTTGGCCAGGTTAGAGGGCCGTCTGTGTCTGGTCACTGCCTGTAAGAGGTCACTAATTTAATTATAATCCATCATCCACGCTTCGCCCCGGAGCAACGTAGGCTGTTGGCGCGCCGTACGGATGATTGGAAAAGGATGTGGCTTAGAGGATCAAGGTGCGACAACTTGTCATGATATCTGACACCAGATCAGATGAAACACTTCATCTCCTACAATCCTCAACATGGCGTTCTCTCGGGCGCTTGCCTTCCTCTCACAACAGCCGCCGCCGAGCCACTAACAGATATTAAACACGTACATCTTTGCATCCAGAAATGCGTTACGAAAAGCGCCTTTGTGTTTTAAGGGGCCCTCGGTGGCAGTTGTGCTGACACATACAGAGCGCTTGGCAGTGGTGTGTGTGTGTGTGGTAGGAAGCCCCCGCGCGCCCAGAGAGAAGCCAGCGTTATCGTCTTACTTTGACGCCCTGTGCAGGTGTGCATGTTATTGGCTTTTGTCTCTCAGGAGGCGCGTAGCTTATCTTAGTCCCACAGCAAGGGCTTAAACCTCCTGCTAAACGGTTCAGTGCGCAGCACCCCCCCTTAACCACCACCATTCAGCACCAACAACAATCCCACTCAACCTCTCACCATCTCTTTACTTGATGAGTTTCAATAGACTTTAAATTAGGAAGCGCCCTTGACCCTCCGCTCACTGGGGAGCCGGCATTTTAGAAGTCCATTGATCCCGATGGGGAACGTATAGCAGAGTCCCGACGAGGCTTCTATTGAGGAGAACTTATCTCACTGGACCAGACCCCAGCAGAGCTCTACAGACAGTCTGGAAGAGAGTGGAGGCCAGGAGAGGTGGAACACTCAGACACAGAGAGAGAGAGACAGAGAGAAGGGGAGGGAATGCAGGCGAGTTGTTTGACAGCACTGTTTGTCTGTGAAACTCGTTAAAGTGTTTTGGTTGAATAGCCCAGTTTGCAAGAGTGTGGTTGCGCTTTGAAAATACATCTATTCAAAGATTTGCACACATTTTCACGACTTTTTAAAAAATAGCAGATCTACAAGCTCGCAGCGCGGCACTCGGTGCCGCGCTGTGAGCTTGTATATCTGCTATTTTTCAATAGCTAAAGCCTTAATAACTAATCCTATGCCTAAATGGGTTAAAAAAAACACGACTCAGTTGTTGTTCCGTCTCGATCTCGTTCTTCCTAGAGAAAGGGTGCCGCCGTGCGGTGCCGCGCTGTGAGCTTGTATATCTGCTATTTTTCAACGGTTAAACAGAAGACGACTTCAACTTCTACAAAGAGAATGTGCACTGTTCTCTGTAGTCAGCGTTCATGCAGAAGAAGAGGGCTGAGCAGGTCTACGATGTGATCACATCTCATAAGTCACTGGACCGTCACTGAAGGGTCCGAGGGCCTAATAGATTTTTATTTAGATATAAAAACCCATCTCTCTCGGTTCAGCGAGCCCATTCATTCGTCTGTCATCCTTGCCCTTTGCACATCAGTCAAAAACGAAGGTTGCGATGTCGTCTGCTACATAAATACAACCTGCGGGCTTACAAGCACAAGAACTCATCAAACAAGTCTTTTTATGCCTACGATGGGGACAGAGACGGATGGATGGACTTTGGGTTGCGGCCTTTGTACGTGTGCGTTAGCTTTGGATTATGCCCTCGGAATTTCACTGTGAGAGGATGAAACGGCAACAGCAACAACAGTGACGCGTCAAGAGAAACTCACTTCTCTCTGCACTAATCTGCCACGGCTCCACTTTGGTTTCTTTGAAGAGGGAACTGGTGGTTTACAGTTTTATTACCACAACACTGGATGAGGGAAGGGCTCTGGTACTGTCACAGACACAGACTCTGAGAGACACAGAGAGAGTCAGTGAACTGATAAGTTTTGGCTTATTTGGACCTGTACAACCCAGCCCGGGTCAAAGGTCACAATGGGGTGCAACATGTGTGTGGTTCAGAAGCCTGAGGAGCAGTACAGAGTCATGTTCCAGGTGAGTCTCTCTCTCTCTCTCTCTCTCTGTCTGTCTGTCTGTCTGTCTGTCTGTCTGTCTGTCTGTCTGTCTGTCTGTCTCTCTCTCTCTCTCTCTAGGGATGGAACGATATGAACATTTCATATCACGATTAATGTGACCAAAGAAATCGCGATTCACGATATCATCGCGATAATCAAAATCCATTATCCTGGGGCGGAACATTTGCCCCAAAAAATAGCTGATCTACAAGCTCACAACACGTCGCAACGCGACGCGTTGTGAGCTTGTAGATCGGCTATTTTTTGGCAAGACATTTGATAGAGTGAAAAAAAAACTGTTTCAAGTATGTATATTATAAGTAACTTTTACCAATGATAGAGGGTTTAAGTGGTACCACATATGCAGCTCGGCAAATTAAAGGTGAATTGATCCCAATGCATGACGGAGGACGATATCACGATATATTAAATCTCCACGATACGATTATCGTGAGTGTTTTTCATCACGATAAACGATAATATCGCTTATCGTCCCATCCCTAACTCTCACTCTCACTCTGTTTATCTTGCTCCTTTGTCAATCTCTCTCTCGCTTTCTGTCTCTTTCTCTCTCTCTGTCTTTCTTCCTCACTGTCAAAGCATTATCTTGTCCTCCTAACATGCCGTTCACACTGAGCACTATAACTGTCCAAATATAGTTTTAAATATTGTTCCAAGTCAAGTGGACAGCAGAGTTCACACCAGCTATTAAAAAAAAAAGAATACACAAATCTATATAGTAATCGTTATAGTCCAGTAAAAATAAGGCTGAGGTTGGACAACATTTTATTATTTAGTTTTTCAACTGATTCTGACAGGAAATTGGGTCTACTAGCCAGGATAAAAAAATCTACCATGATCTGCTCACTGCAAATACCCACAGTGGCCAAATCAAGTTGGGCTCCATCGACTTTCTATACAGGAGGAAAATACCCAGAAAAAAAATTGCTTTAAGTAGGATTTGAGGGGTCTTACTAGGGGTTTGTCATGATGCTGAATCCATTGCAAGCATTTGTTTTGCACAAAAACATTCATTGGCCCCATAAAACGCCCACAAAACTGTGGAAAAGTGATGACTCATCATCACTTTTCATCACTAAACCATCATTTTCTGGGGCCATTGTTAGCCCAAGGAATGTTTTTTGTGCAAAACAAATGCTTGCAATGGATTCAGCATCATGTCAAACCCCTAGTTAGACCCCTCACATCCTACTTAAAGCAGATTTTTTTCCCTGGGTATTTTCCTCCTGTATAGAAAGTCGATGGGAGCCCAACTTGATTTGGCCACTGTGGGTATTTGCAGTGAGCAGATTATGGTAGATTTTTTATCCTGGCTAGTAGACCTAATTTCCTGTCAGAATCAGTTGAAAAACTAAATAATAAAATTTTGTCCAACCTGAGTGTATTTTTTCCCTAGATTTACTAGAGGCCAGACTGTTGCCTCCGCGATTTGGGCAAATGCTCCCGGCATACAGTCTGGCAAACGGAAATAGAAACGATGAGGATGTGACGCAACCGCTGCCTTGGTGCAGTAACAATAACATGTCCTACTGGAAGCAATATGTCTCCTTTCAACATTTCTGGGGGCGTTATTTCGTCTTTCTCTGGTGTTATTGGTGTTATTTCCATGATGTTTTCAAACGTTTTCTTAGTATACACCCATAACAAGAATATGCCGCTCGAATGACTCTGTCTGTGCGAGTGTGATTCTGTTATGTTTCCAATAGGACTACCAGGGGACTACAGTTCAGTGCAGCAGCTGCTACTTCCGATACTCGCCGTTCGGGAGCTGCCGTTCCAGACTCTATTTAGCATTCGGAGATTGTGGAATAGTTGTCTGGCTACGCGAGACTAACGCTGTAGTGATGCGTCTCAATGTTGACATGTTGTCATGGTGACACACTCATTAAACTCATGCAACAATGCACGTGTTCATTCCCAACACACTGAGACCCTAAACAAATTAGGTGCATCAATTACAGGAATCAAACATAATTATGAAGCCGTCAAGGACAACATCTCTGTCAAAGTGAGACGACTGCCGCGTAATTGTGCTATTTAATCAGAACAGCGAACATGGCAGATGATAGGGAGTTTAACAAGATGAAAACTATATCAATTTGCATTTTAGAATGAGTTGGCAACGACCCCCATTGCAAAACGAGTGAGCAATGATGGAGATTTAACATGGATTTCGTACACTATAACATGTGACATACTGTACTGTATATCACCTCTCCTGACATCCTTTCCAACTATCTATCTAATTTGCCAAGTATTTCCTTTTAATTAACACTTTTTACTAGCACAGCCATTAATCGATGTGGAAATCACTTTGGCCTCTTTGAATAATCCTATTAGTTCCTTTTATTCAGAATAATCACGAGAAGATGATGCCAATAATTATGGTAATGACCGTCACAGTGATTATAATAATCATAGAATAATTATGATCAAAGGGAGTAGAAAAAAGCGAAATTGCACAAGGCAGGAAGATCACTCTGCCTGGGAGAGAATAAAGTGCTGCAGAACAACACAGAGAGAGAGAGAGAGAGACGGGAGTGAAAGAGCGAGAGGGGCAGTGGAAGGCAGGATGGGTGGATTGTTATAGCTGCATGGGCCAAAGAGTTATGGTAGAGAAGGGTTGCCACGGTTACCGCCTCAGCACCCGCGGTCCACTGGGAACAGCCTGGCGTGTAGGTGGATAAGATCATGTGGATGTATTTGGTGCTTAAACCCATTTAGGCCTAGAATTATTGAATGCTTTAACCAGTGAAAAATAGCAGATATACAAGCTCGCAGCGCGGCACCGAGTGCCGCGCTGCGAGCTTGTAGATCTGCTATTTTTGAAAAAATCGTAAAAATGTGTGCAAATCTTTGAATATATGTATTTTCAAAGCGAACGTTTGTAACTCAAATTTTGCTTCTGGGTGGTCCCTGGAACTAAATAGTTTGAGATGGGGTCCCGTGGACAAATTCATATCATTGTGGGGGTCCTTCACGTGAAAAGGTTTGAGAAACACTGACATACTAGTAGTCTCTCAAGAACAGACTAACTGAGCTCCAGTTAAGTGAAAAGGACCTTTTCTTTGACGATGGCTGGCCAGATTGCTGACACAGAAACATAGGATTTTCAAAAAACCTTAGAAGGATTCAAAAGACACTTATAGAATCGGGTCAAAATTCTAATTTTCACGATTTTTCAAAAATAGCAGATATACAAGCTCACAGCGGTGCCGCGCTGCGAGCTTATATATCTGCTATTTTTTAATGGTTAAAGCATAAAATAATAACACTCAATAATGTGTACCCGTTCTAAATGGCTTAAGGAAGCCCCTGTAATGGCCAAAATAAACCTTGTGCCAGATCTTTCACTTACGACAGCGGAGAGAGGGACGCTCGCGGGGTTCACCGCCGCGCGGCGAGACATTATTCAGTGTCCGTGTGACACCCGAAGCCACAGTAATGTTCCATGTTGGAGTCAGTGAACTGAGCTCTGCGTCTGGTGCCTGAGGCAGCGCCAAGAGAGCAGACAACACGTAGTGTGAGAGGCTGAGCACAGCCAGGGGTACAGTAATGAGTCAAGGAAGGGTGGGAGGAGGGGGGGCTGGGGGGAAATATGAAAATGAAATGAGGATGGAGAGACTCAGAGACTGAGAAGGCTCTTTTTCTGCCGTTTGCTCTCATACTACAAGAATAATTGATTTCAGCGCTTCATGGAGCAAGAATGAATACACACTATAAAATAAATGGTGCTAAATCAAATAAAAAAGCTCTCGCCTGGTAATCACAGGGGAACCTTTTGATGCTATACAGCAGTGGTTCTCAACCTTTTCAGGCCGCGACCCCCAAAATAATCATATTTTAACTGGGGACCCCCCCCACCCTTACGAAACACTAAGAGTTGAGGAATAACATTTTGTATAACACGGTTCTATTATGAAAATAGACGATCTACATGCTCACCTCGCAACGCGAGACGTGAGCATGTAGAACACCTATTTTCACAATTTCTGCCTCCAATATTTGACAATTTGGCCGATGTTTAATTTGTCATTTTAGAGGTATTAAAAAGTCTTTAAATTGTCACTTTAGAAATGTGCAGATACCCTCTATATACTTAAACTTTATGTTGGTGTGTTTACTGTTCAGAGAGAAAACAATGTTGCACATTAAGTTAATCATCTGGGGGACCCCGCAAAATAATTTGGGGACCCTCCTAGGGGTCCCGACCCACAGGTTGAGAACCACTGCTATAGCACCTATCTTAAAGGTTCTATAGCACCTTATATACTGTATATAGAAACAGTACATGTGCTTAAACTAAGCTGAAGTATCCTTAGAGAACCATACAGGACTTAACAGGTTCTTTGTACAGCAGCAGTGCTACGGTATATAGCACCTCCACCATATGTATGGCATATGGCAGCTTGAGTGACTTCAGACCTCTGGGGAAAGGGAGAGAGCGAGAGAGGGAGGTAAAATGGAATGTGTTTGTAGTCTGATACATGATGGGAGACAGCCAACAGGGGTTGGTTATAGTGACACGGATTACAATAAGTATATAAAGGTGCAGTAATAAGTTATATTATTTTCTAAAAATTAAATAGCTCTGTATTCTGATATAGCAAGAGTGTTTGTTCACAGGGATCTCCTTGTCTCTCCAGTTCTTTAGAATTATCTGAATTATCTGCTTTCTTCAATTATCTGCTTTCTTCAGTTAGGATTAGGGGTGCCACGGTTCAGTCAGTACGAACCGGTTCGGTTCGTATCTCGGTTTTTGGCTCACGGTTTCGGTACAGTAAAAATTGAAAATTCCAAAATAAAGAATCCAAAATGTTCAGGTAATTTTAAAAATGGGGTTCAATCATTTGTTTCCCCCCTAAAACTTGATAATCCGTTATTATGATTATACTAGCAGGAAGATTTTCTCCAAAAAAGTGTACAGAAAGAGTTAAAACTATGTTTTTATGTGGCCACACCCCAAAAAATAAAGAAATTCGGTTCATTCGGTATGGGCTGTTCGGTTCGCTACAGGGCCATTCGGTCGGTATACTGGTTCGGTTCAGTATTGTGGCACCCCTAGTTAGGATACCAATTTGCTCCAATCAGGAGAGAGAACTCGTACAGGATAGAGGATAAACAAGTGATGACACGCAGAACGGAGCAGACAAATGTTAAACTGGAACACCATAACATTTAAGCTGATAAATGGGAACTCTCCTCCTGACTGGATGAAATTGGCAAACAACTGTATAACAACAATCACTGTCTGAATATAAAGCTTTAACTTTTTCACAAATAACTCTTTGTGTTAGCCAAAAGATCTGTTAGACTCCCTTCAATTATCACTATTATTTTTCACGTTGGTTTTTATGGTTATTTTTCAAGTTACTTGACAAAAACTAGACTCTCTGGGTTCCTTTTGGGAGGTCTAAATTGAACTTTACAAGTATGTAACTCTGACAGTATACGGGTCCATTTGGTTTCATTTGTATACTGTCAGAGTTAAGTGGAGACCTTGACAGTTTGAGAACTACTGATTTAGACCAAAATGCAGGTTTAAATTGAATTCTGCAATGAATCTCTGTATTAACGATTAAACAGGATTTTTTTACAGGCTCCCTCAATTGTATCACGATAATATACGATACCTCTGAAAAGGCATATTGTGGAGACATTGTATCGTCTCAGCGATAATTATCACCATATCGCCCACCCCTATCTTTGAGTGCTTGGATCTTATCTCCTTTCTTCAGTAGTTCCGTTGATCCTATTAATGGTTGCACTGGTTAGTTAGACTGTGGTTGTACTCGTTGGTTAGACTGTGGTTTGCACTCGGTTGTACTGTGCAAGAGAGTAGTCTGTGGACAGACTACTGGTACTGTGTACTGGACAGCTCCAAGGTGTGAATGTGTGTCATTGTGTCAGTATGAAGTCAGGCGTTGCTGAGAAGGAGCATTTGTGCACAGCAAACCTACCCTGGATAGATAAAGGTTTAAAAAAACAACTCAACTCTCTCCCAAGGTTGCAGCCTTGCAAGGTTGTTCCATTAGAGTAGGTCACTAGCAACACAGTTGTACTGTGATGTCTAGACGACTGGGGTGTTGATTAGTGATTCTTTAGAGGGGGCTGGGCAGGAACTAGCAGGCTTGCTTGCAGCGAGCGTGGTCATTCATTAGGGAGGCTCTGTTTCGCACAAAGCTGCCGTGTGTAAGTCCGACTTGACATGACAAGGTACTGGACCGAACGGGGGAGTTGTATTATAATGTGTTTTAATTAGCCTGAAACCACTCCGCATGCACGGGCGTCACAGGGGGGGGGGGGGGGGACTGAGTTACTAGGGCCCAAGGTGGAGGGGCCTTCATTTTTTTTATGCTTTAACGATTGAAAAATAGCAGCTATAAAAGCTCGCAGCGCTTGTAGATCTGCTATTTTTGAAAAGTTGTGAAAATGTGTTCAAATCTTTGAATAATATTCAAAGATTTGAAAGATGCTTAAAAAGTATATGTACTTTTTAAGCGAACATTTGTAATTCAAATTTTGCTTCTGGGGGGTCCCTGGAACTAAATATTTTGAGATGGGGTGGTCTGTGGCCAAATATATATCATTTTGGTGGTCCTTCACATGAAAATATTTGAGCACTGCTGACACAGAAACATAGGTTTTAAAAAAAAACCTTAGAAGGATTTGAAATATTCAGACTCCCCACACATTTTCAAGATTTTTCAAAAATAGCAGATCTACAAGCTCGCAGCGCGGCACTCGGTGCCGCGCTGTGAGCTTGTATATCTGCTATTTCTCAACAGTTAAAGCACAAAATGTGAGTGAATCCTTGTACCCAGGGCCCAGAATGTGGCGTGACACCCCTGTCTGCATGTTGGCTGCGAGAAAAGACTCCAAGCTAATGTAGATAGAGAAACCACAGGCCGGTTGGCAAGGGACATACCGGTAATTGGCTTGAGGTTATATTGACTGGAACCAGTAAGATATTGCATCTTGAGCGTGAGCAATTGACTATTAAACTGCATAAGACATAAAAAAGCACATTTATATGGTAGAAAATTCGATACAAATTATTTATTCCTTTATAAAATGATAAGAACTCTTAAATAAAAGCAGACTCCAGACCCCTCCCCCCCTTGTTACGATTGTAATTAGTGCAGCCATGGAATTAAATCTCTGTTACTACTCACATGTAATGAGGACTTTTCATGCTGTGCATGTGGTTGATTAAAGCGCGCAGCATGTGGCACAGCGTGGCGTCTCAACCACTTCTCAACCTGGCTTCCCTATTTTGGTCGTGCAGTGATTATTATAGGCGAAAATGTACAGAAATGTACAAACATTATTTTACAAAATTGACAAAGAAATTCAAAAATAGCAATGCAGTGCGCTGTATGCTTGTACATAGGCCTATACGGTTTTGTCTGCTTTCCTTTTACGTAAATAGGGCGTGGTTAACATGTAATCACGATTCCCCATTCATAAATATACTACACGTCTGAGGTTTGCGGCTTTGCTCCGCGCTGTCCTCTTAACAAATACGCTTAATTACAGTTAAAATTAGAAACGGTCTATTAAGCGACATATTTTTTTCTTTTTTACTACACAATAAATACGGTGTTGTTAAACAGCTTTTGCTTTGACGTGAGCCCGTCTGGTCTGTATGGAACAGTGGCGTCAGTTAAAAAAAAGCTAAGGTATGGCAACATGACTGGTGTCTTTGCCATACCTTAGCAACAGGCATGATACATTTATTTTAAGTACATTTTATTTTCCCCCCCGTTTCTACGGTTTCTTGGGCTGGATATGGCAGCCTGGAACGGTTGTTCAAGTGCAGCTACACTTGGCATGTTAGTAAACGTGCCACAATTAACAATAATGCATTGCACCCGTGCAGCTGACCTGCGGAACCTGGGAATATACCATTTTTTCAAGATGGGGAGAATACAAGTGTGGAGAATATAATTGCCATACCCAATTGACGCCCCTGGTATGGAAGCAGTGGGCTCCTCTTGCCAGAGGAAAGGAACTCATGCATTTTACATTAGGCCTATGCTCCTCACGGGCTGTGTGGAATGGTGGTGGTACACGCCCATGTTCACCCCATCGCCTCATCAACTCTGAGCCCCCACCACAGCCCAGACACCACCATTTCTACTTGTGAATTATTTTGTGTCGATTTGTTGATAGACAAAATAAAAGACATTGTCCAAAAAGGATTTGCATTCATCGGAAAAGTAATCGGAATCAACAGTTGCAGCCAGCTACATTGTGCTTAATTCGTAAAGAGCTGGGTTAACCAATTTAGAAACGGTACACATTATTGTGTATCATTATTTTATTCATCATTATGTATCATTATTTTAACTATTGAAAAATAGCAGATCTACAAGCTCACAGCTGCGAGCTTGTAGATCTGCTATTTTTAAAAAATTGTGAAAATTAGAATTTTTACCTGATTCTATAAGTGTCTTTTGAATCCTTCTAAGGTTTTTTTTTAAAACCTATGTTTCTATGTCAGCAATCTGGCCAGCCATCCTTTTCACTTAAATGGAGCTCAGTAAATCTGTTCTTGAGAGACTACTATGTCAGTGGTTCTCAAAACTTTTCATGTGAAGGACCCCCAAAATGATATGTATTTGGCCACGGACCCTCATCTCAAAATATTTAGTTCCAGGGACCACGCAGAAGCCAAACTTGAGTTACAAACGTTTGCTTTAAAAATTAATATATTCAAAGATTTGCACACATTTTCACGACTTTTTCAAAAAATAGCAGATCTACAAGCTCGCAGCGTGGCACTCGGCGAGCTTGTATATCTGCTATTTTTCCAATAGTTAAAGCATTCAATAATTCTAGGCCTAAATGGGTGAAACTGCAGATTCGTCTACTCACAGAACCCTCCAAGCAAAGCATTCCCATCTTACACGTCATTGCAGAGCCCACCTGTCCCACACGTCACCCTCCATTTGTTTGTGGTGTTTTGTTTGTTTGTTTTTTCCCTCACCCTTTTCGAAACAGAACTGAGTGCGGGGAGACGGTTTCCATGGCAACTAAAGTCATTAAACAAGCCTAATGTGTTTGTGTTCTCCACGCATTGTCATGAAGATACATGCTGACACGCACACTGTGCAAACAGATGGGAATCAATACAATCTAATGAGCAACTGACGTTAAACTGAGTGAAATGCATGATCGTGTGCACGCACAAGTGCGCACAGGCGCACTATAGCGACTTCACCAAATAGCAGTGCTGTGGAAGAAATACATTCCTTAAGTAAAAGTATCAATAACGCAATGTAGAAATACTCTGTTACAAGTACAAGTCCTGTATTCAAAATGCATTTGAGTAAAAGTACAAAAGTATTGGTTTCAAAATGTACTTAAAGCACGGGTTCCCAAACATTTTGGGCTCAGGGCACCCCTATAAATATCTTTTTCATCCAAGGCACCCCTACACTATATTATATTACCTACATGACATTCATAATTTTCACTCCCAGTACCTTATATTCGTGGCATATTTTAGGGATTATGTCGTGAGGAAAACATTGAGATAATTACCATTTTGGTCAGAACTTACTGAAAATAACTCTGTACTTAAAGTTTAAAATGATACCAAATATTTGTTTAAGTGTTCAGATAAATTCCAAATATTACCAAATGATCTTGCGGCACCCCTGGACTGCCGTCATGGCACCCCAGGGTGCCCCGTCACCCACTTTGAAAAACCCTGACTAAAGGTGGTTGCACACTGCTGCGTTTTTCGGGCCGAATATCGGAGTGAATTTCGGAGCACGCAAATAAAAAAATCAACCTCACGTTGTGTCAGTCACGTTTGCACACTGCCGCCCGTTTCGCGCACCACTCAGTCCCTTGCTCTCTCTATCTCCCTCTCTCTCCTTGTCCTGAAAAACATATTTCGCAACGAAAAACGCAGCAGTGTGCAACCACCTTTAAAGTACCAAAATTAAAGGTACTCATTGTGTATACTCATAAAGGGGCGCGGTGGCGCAGTCTGTAGTGCTGTCAACTCACAGATAGACACTGTGAGTGTTCTCTCCTCCGTGTCATCAGTGCCCATACCCTAAGTTGGGGTATCAAGTGGCCTTTCTGTTTGTAGTTTGCATGTTCTCCCCGTGTCTCCTAGGGTAGGTACCCTAATAAAAAATATGCTGTAATCCTGGTCTCTATACTGCCTCCCCCTGGCCAGCCGGGGCGCCTGATGGAGGGGAAAGGAACTGGCTGGAATAACGTGTTCCTCCCACATGCTATGTCCTACTGGGGAACTCCCCCTTTTCAGGTGATAAGAAGCGGCCTGCTCCTCATACATTGAAGGAGGTTCGGGTCTCTACCCTAGTTGGCTCCCCTAGTTGCCCAGGATTACAGCTTAGGCAATTGGCACTGGGTGAAAAATGGGTTACAAATTCTTTTTACACATTTATGATTTTTTTTATGGAACATTGGACATATTTTCGTAAAGCAAAAGTAGCCTACCTCAAAATTGTACTTTTCACCACTGCCAAAATGTAACAACACTGTAGTGTGTCAGAAGTGGACACACTTGCTTTGCCATTACATTTGATCAAATGTATTTTCCACATAAAGCTACAATCCAGAACTTGGTACACCCACGACCCACCACACATTTACACCCTGGTGTTGGGTAGGACTGCTACTTGTTGACAATGTCAATAAAGTTATTTGAAAGAGTCTGTGTTGCGCACAGGATGGAGACTAGATGCACCGCCATCTTCATTGTAAATCAGACATCGTTGCAGTTACATCTCTCCATATGAGAGAAAGACAATGGACATAAAACATTCCCTTAATTAGTGTCGTCTCTACTCCTTTCTTCCCATTTGGTGATTAATGATTTCTTCCTTGATTGCAAGGACTTGCACTTGTGTGGCCTGCATGGTAGTGGTTCTCAAACATTTTCATTTCAAGAACTCCCATAACTCTGAGAGAATAACAACCCGGTAAGGGTACCCTTGGGGCCCTAGGTACAAGGATTCACTCACATTTTGTGCTTTAACTATTGAAAAATACAAGCTCACAGCGCGGCACCGAGTGCCGCACTGCGAGCTTGTAGATCTGCACACATTTCACAGGTTTTTCAAAAAACTTTTTCAAAATAGCCGCGCTGTGAGCTTGTATATCTGCTATTTTTGAAAAATCGTGAAAATGTGTGCGGAGTCTGAATATTTTTAAAAAGTTTTTTGAAAAACCTATGTTTCTATGTCTGTGGTGATCAAACGTTTTAATGTGAAGTACCCCTAAAATATATGATATGTATTTGGTCATGGACCCCCCATCTCAAAATGTTTCGTTCCAGGGACCAGAATGTTAGCTTAAAAAGTAAAAAAAATAGCAGATCTACCAGCTCGCAGCGCGGCACCGCGCTGTGAGCTTGTAGATCTGCTATTTTTTTTAGCAGATCTACAAAAGCTAAAGACAGGCCCCTCCACCTTGGGCCCTAGTAACTCAGTCCCACTTTCCCCCCCTTGTGATGCCCCTTCCTGGACCCAACTTTGAGAACCCCTCCCTGGGTTACACCTATTAAAGATTATAATGTCCTTTGAAGACGTTGCTATAACAAGTCGCATGCTGATGTCTCTCTACGAAAATAGCAGATCTACACGCTCACAACAGATCTGCTATTTTCAGGGTGAGCCATACAGTAATGTGCAACTAAATATAACTCAGGCGGGTGTCCGGTGGCCTACCGGTCAACTCAGGCTTTACATGTCTCAGATGGAGCAGATATACGCAGTGGTGGAAAGTAACTAAGTACATTTAGTTAAGTACTGGACTTAAGTACAATTTTGAGGTATTTGTTCTTTACTTGAGTGTTTCCAATTTCCAGTACTTTAACTTCTACACCACTATTGCGCTTTTACTCCACTACAATCATTAGAAAACTTAAAGGTACTACTTCTAGTTACTTTGTAGATTCACATTTTATTACAAAACCTAACTTCAGCCATGTACACATTTCGGCCATTTGAAAATAACCGATCTACAAGCTCACAATATATTCAAATCATTTGTATACATATCCAGACTTTTGCTTGTATCAGGGTATTTCTACATTGCAGTATTGATACTAACACCACTGCATATATGTCCCTGTCTATCTAGCCCTCTGTGTGTATGTACATATACAGTATGTACACACACACACACACACACACACACACACACACACACACACACACACACACTGTACAGTTAACTCCCATTAATTATATCACCTGACAGCAGCTCATTATGCTTTGAATTATCAGCTCATTACTGTATGTTGTTGGCCTTTGAGCAGCTGCGCCACTGTGTGTGTGTGTGTGTGTGTGTGTGTGTGTGTGTGTGTGTGTGTGTGTGTGTGTGTGTGTGTGTGTGTGTGTGTGTGTGTGTGTGTGTGTGTGTGTGTGTGTGTGTGTGTGTGTGTGTGTGTGTGTGTGTGTGTGTGTGTGTGTGTGTGTGTGTGTGTGTGTGTGTGCGCGTGCGTGCGTGCGTGCGTGCGTGCGTGCGTGCGTGCGTGCGTGCGTGCGTGCACGCATAAGTGACAGGTAAAAGTGTTATCTGGTAGTTGTAATGTGCTGTTCCGCTTATTACAAGTAAGGGATAACATCTCGCTCAGCAGTCATTATAGAGTGATAGGAGCCCCGAGCCCGACAGGTTGATCATCATCATCAACCTGAAGGGCTGGGCGTCCTGAAGTCCTGCCGCTTATTACCCGGCTACTTAATAAAATTAATAATTTGACTCAAAACTAAAAACAAAACAAAGTATTTCCTTGTTTACAGACGGGTGAAAGTGCGTCCCCCCCAGCGTAACACGGTCGCCTTGGAAAACAAAGAAGTGCTGGTCAAATAGAATGAATCAATTTTCCGTTACTGTGTTGTCTATTTCTCGCCTAAAATGTTTTTAAAGACATTCTTCACAGCAATGTTTAGTTGTAAATGACGCTGTGTGTTTGTTTACATGGTAGACATGTTGGTTACGGCACTAAATCCACGCAGTGCAGCCTGAATGTAGCAGCTGCTCTGAGCCGTTGATTAGGCAGCGGTGAATTATAGAGCGGAGCGGTCATTATTCTCCTATAATTTACCTCTGATGTCAGCGCTCGACCAATCAGAATCAAGCATCCAAACAAGCCGGGTAATAATGCATAATAATACCAGCACTTACAATACTTCATAAACCTTGGTATAAGTTGTTTGTTATGCATAATTACAAACCTTTATAACGAGTGTTATGAAGCCTTACAAGTGCATTTAAAACAAATGCATTATAGACGCAACCTTAATTTAGAATTTTACTGTACCCTAACTTCAATTTGTGTGTGTGTGTGTGTGTGTGTGTGTGTGTCTGTCAGAGTGTTCCAGAACAATCTCACAACTGACAACTTTGAGATCCCATCTCTGAGAATGACTGGTACTGTATATACAGTACTGATGTACTGTATCAGAGCAGTATAATCAGAGAGTGGTGTCACCGCGGGGTCAGAAACAGCGCTGGTCACGTGGTTCATTGTCACTTTACACCTCATAGACTTCAATGCATTTTGTAAACTTCCGGTTGGCCGTTTGTCACTATACGCCAATAGATGTGTGCGTAGAAGACCTGGCCCCATGAAGTGAACGGGAGTGACGCAACTCTCCATTCTAGGGCTCTGTACTGTATATACTAGGGCATACACCAAATATTCGAATATCAAAGCCGCTATTCGACGTTGTTTACCGAAGTCAAATATTCACTTTTTTTTATTTTTTTTTATTGTTTTCTCTTTAATAAATATATAGTTTATAAAGCTTGGCTACAGTAGATAGGAAGTCATAAGAATGAGTTGTCAATGCCCCTGGTGGATGATTGTTTTTTAGGCCGTGACCCCCAAAATAAAATTTACCGGGGACCCTCACCCTGACAAGCACTTGGAATTGTAGGTATTACATTTGTGACTCTGTTCCGCAGATACATATTGTGAAAATAGCAGATCTACATGCTCACAACGCCTCGCAACGTGAGGTGTTGTGAGCATGTAGATCGGCTATTTTCACATGTTCGCCTCTTGCTTACTTAATATTTGACAGTTTGGCAAGTGCTGTCGAATATTCGACTATTCTAATACTTTGAGGTCGAATAATTCGAATACTAAAAATCACTATTCGTGATTGCCCTAGGACAGGGTTTCCCAATAGGCGGCCCGCGGGGGGCTACTGTCTGGCCGCCACCAACCCCAGTAATAATGGTAGTATAAGAGCAGCAACAACACTAGCATATCGTCGTCGTCAGGTGGAAATCTCGTATCTCCAAATTTGTACATTCTTTCGCAAATCATACAAGGCCGTCGCACAAAAGTAGTGAAAACAGCAGATCTACAAGCACACAACGCCTCGCACCGCGAGGCGTTGTGTGCTTGTAGATCGGCTATTTTCACTAGTTTAAATCATTTTTAAAATGATAAATTCAAAACGAACGGTTTTGGACATACAAGATTTTCACCCGACAACAACGAAAACTGTCGCTGGAGTAGTGGGAACGCCACCGTCGCCACTGTGGCCCTCGGCTTGGTACCCTAGACATAATTCGGCCCTTGGGGAAAACTATTTGGGGAACCCTGCCCTAGGATATACAGTGCAATATAGGTAAAGCACAGTACAGTATATGTGCACGTGCTGCAGTAGAGCACCGTATGGAAACTGTTTAAATTGATGGGGTTATTTCATCTCCCACTGAGGTTTGTTAGCTTCATCTATTTCCCTGAATATTTGAGCCAGTCTTTTTAAATCAATACTTTTCGGGGTGCGGCGGCCGCTCTCTCTCTGGATAGTGTGTTGACCACATAATTGCAACGTCCCTGGTTCCAGTTGCCATCCCTGGCTAAAAATATAACCTAAAAAAGATAGAAATCAATACTTTTATCGTTCTCATAAAATGGCTAGTATTGACGACACACCGCGTCAGTGTATTTAAAAGTAGGACGGTGATATGGAACAACGTGGACTGGGGTTATCGCCGCAGCTCCGCTCTGTCTCGGGACTAATTGATTTTTGTGAAGAGGTGAAGGCTGCACCCCTCTGAGCCTGAGAGAGATGAGAGAAATCAATTACCAAACCCAGTACAGTTCAATATGTGGAGGGCATGGCTCTGAACGCCCCTCAGAAACAGGCACGTGCACACATAGACATCTAAGTTGGCTTGAGCCCCTGTCCTTTTATCCATCCTTAAAAAAACTGCCCTTTCCAGACCATGAATGCAGTTTTTACTATGGTGAAAGAAATGCAAATGCCCTCTTTCCATGCCATACCTGAAGGCAGCATTCAAGAGAATTGCCTTGTCCAAACTCTCCTGAACTTGAATGCAGCATCTTATGTTGAAATAATTGCCTTCTCCATCCATGCTGTTACGCCACATCTCCAGTATTCACTTGATTATGCTTAGTTTAGTGTGGCATCAAGTACCTTTTGGTGAAAATATCGAAAATAGCAGACATCCAAGCTCACAACGTGTCGCAAAAGCTCACCAAAAGGCCCTTTTAGAAATGTCATCCCCCGCCTCTCTAACATTCTCTGCACGTCCCTGCTCAGAAACACTCCCAACTCCATGGCTAGGAATAAACTAGTGTATATGGGGCGCTTGTGTAAGTGTGCTTGAGTGTGCATACAGTACATGTTTTTGTGTGTGCATGTGTGTGCATACTTTTTTCAATTTCAACAGACTCCAGGCTTTATATATTTATCAGGCTGCCGTGTGTGCCTTTTTTACTCTTAAAGGAGTAGTTCACCCCCAAATTAACTTGTTTTCTATTGATACTGATGCCATGGAGAATTGAGTTCAATCATATTTTTAGTTTTTGTTGCATTCCTAAGACAATAATTTAATTACAATAAATGTACCCCCGTTGATTCCGGATGGGGACCCGAATGTATTTGGGTCCCCATCCGGAATCAATGGGGGTAAATTTACTATAATCAATTTTTTTGTCTAAGGAATGTGACAAATACAAAAAAAAAATATTGAACTCAAGTCTCCGCGTGAGTAATCAATAGAAAAAAGGTCATTTTGGGGGGTGAACTACTCCTTTAAGCCAGATAACATATCGTCACTGTCAGGCAAAAACCTTGTATCTCCAAGTTTCTAATGTATATGTTATTTCAAAATGAGGCCTAAAGCCCTACTTCACCATACAAGAGTGCCGCACAAAAGTAATTTTAAATCATTTTTTTAAATGTTAAATACAAAACGAACGGTACCCACCCGACAACAACGATGGCATAAATACAAATGTGGGCTTGTAGAGCCATGTTCAGTGTGTGACACCGTAGACGTACAGTAGTATGGCTGAGCATAAATTAGGCTTGAGTTTCTGTCCTGTATTGTCTTCTTTTCTTAATCTCTGTCCACTGTATGGTACATAAGGGATTCATTTGCTCTTTAAAAGAACTTCAAATAGAAACTAATTAGGCTTAGTGTTAATTATTTCCCACTTGGTTTCTGTGTGTATTTTACAGTATGCGTGTGTGTACTGTGTCTGTGTGTACATTTCCTTAAAAGTGTGTGTTCCTTGATTTGCTATGCTTTCCTCTCCTCCTTCCTCCATCTAGGGGCGTCACAAGGGGGGGAGGGGGAAGTGGGACGGAGTTACTATGGCCCAAGGTAGAGAGGCCTTGAATTTTATACTTTAGCTATTGAAAAATAGCAGATCTACAAGCTCACAGTAGATCTGCTATTTTTGAAAAGTCGTGAAAATGTGTGCAAATCTTTGAATATATATGTATTTTTTAAGCGAACATTTGTTACTCAAATGTTGCTTCTGGGGGGTCCCTGGAACTAAATATTTTGAGATGGGGGTCCGTGGCCAAATACATTTAATTTTGGGGGTCCTTCACACGAAAAGGTTTGAGCACCACTGACTTTGAAACATAGGTTTTTAAAAAAAAAACTCGACTCTCGATTCGGTGCCACGCTGTGAGCTTGTATATCTGCTATTTTTCAATAGTTAAAGCACAAAATAACGCGTACTAATGCGTTCCCACTTCCCAGTCTAAATGGTTTAAACCCGCCCTATGAAGAACATTCATGGGGGGCCCGCAGTGAATCCTTGTACCCAGGGCCCAGAATTTGGTGCGACACCCCTGCTCCATCCCTCCGTCTTTCACCTCCCTGTCTCCCTGTTCTCTCTCTCCTTCAATGTCATCATCTATCGTTGGTTTTCTTCTCTCAGTCCTTTGAACTCTGAATCTCTTTCATCTGCCCCACTGACCTCCTGCTGTGCTCCGATGAATATTTGGAGGCTTGGGTTCAGCAGGGAGTTTACGTGCAATTTCAATACCCATTTCACGCAGACAGATACAATATGTGGGGGTGACGGGTTGAGAGGAGCGCAAATCCTAACCTCTCACCTATATACCAGTAAGACTAAATCGGGAGATAAGCGACTGTCAGGTCGCATGTAAAAATCAGCCTGATGGCGGCGCTAAATGTGACAGATCCATGTTGATGACATGGGTCTAGACATACTGTGATTTGCGTGATTTTTAGGGTCAAATTTGTAGGAGCAGTGTCCAAAAATGTGTTTTGCAAGAATCTGCCTCATGGCGGTGCTAGAAGAGGGCCATGTGAGAAATGAGGGGTGGAGGTTGTGGTTTGGCAGCCAAGGAGTGTGTGTGCAAAGTTTGGCATGGATAGGGGCAACGGTGACGGAGGTATGAGAAGGGGAAAAGTCTGACGTGACAGACTGACTGACAGCCGGTGGAGGTTTTGATAGTAACTGCGACCTGACGGTCGCAATAAACCATTTGAATTGACCTGGAACCCCATTATGTAACTATATCCTACCTTTTCAAGCCGGGAACCCCTTTTGGGGTTCTTGTTGCTATGTACAGTGTATAGCAAGTAGCAACATAATCTTTTTCTAATTTATTTATAAATATTTGAAGTTTTCCAGAAAGTCAACATTTAGAAAGTGTTTTTAGAATCGACCTCCGGTCTAAATTGGTTAAATTGCATTTGTTGCGACCATAGGTCGCACTTTACTATCAAAACCACCACAAAGTGTAAGTAACTCCGTCCCTCCGTCTGTCTGTCAGTCTGTCTGTCACACCTCACACGTCACACCTTTTCCCTGCTTATATCTCCGCAACCGTTGCCCCGATCCATGCCAAATTTTGCACACACGTTCCTTGGCTGCCAAACTACAACCTCCAAGGACCCCCGGTGGGGGACCCCCAGATGTAAAAAATGACCAAATGCGCAAACATGACCAAATGACCACCCCAACGGGGCTGCTCACAGGGAATTCCCGGGGACCACCGACTCCTGGTGCTCCAGAACGGATGCAAAAGTGGTGGCGCCCCCAGTGGAGGACCCCCTACACTGCAGCTCACATAAAATGCCGTAACTCCGGCTAGGAGCGACCGGGACAGCCGGGGCCGGTACCTATTCGTCCACCTTGCCGGCGCGGAGACCCCACCCCTCATTTCTCACATGGCCCTCTTCTAGCGCCACCATGAGGCCGATTCTTGCAAAACACATTTTTGGACACTGCTCCTACAATTTTCGCCCTAAAATCACGCAAATCGGTACACAGTATGTCTACACTCATCCCATCAACATGAATCTGTCCCATATAGCGCCACCTCCAGGCCGATTTTTAAAAACACATTTTTGGACACTGCTCCTACAGATTTTGCCCTAAAATCACGAAAATCACTACACAGTATGTCTACACTCATGTCATCAACATGGATCAGGAAGATTTTGGCAAAACACATTTTTGCCCTATTTGTGGAGATAAGTGACCTACGGTCGCTTATCTCCCGATTAGGGAGCCTTACTGGTTTATGACATGTGCTATGCAAATTAATTTGCCTGGCATAACCTAAAGGTAATTATATCATCCAAAGCTATTTGGTAATTAGTCTTGTGTAGCCAGAGGACAAACCAAGTCAAACTTTTCATTGGTTCAATAAGACGCAGACACTCTTAAACATTTTTGTTATCATTTACAGTATATAATATAAGGAAAATAGCCAATCTGCAAGCTCATAACACTTAAAAACGGGCTATTAAAACTGCGTTTGCGTGACACTGCTTTTACGACGAAGTAGGGCATTCATTTATGAAAAAACATAAAAATGTGAAATATAGACATACAAGGTTTCTGCCCGACTGCAACGATATACAGTATGAGCTCATGGGAGCAGTACATTAAACATTCAGGGTGGTGGTACTGTACTGTACTGTGGTTCTCTGGGGAAAGCAGGGACAGAGAGCCTAGTTATACACAAAGACAGGGGCGTCACAAGGGGGGGGGGGGGGGGGAGTGGGACTGAGTTACTAGGGCCCAAGGTGGAGGGGCCTTAATTATTGTATACTTTAGTTATTGAAAAATAGCAGATATACAAGCTCGCAGCGCGGCACTCATTTGTAGATCTGCTATTTTTTGAAAAGTCGTGAAAATGTGTGCAAATATTTGAATATATGTATTTTTTAAGTGAACATTTGTAACTCAAATTTTGCTTCTGGTGGGTCCCTGGAACCCCCACTTTTTAGATGGGGGTCCGTGGCCAAATAAATATCATTTTGGGGGTCCTTCACATGAAAAAGTTTGAGCACCACTGACATAGAAACATAGGTTTTTCAACAAAAAAAAAAACGTCAAAGACTTGCACAAAGGTTCACGATTTTAAAAAAATAGCAGATCTACAAGCTTGCAGCGCGGCACCGAGTGCCATGCTGTGAGCTTGTATATCTGCTATTTTTAAAGCACAAAATAACGCAGTGAATCCTTGTACCCAGGGCCCAGAATTTGGTGCGACACCCCTGCACAAAGATAAGAGAGGACTCAGTCTGTGTCTGTACTCTGAGGACCCTCATAGGGGTCTGGGACCCCTGGGGGTCCTCAAAGGTACTACAGGTGGGCCACCAAATCTTTGTGTGACAGGAATTATTTAATTTTCTTTGTATTTTTACATTAATCACTTGAATCCTAGCATCCCTTTTCTGTGGGGAAATAATCACAGAAAATAGCAGATCTACAAGCTCATCACAACTTATAAGTCAGCTCATTTTTCGCCAAAGCAGTTTGGTGCAGAGGGAAACATAAGAGGGTTTAAGTGGTTAACTGGTATGAAAATACACACTAACGTTGAAGACCCCTGCCCTGAACAATAGATACCAGGCCTGTGCCATGTCATCTTGTCTCATTCAAAAGATAAACAACATAACAATATAACCAGTAAGACTCCCTAAATCGGGAGATAAGCGACCGTCACGTCGCATACACAAACTTTAGAAGGCAATGGTAGCCAATCAGGAGGGAATATGGGAAATGGGATAGATCCATGTTGATGACATGACAGTAGGTATACTGTGTACCGATTTGCGTGATTTTAGGGCAAAATCTGTAGGAGCAGTGTCCAGAAATGTGTTTGAAAAAATCGGCCTGATGGTGGCGCTATATGGGACAGATCCATGTTGATGATACGAGTATAGACATACTGTGTACCAATTTGCGTGATTTTAGGGCAAAATATGTAGGAGCAGTGTCCAAAAATGTGTTTGAAAAAATCGTCCTGATGGTGGCGCTATATGGGACAGATCCATGTTGAAGACATGAGTGTAGACCAAGTGTGTACCGATTTGTGTGATTTTAGGGCAAAATTTGTAGGAGCAGTGTCCAACAATGTGTTTTCAAGAATCTGCCTCATGGTGGCGCTAGAAGAGTTTTCTACCACAATATGTCCACACTACGCCAGGTTAATAGACCACCCTCACCCACAGGTCACTTTGTCAGAGCTCTCCATTTGACATGCTGGTGGCTGGTCTCATCCCAGGGAGTGTCATCCTGCTTGTGCAGCCTGACAGGCAGTGTTGACACAGTTATCCTTGGGATGAAATAAGGCTTGGGTCCTTGGATCCCTCTCCTCACATGTCGTCGATGTCGGCTTGAAATCTCACATGTCCAACGCTGGGACTATTCAGGAAATGTGTGGAGTTTGCATGTGTGGAGTTTGCATGTTCTCCCCGTGTCTCCTAGGGTAGGTACCCTCACAAAACCATAAAGTAATCCTGGTCTCTATAATGCCTCCCCCTGGCCAGCCGGGGCGCCTGATGGAGGGGAAAGGAACTGGTTAGAAAAAAAGTGTTCCTTCCACGCGCTACGTCCAAACCGGGGGAAATCCCCCCAGTTAGGTGAAAAGAAGCAACTTGGACTCCTCATGCACTGAAGGAAGCATGAGGTCAGTCCGTTGTCTCCCCAGGCGCGGCAGAGGGAGAGCAGAGACCAGGATTACATACTGTAGGCAATTGGCACTGGGTGAAAGAAATGCGTTAGAAAAATCGTGTGATAAAAATTATAAGAGAAAAAAGAACCTGTGTACAGGTTCACACTGAGCACTATAACTAAAACTATAAAAGTATAGCTCTAAAAATCGTTTTAAGTCAAGTGGATGGCAATGCTCACAACGACTATAAATAAATAAAATGGTGAATAGTGGTTGTGACCGTAGGTCGCACTTACTATCAAAACCTCCACAAACTGGGAGTCTGTCCGTCTGTCTGTCACACCTCACACGTCACACTATTGCCCTGCTCATATCTCCGCAACCGTTGCCCCGATCCATGCCAAATTTTGCACACACGCTCCTTGGCTGCCAAACTACAACCTCCAAGGACCCCCGGAGCTCCAGGGACCCCCAGGTCCCTGGGGGACCCCCAGATGTAAAAAATGATCAAATGTGCAAAAATGACCAAATGACCACCCCAACGGGGCTGCTCACGGGGAATTCCCGGGGACCACCGACTCCTGGTGCTCCAGAACGGATGCAAAAGTGGTGGCGCCCCCAGTGGAGGACCCCCTCCACTGCAGCTCACATAAAATGCCGTAACTCGGGCTAGGAGGGTCCGGGAGAGCCGGGGCCGGTACCTATTCGTCCGCCAAGGCAACGCGGACACCCCACCCCTCATTTCTCACATGGCCCTCTTCTAGCGCCACCATGAGGCCGATTTTTAAAACACATTTTTGGACACTGCTCCTACAGTTGTTGCCCTAAAATCACGCAAATCGCTACACAGTATGTCTACACTCATCCCATCAGCATGAATCTGTCCCATATAGCGCCACCTTCAGGTCGATTTTTAAAAACACATTTTTGGACACTGCTCCTACAGATTTTGCCCTAAAATCACGAAAATCACTACACAGCATGTCGACACTCATGTCATCAACATGGATCAGGAAGATTTTGGAAAAACAAATTTTTGCCCTATTTGTGGAGATAAGCGACCTACGGTCGCTTATCTCCCGATTAGGGAGTCTTACTGGTATAGTTACCGTGGGAATGGTGCTTTACAATGGATCCGATGATAGTTATTATTTAGTCAAAAGCTCTTGTTAGTTACTTTTCATTAAACTCATGGAGTTAGACGAATCTGCCATTGCAAAGAAAATTTTCCCTTGGTTCAGTATTTATAACCAGTAAGACAACCCTAATCGGGAGATAATCGACCGTCACGTCGCATACACAAACTTTAGAAGGCAATCGTTGCCAATCAAGAGGGAATATGGGAAATGGGACAGATCCAAGTTGATGACATGACTTTAGAGATACTGTGTACCGCTTTGCGTGATTGTAGGCCAAGATCTGTAGGAGCAGTGTCCAGAAATGTGTTTAGCAAAAATCGGCCTGATGGTGGCGCTAGAAGAGGGGCATGTGAGAAATCGGGGGCAGGGGTTGTGATTTGCCATCCAAGGAGTGTGTGTGCAAAGTTTGGCATCAATAGGGCCTGACTTCATTGCTTTCACTAATAGAAAGGCTATTTTGTTGCTTCTGAGTGGCACTTTTGTAGTATCAATCAAGTAATAGGGCATTAATTTACGAGGGGGGAAAAAACAGCATAAAAAGTTTAACTATGGAGATACAAGGTTTCTGCCCGACAGTGACGATGTACTGTAAGTAACTGACCTTCGTATTCAATAGGTATCAGAGACCATACCATACATATAGGTAGCAGGTCATGGTTAATGTGCAATGCATGCCTCATCAGAGAGTAAGACACACTGGATGCATTAAAAACATCACCCTATGAGGTCATCTTCAAAGCAATGCACTCAGAACATCTCATTGATAATGAATGAGAGCTTCCTCTGTCTGTCTGTCTCTCTCTCTCTCTCTCTCTCTCAATTAAATTTCAATTCACTTCAAATGAGCTTTACTGGCATGGGAAAACACAGTGTACATTGCCAAAGCAAGTGTCAAATGAGATCAGTCAAAGTCTAAGAAATGTGTGTAGATCTTCTATTTTTTAAAACGTTGTGAAAACGTGTGCAAATCTTTGAATATTTTTTTAAGCAAACATTTGTAACTCAAATTTTGCTCCTGTGGGGTCCCTGGAACTAAACATTTTGAGATGGGGGTCCGTGGCCAAATACATATCATTTTGGGGGTCCTTCACATGAAAAGACCACTGACAAAGAAACATGGGTTTTTCAAAAAACCTTTGAAGGATTTGAAATATTCAAAGACCTCGAATTTCTTTCAAAAATAGCAGATCTACAAGCTCGTTAACGTCAATAAAGAACTGTGCAAACAGAGCTATGTCAACTTTGCAACTTGCAGAACAAAAAAAACGAGATTTACAAAACCACATAAATGTTAATTTGCTGTTCGAAAGTTATTTCATACACATGTAGGCAAGGGTTGGCTTGGTATTACGCGTTTAGAAATAACTGCAACGTTTTTTCAGGATTTGCTGTCACTTTCTGCAAAAATCTGCAGACTTTCCCTGACGAATGGCAGCAATTTCTCTCTCTCTCTCACTCTCAGGGGTGTCGCACCAAATTCTAGGCCCTGGGTACAAGGATTCACTCACATTTTGTGCTTTAACTATTGAAAAATAGCAGATATACAAGCTCACAGCGTGGCTCTGAGTGCCGCGCTGCGAGCTTGTAGATCTGCTATTTTTGAAAAGAAATCAAAAGTCTTTGAATATTTCAAATCCTTCTAAGGTTTTTTGAAAAATCCATGTTTCTATGTCAGTGGTTCTCAAACCTTTTCATGTGAAGGACCCCCAAAATGACATGTATTTGGCCACGAACTCCCATCTCAAAATATTTAGTTCCAGGGACCCCACAGGAGTAAAATTTGAGTAACAATGTTTGCTTAAAAAATACAATACATACATTGCACACGTTTTCACGACTTTTCAAAATAGCAGATCTCCAAGCTCGCAGCGAGCGTGTATATCAGAGCTATCTGCTATTTTTCAGTAGCTAAAGTGTAAAATAATTCCAGGCCCCTCCACCTTGGGCCCTAGTAACTCAGTCCCACTTTCCTCCCCCTTGTGACGCCCCTCCTCACTCTCACTCTCTCTCTCTCTCTCTCTCTCTCTCTCTCTCTCAGCCCCTCTCAGACTGTATCCAGACCTGTCAGTCATGGCCGTTGGGCCACTCTCTAATAGCCTGTATCTCTCCTTCCTTCCTGGTGCCGATATGAATAAACAGCTCCTCGCTGCTCGTGCCGTGGATGCTGGGAACAATAGATGCCTCCCGCTCTTAGGGAGAACGAGGCAGATAGAGAGATGGAGGGAGGATAGCATCGCTTCGTGTCGGTGCCAGAAACCTTGTATATCTCCATATTTTAACTAGGGCTGGGACTTCGATTAACACATCAGGTATTAATTAATGCAGGGGTCTTCAACGTTTTCAGCCCAGGGACCCCTTAGCTGAGAGAGAGATGAAGCAGGGACCCCCACAACCTGTTCATAGATTCCATGTAGTTTCATCGTTTGACAGCACAATCATCAGTATATTTTGAATTCATGTAAATTTGTGTTTTCAGATATTTAACCACTTGAACCGTCAATACCTTGACCTTTCACTCTGTACTTGGTGTACTCTTATTCCCCTCTACACCAAACCTCTTAAGGTTTCTATCACACAAAGATTTGGAGGACCCCCTGTAGTAACTCTGAGGACCCCCTTTGGGTCCCGGACCCCCTGTTGAATTAATGAATTCATCCTCCTCTGCCACAGGTTTTCAGTGTTTTATTTTTGCGAGTAGAACGCACCTTGTGGCCAGATGTAAACAAAAACCACGCGACCAGGTGGAGAGTCGTCTTTTCCTTCACTCGGAAAAGAATACGAGATAAATTACCTTTTCTAAATCTCAACATGGAGCCAGGTAGAGCTGAAATTTGTATTTCCAATTGTATTCTGGGAGCCATTCTCGGGTGTGGAGTCTACCAAAATGGGCTTTAATAAAAAAAAAAGGGTTTCCATTTTTTTTTATCGAGTCCCATCCCTAATTTTTACTTTGTATGTTTAGTTTCTTTTTGTGAATTAATGCCCTAATTGTAATTTTAGGGATATTTCGTGCTAATCAGTCTAAAAGCACCACATTTTGCACAGATGTAGCCCAGGGCATGCTCTAATGATTTAGCTAGGGCGCCCGAGTTTTCTAGGTATTTAAGTAGGATGTGAGGGGTCCCCAGAAAAAACCCACAAAACTGTGAAAAGTGATGACTCATCACTTTTCATCACTAAACCATCGTTTTTCTGGAGCCATTTGTAGCCCAAGGAATGTTTTTTGTACAAAACAAATGCTTGCAATGGATTCAGCATCATGATGGGTATTTTCCTCCTGTATAGAAAGCCGATGGGAGCCCAACTTCATTTGGCCGCTGTGGCGACCCCGAAGGTCGCAAACTCGGGCACCCTAGCTAAATCATTAGAGCATGCCCTGGGCTACATCTGTGCAAAATGTGGTGCTTTTAGATTGATTAGCACGAAATTACCATTCTATCTCCCTAAGGCCTCCGACTAACAGAAGAAAACGCTAGAAAAACAAAAGAAACCCATGTCATGATGCTGTGGTGATTTTATTTTTGCGTTATCTCCCCCCCCCCCCCCCCCCCCCCCCCACCACCACACTCCAGCAGAACACACACAGCACAGGTTTAATTCCCCATCACACAAAGGTCACTTAGAGAGAGAGTGAGGAAGGTTCTTATTTGTTGTGGAGTGAAGGAACTCATTAGAAGAGGTCAGAGAGAGAGCCGGTGGAGGTTTATGAAGGGCCAGGGGTGTGGCACCAAATTCTGGGCCCTGGGTACGAGGATTCACTCACATTTTGTGCTTTAACTATTGAAAAATGGCAGATCTACAAGCTCACAGCGCGGCACCGAGTGCCGCACTGTGAGCTTGTAGATCTGCTATTTTGGAAAAATTCGCGAAGATTTGTGCGGAATATTTCAAATCCTTCTAAGGTTTTTTGAAAAACCTTTGTTTCTATGTCAGTGGTGCTCAAATATTTTCATGTGAAGGACCCCCAAAATGATATGTATTTGGACACGGGCCCCCCATCTCAAAATACTTAGTTCCAGGGACCCCCCCCAGAAGCAAAATTTGAGTTACAAATGTTCGCTTAAAAAGTACATATATTCAAAGATTTGCAGACATTTTCACGACTTTTCAAAAATAGCAGATCTACAAGCTCGCAGCGCGGCACTCGGTGCCGCGCTGTGAGCTTGTATATCTGCTATTTTTCAATAGCTAAAGTATACAATAATTAAGGCCCCCTCCACCTTGGGCCGTAGTAACTCGGTCCCACTCCCCCCCCCCCTGTGACGCCCCTGTGAAGGCCCATTAGTGTAAGAAGGAAGGACAAACAGGGATGGGCTGCAACACAGGAGCCTGTTTGTGTCTCCTCCAGGGAGGAGGGGCTGGGCGGGCGAGAGAGAGAGAGAACTGCTGAGACAGCATGGAGAGAGAGACTATGTAGAATCAGGGGCGTCACAGGGGGGGGGGGAGTGGGACGAGTTACGAGGGCCCAAGGTGGAGGGGCCTTCATTTTGGGAGTCCTTCACATGAAACGATTTGAGCACCACTGACATAGAAAAATTTTTTTTTCAAAAAACCTTAGAAGGATTTGAAATATTCTAAAGACTTTCACGATTTTTCAAAAATAGCAGATCTACATGCTCGCAGCGCGGCACTCGGTGCCGCGCTGTGAGCTTGTATATCTGCTATTTTTCAATTGAAGCACAAAATAACGCGTAATCATGCGTCCCCAGTCTAAATGGTTTAAGCCCTTCTCCCCCTATGAAGAACATTCATGGGGGGGCCCACACTGAATCCTTGTACCCAGGGCCCAGGATTTGGTGCGACACCCCTGTGTAGAATAGAATCACTACACAGTGTGTCTCTCTCTCTCTACACTGTGGATGCATGAGAAAAGGAGAAAGAGAGGATGGAGAAGAGAGAGAGAGAGAGAGAGATGAATGGATGGAGAATTGAAAGGCAGACGGCAGGAAATGGTTTATAAACGAAAGCGTGGAAACACCAGAGGGTATTTGTCAAGGAAGGCTTGGGAAAGAAAATCAAAACGTTGCCTTCAGGCAGAAGTAATCTCCAATTCTCCATATTTAAACTCTTTGTTTCTTTTTTCCCCCCCGTAAATGAATGTCCAACTTCAGCATACTAGAGTGTCGCACAAAAGTAGTGAAAGTAGCAAATGTGCACGCTCGCACGTTGTTGTGAGCAGTGTTGATTTCGTAGACTAAAACTATGACGAAAAATGTTCGTCGACTGACGAAAACAAAATAAAAACGAAATAAAAAACTAAGCTGTGGTGACTAAAACTAAGACTAAATATATTGACAATTTCGTCAACAAAATAAAAACTAGACTAAAACATTAAAGGAGCTATAGTCAACTTTTTCATTGTAGGGCCGACACTTTGTTTACATCCTAGTCTATAGACTAGGATGTAAACAAAGTGTCGGTCTGACAATGGCCAAAATGATTATTTTATCATTATTTTACGCTTTTTGTGGTCATTTTTGAATAGAAACACATATAAGAAGCTTATTATTTTAAGATATTTTTGAAACATTATTTTTATTTTAGCATCCGTTTTTCAAGAAAAAGTTGACTATAGCTCCTTTAAGGAGGGACTAGTGGAGAAGAGAGTCATTTTATGTTTGGTTGCTCTCAGCTGTTGCGTGCTGAAAATAGCAGATCTACAGCGCGATGCGTTGTGAGCTTGTAGATCTGCTATTTTCAGCACACAACCAAGTGTAAAATCAGTCATTACGATGCCATCAAGGCCTGCCAAAATACATTTCAGTTGACTAAATCAACTGTAGATTTAGTCGCCTAAAATCTTATGATATTTATTTGACTAAAATTAGACTAAAACTAATACTTTTCAGGTGACTATATTATGACTAAAACCAAATGTCATTTTTACTAACACTAAATCAAAATTAGCTGTCAAAAACAACACTGTTTGTGAGCTTGTATTTCTGCTCTTTTTTTTTAAATTGAAAGTGGTAAAGTGAACATACAAGGTTTCCAGTGGCGATATGAAGGGTTGGATTTGCTGAGAGGATTGGGCAGACCTGTGATTTTTTATCCCTGCTTCTGGTCTGATTGAATTTACATGCATTTCCTCTTGGTTTGAAATTTATGTTTGATATTCCTCACAATGTAATAAAAATAAATGTCTGGTAACCACATGTAGGGTAGAGTTCTCAAATTCTGCCCGAACCCGACCATACCCGACCTGACCCGACGTTTTCGGGCCGGGTAGGGCCTAAAATGTATGCTAACTAGTAGGGCCGGGTAGGGCCTTGGGCCTGCCCAGTTAGGGCCAGGCCTTAATTTTCAGGCCCGTTGAGAACTCTAATGTAGGGTTAACTAGTAAGATGCTTCAGGGCGACAAGCGACCTCGTCGCGCCACAGTGATGTGGACATCAGGGATCTCCATATATGGGCATAAAAGGGATTTGTTCCTCTGGCATCACACAGAACTCCATATCTCCATATATGGGCATAAAAGGGATTTGTTCCCCCTGGCATCACAGGGATCTCTCTAACAGGGCATCATTAATATTGATGACATCAGGGAACTCCATATATGAGCATAAAAGGGATTCTGTTAGTGTGACATCACATTGAAGCCAGAGCGTGATGTCAGAGCGGCAAACCCATTCTGCTAGAGTGGTTCCCGACATCACAGTGACGTCAGAGAGCATGACACAATTTTACGGTCTATGGGTTTGCCTACAGAAAAATGTGTACACGTCTACCTACAAGCTGTGACATTTCTCATGGTAAACTGCGACCTTCGGTTGCAATAAAAAAAAAATAAGAAAGAAAACTTTACAAAAATTGTAAAAAGAAGAAAATTCTAAAATGGCTTAAATAGCAGATCTACAGGCTCACAATGCATCGCATTGAGATGCGTTGTGAGCTTGTTGATCAGCTATGTTTGACAGTATATAATAACTATAGACAGACACACACACACACACACACACACACACACACACACACACACACACACACACACACACACACATATATACACACTTGTAGCTATATCTGGCAAGATGTAGTGGTGGTTGGCTGCACGGAGAAACATTGATTTGACACACAATTACTGAAGGGAGAAGAGGGAAAATGGAGCAGGGCGAGGCAGTGTTAGAGGTTGTAAAGATGTGGAGCGCATGCAGACTGCCAAGGTCAGTGTGTGCACCATGAATACACAACACAATGGCTGTCTGCCTCCATGAGAGTCCACACACACACACACACACACATACACTATACTTGTGAGGACATCAGCATTTTATGAATGGCATGTTTGCCATTTCTAACCGTATCAACCCATTCCCACTGGGCCAGATAACAGATAAAAAAAATCTCTTTCTCCATTCAAGATAAAAAAATATCTGTCACAGATGAAAAAAATATCAGATTTTTATCTGTATCTTACCATCCACTTGAATGGAGAAAGAGATTTTTTTATCTGGAGAAAGAGATCTTTTTATCTGTTATCTGGCCCAGTGGGAATGGGCCTTAAAGCTGATAAATAGCAGATCGAGCTGAGCTTGTATATTGGCTATGCTTCGACGCACAATGCCGGCGCAATTTAAACAAGTATATATCAGACATAATTCCAAAACCCTAAATCATACTCCAACTGCCTAATCCTAACCCTAAACACAACCAGAATCCCTTTCTAATTGTAAACCTCTCTAAAAGTATTTTGTATGACAAAACCAACATCCAGGTCCTCACAATGTCTATTTCTCAAATTCTACTATACTTGTGCAGGGACATTTGGTCCTCACTGGTATAGAAATACACTCACGCACGCGCGCGCGCACACACACACACACACACACACACACACACACACACACACACACACACACACACACACACACACACACACACACACACACACGCCTCAGCAATGTCGATTCCAACACGCACACCAAAACACACTCGTGCCTGTAGCTTGTTACAACAACTGTTAGCGCTGTCTGCTCCAGCCATCTGTCTCGCCAGTGTCTCGTAGGAAATCAACTTGGAGTATGTTTTCGTTGACGGGCAAAACCCAGGGATAATGTGTTCGAGTTGAACGCGGCCAAACCGTTTCCATAATATATTCAGGCCCCGTGTTAACGGAGGTGGTTATCTTTTTCACCTTTAAGCAGACATGGGTTTAACGCAGGTGGCCGTGCTTTCGGTTGACCAGCGTCAGTAGCGGTGTCACCCTGAGCCAGCACCCCACTGCTTCAAGCAGATTTTCCTCTGACTAATCCCTTATTTTTGAACCCCCCCTATTCACCCCTCTCTCCGTCTCACTCTCCCTCTCAGGCACGTGCACACATGGACATCAAAAGGGGGCTTGAGCCCCTGCCCCTTTATCTGTCTTTAAAAAAGTGCCCTCTCCAGACCATGAATGCAGTTTTTTCTACGGTGAAAGAAATGCAAATGCCCCCTCTTTCCATGCCATACCTGAAGGCAGCGTTCAGAGAAATGTCTTGTCCAAACTCTCATGAACTTGAATGCAGGCTTTTGTGTTGAAACAATTGCCCTCTCTGAGTCTGTGTGGAAATCAACTATCGAAAATAGCCGACACTCCAAGCTGGTCTGGTATTTTTGATATTTTCACCAAAAAGGCCCTTTTAGAAATTTCAGCCCCTGCCCCTCTAACATTCTCTGCATGTCCCTGCTCTCTCTCTCTCTATCTCTCTCTCTCTCTCTCTCTCTCTCTCTCTCTCTCTCTCTTTGATCCAGCTCACGCAGGGGGCCGCGTCTCACAGAGATATTTAGGAATTGTGGTGGTGTTCAGCATGCGAGGTGTAGCGCGGACAAAACATATACAAAGGCGTTAAGGCGGTAACTTGCGAACAGGGGCGGTCACAAGGGGGGGGGGGGGGGGGGGGGTTGAAGTGGGACTGAGTTACTAGGGCCCAAGGTGGAGGGGCCTAATACTTTAGCTATTGAAAAATAGCAGATATACAAGCTCACAGCGCAGCACCGAGTGCCGCGCTGCGAGCTTGTAGATCTGCTATTTTTGAAAAGTCGTGAAAAAACTAACATTTTGCTTCTCGGGGGGTCCCTGAAACTAAATATATAGATTTTGAATATTTTGAGCCAAATACATATAATTTTGGGGGTCCTTCACATGAAAAAGTTTGAAACATAGGTTTTTCCAAAAAAATATTTGAAATATTCAAAGACTTGCACACATTTCCACGATTTTTCCAAAATAGCAGATCTACAAGCTCGCAGCGCGGCACTTGCGAGCTTGTATATCTGCTATTTTTCAATAGTTAATTTGTGCGGGGGGGGGGGGGCCCGCAGTGAATGAATCCTTGTACCCAGGGCCCAGAATTTGGTGCGACACCCCTGCTCGCGAAGGTGTGCTGTGTGGAAATGTGTGGGCTATACATGTGGACCATGTCAGCCCCTGTGAAGGGAGAGCTCCGAGTGGAACAGAGGCTATCCATCACAGTTGTCTGCCCGTTTCTCCTATAGAAAGGACACAAACTATAATTCGCTTTACAAATTCCAACACAACTTGCCTCATAGTCAGGAAAAATTAGCAGAATACCTGTCAAATCTGGGAATAAATTCCTTACCAAACAATTTCTTGTAAAGGTGTCTAGTAACATATCTAACAAGGATGAAAATTCAACATCCCTAGCAAAATGTTTGACAGCTAGGGTAATTCTGGGTCTCATTCGCTTACTATACACTGTACTATAAGGGAAAAAATGACTCCCAAAAATATGCTTTAAGTGGGATGTGAGGGGTCTAAGTAGGTGTTTTTAATTATTCTGAATCCATTGCAAGCATTTGTTTTGCACAAAAACCTGGGCCAAAAATGAAACCATCGTTTTTTGTGTGGTCATGACAGTTCTTAGCCCAATGAATGTTTTTTGTGCAAAACAAATGCTTGCAATGGATTCAGAATAATTAAAAGCACCTAGTTAGACCCCTAACATGCTACTTAAAGCGCTATTTTTGGAAGTAATCTTTTCCCTTATAGTACTGTGTATAGTAAGTGAATGAGACCCAGAATTACCCTAGCTATCAAACATTTTGCTAGGGATGTTGAATTTCAATCTTTGTTAGATATGTTACTAGACACCAGACACATTGGTGAAGAAATTGTTTGGTAAGGAATTTATTCCCAGGTTTTATTAATATTCCCTGACTATCACAGCAATTGTGTTACTTCCACGATGTAGCGAGGTGAATTAAGATAACCCTAACTGTCACATTCTCTGTCATTATAATGTATAATAAATATATATTAAATGATGGTTTAAGAAGGTATGAAATGAAGTACTCATTTCAGAGATCCAAAGGCGATTAAATACATTGAACTGTATCATTGCTTCATTATCCTCCCTTTCTCCCTCTTTCCTCCCTGTCCCACCTCTCCCTCCCTCCCCCTACCTCCCATCTCCTCTCTCTCCACAGAAGGGTCACGTCAGTAACATGCTGTGTTCTTTTGACGCTGACGGTCGATTAAAGGTTTCAGTATTTCCTCTCTGCTACTCAGTGTTTCAACCCTTAAATGTAGCCGCCTCTTCTCAGGGGTTTTGTGTGCACAGCCACGGAAGCCCAACTAAGTGGTTGTCTGTTCAAATAAGACTTGTCACACAGTTATAAATCTGTGGAAGTGCATTGTTCTAGGCTTTACTTTGTCAGTTTGTCTGACTACTAACCTGTCCTCCGCTGACACTTCAGTATGTGTGCGTGTTGTGTGTGTGTGCACGCTCACAAGGGCATGCGACTGTGTGTGTGTGTGTGTGTGTGTGTGTGTGTGTGTGCGCATGGGGCCGTATGTGTGTGCGTGGGCGCGTGTGCATGTCCTTTTGCAGTAGTAGGCTAGTATGGTAGTGTGCCCTCGCTGTGCTGTTTCTGTGCGTCCCTACTGAGTACTAACCTCTCCTGTCTGATGGAAGTGCTGATGTTGTAGTCCTGTCTCCCATCATGTCAACATGTCTTGTTCAGCGAATTCACTCAAAGTGTCACCCATAAAGTCCAGTCCTCAGATGTCTTTCTGTGTATCGTCGTTGTCGGGTGGAAACCTTGTATGTCCAAAACCGTTAGTTTTGCGTTTTTCATTTTAAAAATCATCTAAACTAGTGAAAACAGCTGATCTACAAGCACTTGTGTGCTTGTAGATCTGCTGTTTTCACTACTTTTGTGCGACGGCCTTGTATGATGAAGCAGGGCTTTACTTTGTGAAAGAACATACAAATTTGGAGATACAAGGTTTTTGGCTGACAATGACGATATTGTGGTTGATCCCTCTGGTAAGCCCCCCCAGGGGTGTCACAAAGGGGGGGGGGGGGGGGGGGGGGGGGTTGAAGTGGGACTAAGTTACTAGGGCCCAAGGTGGAGGGGCCCTAGTAACTTTAGCTATTGAAAAATAGCAGATATACAAGCTCACAGCCGCGCTGCGAGCTTGTAGATCTGCTATTTTTGAAAAGTTGTGAAAATGTGTACTTTTTAAGTGAACATTTGTAACTCAAATTTTGCTTCTGGGGGTCCCTGGAACTAAATATTTTGAGATGGGGGTCCGTGGCCAAATACATATCATCTTGGGGGTCCTTCACATGAAAAAGTTTGAGCACCACTGACATGGAAACATAGGTTTCTTGCACACATTTTCACAATTCTTCAAAAATAGCAATCTACAAGCTCACAGTGCGGCACTCGGTGCCGCGCTGTGAGCTTGTATATCTGCTATTTTTCAATAGTTAACATTCATGGGGGGCCCGCAGTGAATCCTTGTACCCAGGGCCCAGAATTTGGTGTGACGCCCCTGACCCCCCTCATCTGATCCTGGCTGTGGTTGTGTTCCAGGTCAATGGGAAGGAGCTGTCCCGGCTCACGCGGGACCCCACGCTGGACATGCGGGACCCCCTGCTGTGCAGCGTGCTGAGGAGAGGGGCCCGCCGGAGAGGGGCCCCGGGCCTCGCCGTGGCCCCGGGGCTCCCCGTGACCATGGGCGGGACGGCCGACTGCGTGGACAGCTGCACGCAGACGGACATCAGCTTCCAGCACATGTTGACGCTGGGCAAGAGCGGCGCGCATCCCTGCGGGGCCCCGCCCCACCCGCCCCCGTCGCCTCCGCTGCCGCCCCTGCTGCCCCCCTACCTGCTCCATGAGCTGTGAGTGGGTGGGGGGAGAGGGAGGGGGAAAGAGAGAGAGAGGGGGAAACAGAAGGAGAGAGAGAGGAAGAGGTAGAGAGAGGGGGAGAGATGTATAGAGCAGGCACGTGCACACATAGTAGGGCATTAACGAAAAAGTCGACAAGTGACTCAGTCGACTTCATCACACGACTCCCACCAGAGAAAGTCGAAGTTGAAAAAAAAAAAAAAAAAAAAAAAAAAAACGTTCTATTGTGAAAATAGCAGATCTACATGCTCAACACCTCGCAACGCGAGGCGTTGTGAGCATGTAGATCGGCTATTTTCACAATTTCAGCCTCTGTATATTTGACAATTTGGACAATGTTTAATTTGCCATTTTAGAGGTATTAAAAAGTCCTTAAATTGGCACTTTAGAAATGTGAAGATACCCTCTATAGTCTATACACTTACACTTTATGTTGGTTTGTTTACAGTTGAGTGAGAAAACAATGTTTCACATTAAAGCTATACTGTGTAAGTTGCTCAACTAGTGGTCAGTAGCGTTATAGCAAACCGCGGTCGCGTCTGCTTTTTTCGGCCGTTTTTCGCCGCGGACCGGGCCTTCAGACCACCACGTCCGCCTCGCCTCGCCGAGACCTATCCATAGAGGTCTTTCGTGTCCCTCTACGAGCCTCGGTTGGGGAGCAACATGCTAAACTCCTAGCCCAGTGTAAACACTGCAGTGTACTTCCTGAAGAGCTCGGCAGTGTATGATCTGGGCTTTGATTGGCCGGTAGGGAGACACGTGTACAGAATGATGCATATGATGTAATTTTGCCGGGAAAAACAGCCCCGGTCACGGCCACCAGGGCTCAGTAGAACACATATAAAGAAAAGGCTTTGGGAGCTGAAATGAACAGAGTGGGTGTTCTAAAACTTTAGCGATTTAATAATTAGGACAATTTTAAGATTTGTTTTATTAAAAAAGTTACATAGTATAGCTTTAAGTTAATCATCTGGGGACCCCCCCAAAAATAATTGGGGGGTCGTGTGATGCGATGACGTCATCAAGCGATAAAGTCGCCTTCAACTCAACTTTTTACTGAGTCGAGTCGACTTACAAAAATCACAAGTTGTTAATGCCCTAACACATAGACATCAAAGGGGGCTTGAGCCCCTGCCCTTTTACCTGTCTGTAAAAAGTGCCCTCTCCAGACCATGAATGCCGTTTTCACTATGGTGAAAGAAATGCCAAATGCCCTCTTTCCATGCCATAAATGAAGGCAGCATTCAAGAGAATTGCCTTGTCCAAACCCTCCTGAACTTGAATGCAGCATCTTATGTTCAAAGAATTGAATAGAAATAGAATAGAAATACATGCCGTTGCGCCACATCTTCAGTATTGACTTGATAATGGTTAGTTCAGTGTGGTATCAACCATCGAAAATAGCCGACCTCCAAGCTCGCAACGCCTCGCAGCGCGAGACGTTGTGAGCTTGGAGATCTGCTATTTTCGATATTTTCATCCAAAGGCCCTTTTAGAGATTTCAGCCCCTGCCTTTCTTAATATTCTCTGCACGTCCCTGAGATGGAGAGACAGAGACAGAGAGAGGGAGAAAGAGAGGAAGAGGGAGAGAGGGAGCGAGAGAGGGGGAGACAGAAAGAGAAAGAGAGGAGGGAGAGTGTGGGAGACAGAGGGAGCGACAGATGGAGAGCGAGCCGACAGGGACGGGAGAGAGACAGAGAAAGAGAGAACATGTATGACTAATGAAACATGCATTATTGTAATGATGTCATGATATGGACGTGAACATTGTATTGGGTAGAACTGCAGCTCAGGTTGAAATCTTAATAAGGGGATTTTATAGATATTTAAAGATATTTGACCAATCTGCGAAGTAAATCGTTACCAATCTGCGAAGTAAATCGTTACTAAGAAATTTCTTCACCAATGTGTTTCTAAGGTGTGTAATAATATGTACTAAAAGGTTGAAATTCAAATCCCCGGGGAAACCTCATAAATAAACTGATTTGTGTTTGTGTTCCATTAAATTTACTATACAGGAAAAGAAATACAAAAGATAAATCTGCTTTAAGTTGCATGTGAGGGGTCAAACTAGGGGTTTCTCATGATGCTGAATCCATTGCAAGCATTTGATTTGCACGGAAAACATTCCTTGGGCTACAAATGGCCCCACAAAACGATGGTTTAGTGATGAGTCATCACTTTTCACCCTTTTGTGGGGGCCATTTGTAGTCCACAGAATGTTTTTCGTGCAAAACAAATGCTTGCAATGGATTCAGCATCATGAAAAAACCCTAGTTTGACACCTCACATGCTTCTTAAAGCATATTTATTTTCTGTTTTTTTCCTGAATAGTAAAGTTAATTGGACACAAACTTTCATCAGTTTCTTATGAAATTTCCCCCAGTAGTACATATTACCAGTAAGACTCCCTAATCGGGAGATAAGCGACCGTTGGTCGCTTATCTCCACAAATAGGCCAAAAGTTTGTTTTACCAATTATTACACTCTATGTGAACATTTACATCAACAAATCCCAAGTACTATGCAGAACGACCCATTTCAAGTTTTTAATGTACAACAATATTTAGAAAATAGGTCTACAAGCTGACAGTCCTCGTCCCTTATATTCCCATAGGTTATATGGAGATCTCAGTGTTTGTCAGTCCTTGTTCATTTATGCCCATATATGGACATCTCTATATCTACTGTAACAGTCCTTGTCCCTTTATGCCCATATATGGAGATCTCTTAACTGTAAGTCCTTGTCCCTTTTATGCCCATATATGGATATCCCTGATGTCATCCGTATATGCCCATATATGGGCTTTCTAATATGCCCATATATGGAGATCTCTGTATCTCCATATATGGGTATAAAAGGATACTTCAGGTCTGACATCAGGTTTGTTTATATTGGGTTGCTAGGTTTGACATCACAAACTCTATGGGCCATCTGACCTAGAAATCTATATTTGGGCATAGATGACTCATCGTGACCTCATCACACGTCGACCGCACGTGTGACGTGCGGTCGACCGCACGTGTGACCGACGGACGGCCGGTGGAGGTTTTCATACTAAACTGCGACCTTACGGTCGCAATTACACACCTTTAGAAACACATTGAAGAAATTTCTTGGTAACGATTTAGTTCGCAGATTTTATTATGTTTCCCTTATTATCTTCTGTCCTGTATCTCTGCAGCCTCATAGAGCCAGAATACTACGAACCCAACGACTACTTTGATATCAGCCAGCATGAGGTGGACAGACAGGACGACCTGGAATACGAGGCAAGGAACATACAAAAACACCTCATCTTACATTGTAACTATTAAAAAAACAGAAAAAAAAATGTTTAGTCTCTGGTACGTATATACAACTCAGGTACGTACTGTATAGTACTTGCAGTAAATGGGTTTGACACTCTGACATCATGCTCTGACATCATAGTGATGTCAGGGGAACCACCCTAACAGAATCCCTTTTATGCCCATATATGGAGATCCCTGATTGCCCATATCTAACAGGACTTATATGAGAATCCCCATATATGGACACCCACATACCACACTAACAGAATCCATATATGGCCAAGACAGCCCATAACTGTGTGGCTGGTTCTACAGACAGGGGTCTCCATATATGGGCATAAAAGGGATTGAATGTATGATGTCAGATGTCATAGACGTCATAGGACTTTCACATAACGAACTAGAAGCAGTGCTCTTCCGAGCACAGGTCTCCACCAGGCCACACAAATCGGCCTGTTATAGCGCCACCATGAGGCTGATTTAAAAAATGTGGGGCAGAGGTTCTGAATTAGCATCCAGGGAGTGTGTGTGCTCAGTTTGGCAGCGATCGGGCCAACAGCGCCGGAGATTAGCTGGTAACAACCAGGCCACACAAATCGGCCTGTTATAGCGCCACCATGAGGCTGATTTGAAAAATGTGGGGCAGAGGTTCTAGATTGGCATCCAGGGAGTGTGTGTGCTCAGTTTGGCAGCGATCGGGCCAACGGTGACTGAGATTAGCTGCTCACAAACTGCGAGGACGCACGGACGCACGCACGCACGCACGGACGGACGGACGGACGGACGGACGGAGGGGAAAACATACTCTCCCTCAGCCTTCGGCTGGTGGAGACAATAACTGAGTAAGCATGTTTGGGCTCTCACAGCATATCTCCATATACAGTACATGGATCTCCATATATGGGTACCAGGGGTCTCCATATACAGTATGGGTAACTGGTGCGATATACATCACTGGCCAGATGGCCAAGACACGGCGCAAGGTCGCTTGTCTCCCTTTTGGCGTCTTGGTATAGCGCCTTTATCCAAGGCACATCACAGAGATTTTGCATTACATTCACCCAGATTCATACACCAACGGCGGAGGAAACCATGCAAGGCACCAACCTGCTCACCGGTAGTAACTAGGGGTTCAGAGTCTTGCTCAAGGACTCTTCGACACTAACTCGGGGAACCCTGGGATCGAACTGGGAACCCTTCTTCTTCTTCTTTCGTGTATCATCGTCCTTGATGATTGGTTGGCAACATTTTATTTCTTGTTACTTAGGGCAGTGTTTCTCAACCTTTATTCTGCATGGGCACACTTTTCATGTCCCAAGAACCCATGGGCACACCAACATAATTCGGGGGTGTAAATATCGTCACTGTCGGGAAGAAACCTTGTATCTCCAAGTTTCAAATTTGTACGTTTCTTCGCAAAGTAAAGCCCTGCTTCATCATAGGCTGTCGCACAACAGTAGTGAAAACAGCAGATCTACAAGCACACAACGCCTCGCAGCGCGAGGCGTTGTGTGCTTGTAGATCGGCTGTTTTCACTAGTTTAAATCATTTTTAAAATGATAAATACAATACTGGCTTTCAAGCAGTTTCAAGGGGCACACTTGACCCTTCTCAGGGGCACACCAAAGGTCCCCAGGCACAGTGGTCGAGAAACACTGACTTAGGGGAACCCTCCATGTTCTAAGACGACAACTCTACCCCTGAGCCCTGCCGCCCTAGGCTGCAGTGGAGTCACTGCATGTTGACCTGCCAATATGGTGGCAATGTTGACCTATGACGACCCACTGGCTGATGCAATGTCTATGTAAATGATACGGTCACTGCAGCTTCAGTGCTTTAACGTGTTTCTGTCCTCCGTCCAGGAGGTGGAGCTCTACAAATCTCGGCAGCAGGATAAACTGGGGTTAACGGTGTGCTACAGAACCGATGACGAGGAAGACCTGGGTATCTACGTTGGAGAGGTGAAGACAACACATTGTTCTTATCCGCTTCCGCCTGACATTATGACAGTTTGTTGTTGTCATTAAAACATTTAGAATGGGTACACATTATTGCGTATCATTATTTTATGCTTTAACTATTGAAAAATAGCAGATATACAAGCTCACAGCGCGGCACCGAGTGCCGCGCTGCGAGCTTGTAGATCTGCTATTTTTGAAAAATCATGAAAATTAGAATTTTGACCCGATTCTATAAGTGTCTTTTGAATCCTTCTAAGGTTTTTTCTATTTTTCTATGTCAGCAATCTGGCCAGCCATCGTCAAAGAAAAGGTCCTTTTCACTTGAACTGGAGCTCAGTTAGTCTGTTCTTGAGAGACTACTATGGTCAGTGGTTCTCAAACCTTCTCATGTGAAGGACCCCCAAAATGATATTTATTTGGCCACGGACCCGCATCTCAAAATATTTAGTTCCAGGGACCACCCAGAAGCAAAATTTGAGTTACAAACGTTCGCTTTGAAAATGCATATATTCAAAGATTTGCACACATTTTCACGACTTTTTCAAAAATAGCAGATCTACAAACTCTCAAGTGAGCTTGTATATCTGCTATTTTTCACTGGTTAAAGCATTCAATAATACTAGGCCTAAATGGGTTTTAAAACATTTCCAATGACCTAATTGCCTCTTTTTATAGGTGAACCCAAACAGCATCGCTGCCATAGATGGTCGCATCCGTGAGGGAGACCGAATACTCCAGGTAACATCATGTCTGATAAAGGCACAATGGCACATAGTGCATGCACATACAATCTCACCCAGGCGCTGGACAAACAATGATCAACAGTAAAAAGAAAAGAATTCACTCAGTAAAAAGAAAACAATTCACTCTTCCACCATAAAACGTAACATTAGAATATTAGAAGCTAGGGCATTCACCAAATATTTGAATATTCAAGTCGAATATTCGCTTATTTTTTAGTTTTCTCTTTAAAAAATATATAGTTTATAAAGCTTGGCTAGATAGGAAGTCATAAGAATGAGTTGTCAATGCTCCTGGTGGATGAATTTGTTAATGCTCTATACCAGGGGTTCTCAAACCTTTTTAGACTGTGACCCCCAAAATAAACATATTTGAACTGGGGACCCCCACCCTGACAAGCACTTGGAATTGTAGATATTAATGTGAGTCGGTTCCACAGACAAATATTGTGAAAATAGCAGATCTACATGCTCACAACGCCTCACGTTGCGAGGCGTTGTGAGCATGTAGATTGGCTATTTTCACAATATTTGCCTCTTGCTTACTTAATATTTGACAGTTTGGCCAGTCCTGTCGAATATTCGACTTTTCGAATACTTTGAGGTCGAATAATTCGAATACAAAAAATCACTGAGCAAAAAGAGGAAAATATGTGCCACAGAGGCACAAAACTCCAGGTCCAGGCACTCAGGTGGATTTAACAATAAAAGGCCTTTATTAAAATAATGGGCTAGAACATTATTAACTAGACCAGGTCAACCTGGTTGTGCCAGACCCCCTGTCTGTCATCATCATTTATGACATCATGCCTTTTGTAGGCATGTCATCATCATGTCATCATCATATATACCCTTTATATAGAAAAGGGACAGACCGACATTTGCTTATGTAGGCCTACCCATTTCATGGGTCTGGCAAAAAAATCAAACCTTGGTTCGAAGTGAAGCGGTGAATTTTTATTCTATGTGTTCTAGAGCTTTGAAATCTGTGTTCTAGATCTATACATTCTGTGTTCTAGATCTATGTGCTTTAGTTCTATACTTTTATGAATTCTGAATGAATGAATGATTTTGTCTGGAGGGCCAAATTTGTCATGTGAAGCTTGACCAATCCTCAATTCTGCATGCACGGGACATGTACGGGACAGACATTCTCACTCCTTGAGAATCTATGGGAATCCTCAAAAAAAACAGGTACGGGACAGGCTTTCACCGCTTCAAAAATATGTATTTTATGCAGAGTTCTCCAATTCTCCATCAGTCATGGCTGCCAGTTCCCACCTGATGTCGTGTGGTAGTTGTGACTGCTCTAGATCGTACTGAATAACTGCTAGCTTGCAGAGCGTCTTAAGACTAGGACTCAGGTCTAGGATGTACAGGTCATCGTTGGGTGTGCCATCGCTGGGTGCAAATCCACCAAAGATGATGACACGACTTCCCACCATGCAACAGCAGCCCTCTGTCCTCCAAAATGAGTCATTCACCTTGAGCTTAACCTCCTTCCAGGAGAAGGTCTCTGGACTCAACTTCCACATATCATTGCAGGCTACATATTTACCAAATTCATCACTCCAGTTCTCACCACCAAATATGTACAGCTCTCCATTATAGGCAAAGGCTGAATGACGGATGCGTTTTTCTGGAAGATGCTTTGCAGAAGGAATGTCCAGCCAGCAGTTTGTCTCTGTTTCAAACACTATGATGTTGTTGCAGTCCTCTTGGTACCCTGTGCCCCCAAATACAAACATCTTTGTCCCGATGATGGTGGCAGAGTGTTGTGTTGAAACAGGAGGCAGAGTTCCTCTGGTGTTAATTAAGGACCAGACCATCGTGGTGGTGTCCAGCTTGTACGTGTCATTACTTGTACGATGGTCCTGGGTCCTTCCTCCATGGATATACATGACCTTCCCCAAGACACAAGCTGAGTGGACGTCCCTCATCCCTGGAGCGGTCCCAGAAACCCTAGCCATGATCCACCTGTGGGCGTCGACATCAAATGCATAAAGCACGTTGTTGCAAAGCCCTGTCTTCCATCCTCCCCAGAGGTAGACGATGTCTTCAATGAGCACAGCTGTGTGGTCACAGCGACTACATGGAACCTCAGGAGGAAGTTCTCCTGTTGGAGTCGTCACTGGGGGCAACGTCCTCCATCTCAGAGACACTGTGTTGAAGACGTGCACATTGATCTGATCTTCTGAAGGTGTCCTAAAGTTCCATTCGATACGTCCAAATGTGTACACTTTGTGTCCCACCGATAAAGAAACACCACGGTTGATATTTGGGGTTCCTCCCAGCTTCACTGGACAGTGCATTATTTGACAGACCATCATTGCTCTGTAAAACAGTCTTATAAAAATCAAACCTCGGTGAATCTGAGTATAAAACTGTCTGGAGAGCCAAATTGAATTCTGAATTCTGAATGAATGATTTTATCTGGAGGGCTGGATTGTCACGTGAAGCTTGACCAATCCTCAAAGTATGATCTCATAGGACATTTTTAATCATCCAATCATCAGAGCGGGACGGACACTACACACATATTCTGGATGTGCGGGACAGATAAAACATGTTCATTCTGGACTGAAATGACCATGTATGGACATGAGGGGACACACATGGGACACACATTTACGGACAGATAAAACCTGTTCAGTCTGGACTGAAATGACCATATATGGACATGAGGGGACACACATGGGACACACATTTACGGACAGATAAAACCTGTTCATTCTGGACTGAAATGACCATATATAGACATGAACGGGACACACAAAGCCACTCCTTGGAAGCGGCTTTCACCGCTTCAAAACACCTTAGGTCGTATTCCCTTTCATGAGCACCGGTGGTTTGAGGGATACCAGTAGCGCCCCTGCTATCTTCTTTCACTAAAAATCACTATTCGTGAGTGAATGACCTAGCATGCACGTACAATCTCACCCAGGTGCTGGACAAACAATGATCAACAGTAAAAAGAAAAGAAAAAGTATCAATTCACTCTTACACCATAAAACGTAACATTAGAAATATTAGAAGCTGTGCCAACATGATGACAATGACAACGATGGAGCAACTATTCTCGACCATTTCTCGAGAAAGAAATCCCCCTCAAGTCAAAGTATCTCAAAGTTTCAAATGTGTATGTTTTCTCATAAAGTAAAGCCCTGCTTCATGCAAGACTGTCGCACAAGACTAGTGAAAACAGCCGATCTACAAGCACACAACGCCTCGCGGTGCGAGGCGTTGTGTGCTTGTAGATCGGCTGTTTTCACTGGTTTAAATCGCTTTTAAAATGATAAATACAAAATGAACGGTTTTGGAGGTACAAGGTTTCCTTCCTACAACGACGATAAGCAAGGTGAGAGGGTGCACTCTCCTGACAGGAAGGTGTCCTGGTAGCCAGATAAGTCGACCTCTTTCAAAGTCGACCCAGACTCGTTTCCCAACGGGTCTGTGGCCTTAAACTAGATGCAGATTAGACTAAAATCAAATCTGTGCTCCTGGGGGTCCCTGGAACAAAAAAGTTTGCAATAGGGGTCCATCCGTGGAACAAACTATTTTGAGATGGGGGTCCACGGCCAAAAATACATTTTGGGGGTCATTTTGGGGGTCCTTAACCACTGATAGGCACATTCTACAAATGTCTTCTAAATCATAACAATTTTCTGAAAAAAACTTATTTGGCCATCAGTGTTTCTCAAACTTTGTCATGTGAAGGACCCCCAGAATGATATGTATTTGGCTACGGACCCCCATCACAAAATATTTTGTTCCAGGGACCCCCAGAGGCAAATATTTGATTTTTGTCTATTCTGCATCTAGCTAAGGCCTCAGACCCGTTGGGAAACGAGTTTGGGGTCGACTTTGAAAGAGGTCGACTTTTCTGGCATTCGGTGTCCTGATCTGAGATCTGGCAGGCAGAACCCCAGCCCAGCTGATCTCCATCTCTGGGGCATGGGCGGTTTGCCATCTTGTTTTCTGTGCCCCATAAGGTTCACTCGAACATATCTAAGCAGCTATATACCCAGTGTTGTTTTTGACAGCAAATTTTGATTTAGTTTTAGTCATAGTCTTTTGAATAAAATGTCTTTTAGTTTTAGTCATAATTTAGTCTCCTGAAAAGTTTTAGTTTTAGTCTAATTTTAGTCGACTAAATATCATAAGATGTATTTTGGCAGGCCTTGATGGCATCGTAATGACAGATTTTACACTTGGCTGTGTGCTGAAAATAGCAGATCTACAAGTTCACAACGCGTTGTGCTGCGACGCGTTGTGAGCTTGTAGATCTGCTATTTTCAGCGCACAACACCCAAGAGCAACCAAACATAAAATGACTCTCTTCTCCACTAGTCCCTCCCTAAGGTTTTAGTCTAGTTTGTATTTTGTTGACGAAATTGTCAATATATTTAGTCTTAGTTTTAGTCACCAAACTTTTTATTTCGTTTTTATTTGGTTTTCGTCAGTGAAAAAAACGTGGTCGACAACATTTTTCGTCATAGTTTTAGTCGACGAAATCAACACTGAGCTATACCTGAAAGCCCTGGGGGAAGGTTGCTACGGTTGGCCGGGCCACGACCAGGTGCTGGAAACAGTTGCTGAAGCCACGTCAAAAGCTGTAGCCAAAAGCAACAATAACATGGCAAGAGGAACATCGCCTTTGCCAGCAGCCGGCCTTCTCACCTCAGCGTTGGAATCAGTGTTGATTTTGTCAACTAAAACTATGACGAAAAATGTTTGTCGACTGCGTTTTTTTTCACTGACGAAAACAAAATTAAAACTAAATAGAAACTAAGCTGTGAAGACTATAACTAAGACTAAATATATTGACTATTTCGTCAACAAAATAAAAAGACTAAAATGTTAGGGAGGGACTAGTGGAGAAGAGAGACATTCTATGTTTGGTTGCTCTCATGTGTTGCTTGCTGAAAATAGCCGATCTACAAGCTCACAACGCGTCGCTCTGAGACGCATTGTGAGCTTGTAGATCTGCTATTTTCAGCACACAACCAAGTGTAAAATCAGTCATTATGATGCCATCAAGGCCTGCCAAAATGCATTTTAGTTGACTAAATCAACAGTAGATTTAGTCGCCTAAAATCTTATGATATTTAGTCGACTAAAAATAGACTAAAACTAAAACTTTTCAGGTGAATTATGACTAAAACGAAATGCCATTTTATTCAAAAGACTATGACCAAAACTAAATCAAAATTTGCTAAAACAACATTGGTTGGAATGGGAGCTGCGAGTCATCCTGGCCAAAGAAACTCAAGTTTCCAGACCACGTCACAACGACTTCCTTAAGGCCAGACGTTGAGCTTTCATCAGTTTCTTCAAGGCAGGTGCTGCCGATAGAACTGACAGTTCCTTGGGAGGATCGCACAGAGGAGGCGAACGAGCGGAAGCGGTCCAAGCACCAGGAGCTGGTGGAGCAAAGCCAAAGAAGAGTGGTGGAGGCAGGGACGTACTGGCCATTGGGAAAAGCGGGACAACTCCCGAACGGCCGGTTCATTCCCGGACGGTCCAGGCCGGCCATTAGGAAAATAATTAAAATAAAAAGTAAATCATCACTGTCAGGCAGAAACCTCGTATCTCCAAGTTTCAAATTTGTAATTTTTTTCGCAAAGCAAAGCCCTGCTTCATCAAAAGTAGTGAAAACAGCAGATCTACAAGCACACAACGCCTCGCACCGCGAGGCGTTGTGTGCTTGTAGATCGGCTGTTTTCACTAGTTTAAATCATTTTTAAAATGATGAATACAAAACAAACGGTTTTGGACATACAAGGTTTCCACCCGACAACGACGAAATATAACTCATGTACAGTAATTGGCCCACTGGCTTGTCACTTTGTCATGATCTGAAATGGCAAATCTTTGAGTAGCAGCAGTGCTATAGAGAGAGAGATCTCTCTCTCTCTATAGCACGCAATGAGGGCCTCTCCAACTTTTTTTCCCGGGCTGAATCAGGGGCCCAGCATGTCCCTGGGTGGAAGGCACGCTATGAGCCCATTGACGTGGGGTGGGGGTGGGGGGGGGGGGGGGGGGGGTAGAGTAGAGGCTTTGCTGGCCTCTCACTGTGCAAGATGTACTATACACGCTGCTGGGCATCACGGGTGGCAACAAGAGAAGCCATCAAGTCCACCGAGAGAGAGAGAGCCTCCAGATGGCTTTGGATCAGGAGAACTGATCTGTGGGCCAATGATGATGGGACACAAGCCAGTGTCACCTGAGGGAGGGTGCATGGTGTTGAAAGACCTACGCCTGATGATCTCTGGAACATCACTGAGAATCCCAGAGCATCCTAGGATGTGTCTTTCATTCATGAGTGGAATTCATGAGTGAGAAAAGAAAAGTTGAAAGAGGAAAAAAAAAAAGATTTCAAATGTATTTAATTTCAAAAGATTTCCTAAACCAGTTTAACAAATGATGTGGATGTGAGAGAATTCCACAAGTGTGTGTGTGTGTGTGTGTGTGTGTGTGTGTGTGTGTGTGTGTGTGTGTGTGTGTGTGTGTGTGTGTGTGTGTGTGTGTGTGTGTGTGTGTGTGTGTGTGTGTGTGTGTGTGTGTGTGTGTGTGTGTGTGTGTGTGTGTGCGCGCGCGCGTGTGCGTATTTGTGTGCCTGCGTGTGCACAAAGTTAAAGATAACATGAGTAGGTTCATAAGTAAACATTAATTCTAATACATACATTAATACACAATTTATTATACTAATTGTGTAAAACATACTTTCAGTATTGTTTTATCAGGTGAAACATGTAGTGCATGAGATGGCATGAGCTCATTGTTCTGCTCATTCTCATCTTCATTTTATTGATCTTTCTCTCTTTCCCCCTTGTTTCCCCTGCCCCCCTCTTCTTCTTCTTCCTTTTCTATTTCTATGGCAATAACACCACTGCTTTACACCCGTAAACCTGTGATATGACAATAAAGTCATCATCACCATTAGTTTAATGAAGCAATAAGCCACAAGAGGCGAGTGGTTACCTGGTATTTTACACCGGCTGAGTGGCCGGTGTAAAATACAGGTAACCACAAGCCTCGCATGGCTTATTGCTTTTCTAAAACGGTTATAATATGGCAACATGACAAATCATAGACATGTACCAATTAAAACTGTTCTATGTCACTAATAATTCACTATAAGGTCTGCTCTGCAAGAAAGTAGTCCCCAGCTACAGGAAAGTAGTTCCCAGCCTTTTGCCAACAACACAGGTGCAGATAATTGGTGCCCTAGCTGTGGAACACTGTGGAAAGAAATAAAGCACCTGAGTTTGATATAAACTGATTCAATGTGTGGGTTATAGTCTCATATACCACAGCAATTAAGGGAAACTACAAACAGAATCATGGAATGGAACTAGCCGTTTTAGAAAGTCCTCTTTCCACCGCTGGTACTGATTGTGATTCTCTTTTCTGACAGATCAACGGCATGGACATCCAGAACAGGAAGGAAGCCGTGGCCATCCTCACCAGAGAGGACAGCACCAACATCTCTCTTCTCCTCGCTCGGCCCGAGATAGAGGTGACAGACACGACATGGAAGGATGCTCTCCTTCCAGTGTGTTAGCGCATGTGTGCAAATACAACAAGCAAACTTTACTTTACAGGGGTCTTCAACGTTTTCAAGCCAAGGACCCCTTAGTTGATAGAAAGATGAAGCAGGGACCCCCACAACCTTTTCATAGATTCCATAATATCGTTTCATCGTTTGACAGCACGATCATAAGTGTATTTTGGATTCATGTTAATGTGTGTTTTCAGATATTTAACCACTATTTTTGGCTGAAGTTCTCAGATTATGGATGCTTGGGTTCAAGTGGTTAATATAAAAAAGGGGAAAAACAAGTTCCTATCATACAATGATTTGGAAGACACCGTGTAGTAACTCTGAGGACCCCCTAAGGGTCCCGGACCCCCTGTTACGTAACTTCTAATGGCCATTGTCAGATTGTTTATGACTACTTGGGGTTAGTCTATCTGCAATTCACTCACTCACAGCGTCATCATAAAATGTAAACTAGAACTGCACTCTGTCAAGGTGACAACTTGCGCCTTGTGCACAAGTTGGCCATGTATGGCCTACTTGTGCACCAGCAGAGCGCGCCATGAGGTGAGCTAACCACTGGCATCACCAGGAATGCTGGTCCCTCATTGGCTTTTAATGATGACGTTGGCAGAAATGCTGGTCCCTGATTGGGCTACGGGCCTAAACACATACAGCTACCTACTACCTACCTACATACCTACCTACCTATATACGCAGCCGAACGCGTACTTCCGTGCTCTACTGGCACAAGTAACAAGGAAGTGAATGTAGTGTAGTCTCATGCATCTCTGTGGTAATGGAGCTTAGGCCTATTCGTCTTTCCAACCAGAGTATGTGAAGATTTTATGACGGTGTCTGTAACCATTCTTTTTTCCAGAGGGTGTTTCGTCATGCCGCGCATCATTTGACACTTGACACATTTGGCACCAAAACCCACCAAAAATGAGCTATTTCTGGTGCGTGTCTAGGCATGAATCATACTTAAGCGAAGGGTCAGCATGCACTTCTGTGCATCAAAACACAGGGACCAGAATAGACCACAGGGACACACTGAAAACTGTGTCAGTGTCGGCACTGTGGAATTAAATGGCTGCCTGAGGCCCCCTCTGTTACCTACTTTACTTGTGTATGCAGACAGGAAAGGTGAGACGTACACAAACACCACGAGAGAACAGATCGCGTGGAACGGCGCCAGGAGAACGGATAGAGAGAGAGAGAGAGATAGAGACCGCTGGAAGACGAGCGTTCAGTCATTCGTATACCCACAGCAGGGGTGTCTCACCAAATTCTGGGCCCTGGGTACAAGGATTCACTGCGGGCCCCCCATGAATGTTCTTCATACGGGGAGGGGGGGTTTAAACCATTTAGACTAGTGGGAACGCATTATTACACATTATTTTGTGCTATTAAAAAATAGCTGATATACAAGCTCACACACAGCGCGGCAAGCTTGTAGATCTGCTATTTTTGATCAGTGGTGCTCAAACCTTTTCATGTGAAGAACCCCCGAAATGATATGTATTTGGCCACGGACCCCCATCTAAAAATATTTCATTCTAGGGACCCCCAGAATCAAAATTGGAGTTACAATAGTTTGCTTACAAGATACACATATTCAAAGATTTGCACCCATTTTTCAAAGATTTGCACCCATTTTCACGACTTATATCTACAAGCTCGTATAGCTTGTATATCTGCTATTTTTCAATAGCTAGAGTATAAAATAATGAAGGCTTCCCCCCCTAGTAACTCAGTCCCACTCCCCCCCCCCCCTCCCCCCCATGTGACGCCCCTGACCCACAGTGCTTTGTTTCTCTCAAGGTCACCGTACAAACGCACAACCCCGAAACAGGTCGACCAACACAACGCAGACGCAACACACACCTCTGCAAAGCAAACGCCCTGTTAGCCAACACTCACTTTAAATACAGTGCCAGATGGGTTTGTTACCGTCACTGCAAACTCTGTCTCTCACATACTTAACACACTTACACTTACACATGCGCGAGTGCGTGCGTGCGTGGCATGCGTGCACATACACACCATATATATATGCGCATGTGTGGATTTGGAATGCACAAATCTGTATGCCAGCCACATTTGTGCAGAAGGAGCCAGAGGGCAGATTTAAGAGGCAGTCATTAAAATGTGATTCTCAGACAAAGACACGCACGCACGCACACGCTCACACAGGCGCGCCACACACACACACACACACACACACACACACACACACACACACACACACACACCGCATCACTTTCGGTTTGAATGATGCCCTTGTACTATACAGTATCTGGGGAGATTTATCTGTATTCAATTTATGATATGCATGAGCCTACTGAATGTCATGCATATCAACATTTGGCAAAATCACAGCCTCTTTCCATTTACATTTGTGTCTGAACATTGTGTTAACGACGAAATGTAAGTGAAATTGGAAAACAGCGAATGGGCAGAAGTATAGACTGTGAAAGAATGAATCTCTGGTGCTACTGCGTGGTTCTGCAAGACCATGCTCCGATGGTACAAGAGGACGGAGCATCATTAAGGCCGATTTTCACTTAGTCGTACGGTGGTTCCGCGCGCCGAACATGGCCGATCCACAAGCCCGCGACATGTCGCGCCTGCCACGCGTTGCGGGCTTGTAGATCTGCGGTGTTCGGTGCGCAAGGGCACGAGACGAGAGAACGGCGGCATCATTAGAGAGAACGATACAAGCAGAGATTAAAGGCTTCATCCGCCGTCAGGGGAGAAAGAGGTGGAGAGAGAGAGAGAGAAAGAGAGAGAGAGAAGGAAGCTGCTAGAATAAGAATGAAGATGAAGATAATCAATGTTCTCATCTCACGGCCTGAAAGCAATTCACATCAGAATCAAATCAATTAGACGAGATCAACTTCGCTCAGAAGGGGGGGATGTTTACCAAATTAATCCTGAGCATTTGCATTACATTTTGATCTGCTTCTCCGGGGAGGATTGGAAAAAAAGTGACTGTGAATTAGAAAGACCAAACAAAATTGACTGTTGTTTAGCAACCCTGCAAAGATTATCTTTGGAGCCTCTCAACCGCAACGACAATAACACAAATACCAAACAGACAATTAAAATTACACATGAGGAAAAAGTCCTGTTGTAGACAACAAGTCTGATTATCTGAGTTCACTTTCCAGACAGACCAGACATGGTGAGTGAAACAGAAAAATGTCTCACACTGCTACAGTCCCATCTAGTGGTATGAATCAATACTGCTTTATACTAAGGCAGTGTTTCTCAAACGTTCAAATTTCAAGGTCTCCCCTTAACTTTGACAGTGTACAAATGGAACCAAATGAACCCGTTAGGGTTCATTTGGTTCCATTTGTACACTGTCAGAGTTACAGACCTGTATGGGTCAATTTAGACCCCCATAAAGGAACCCACAGAGTCCCTGGAATCCACTTTGAGAACCACTGTACTAAGGCACCTTACAAATTATACTTTGTTGACCGGAGTCCCCCAGGGGTTTGTACTTGGTCCCTGCCTTAGCCGATCGTGGCAACTTATTGTGAGCTTGTAGATTGGCTATTTTTAATGGTAGATTGGTTATTTTCATTAAATGGCTATTATGACATGGCCAGGAATAGGGATGCTATAGGGCTATGTGGTTAATCATGTCTGTTTGGTCTTGTGCGATATATTGTGTCGGGTGGACCCCGACACAATACCTTTCGTTTTGTATTTATTGTTTTAAAAATGAACTAAACTAGTGAAAATAGCAGATCTGCAAGCACACAACTTGTAGATCGGCTGTTTTCACTACTTTTGTGCAACAACCTTCTATGATGAAGCAGGGCTTTACTTTGTGAAAAAAAACAGGGGTGTTGTTGGCTGGATTCATAGGCGATTCTAGCCTCTTCCAGCAGGGGGTGCACGACCTCTATTACTTCATGCACGCGCGCACAGCGCGCGTGCACGAAAAAAATTGCGGATATTAGCGGTTTTGTAATGTTGTTTTAGTGGATTTCTGCAGTTAATTTTGTACCCAAATGTAACACAATATAAACAAAAAAAAGTGTAAAACAGGTGCTTCTTTTTCTAGACACCATATGTCTATCTATAGGATTTATTTACTTATTTTGCAGACAGAGGCAGCACAGCCAGGACATATAAAGCCAAACATCAAGTTAATCATCATTCATCAAGCAATCAAGCAGTCATTTACAGTGTCAAATAAGCATTTCACAAAAACAAATAGTAGACACATCCTTATTACACAATGAACTGCAGCCTCCGGGTTTTGGCACTTGCAAACCTTTCAATTATTTTCTGCACTTTAATTTCGTGTATTTTCTCAATCTGTAAAATGCCTATATCTGACACTCTTTTATCAGTCATGGTTGTCCGTAAATACGTTTTTAGTTGTCTCAAAGTAGAGAAACTGCGCTCAGCTGAAGCACTCGTAACTGGTATGGTGAGGTACAGTGTGTAGACGTGTTTTAATGTACCAAATGAATCAGAATTATGCATTCCCTTCTCTTGAAAAAAAGCAAGTTTCTTTTCAAACAGTGTCGTGTCCTCCATTTCTTTTTTTTTTGCGCACATTCTCTTCAATATAACGAAACAGTTGAAAAAAGCCTAAGGGAACATAATAGACTATGCACTTGGAGGGAGTACAACAGCATTGTGTAAACAGAGATGTGTCTTTATGTACCTGTCCTCCTGAAAGCTTGCTCGGCGTTCTCAGAACCAAAGGCCCGACATGGAAAGCAGAACGCCCGGTCATGGCGCACGCTATACTCCAGCCAGGCAAAATCTTTAAACCACTCCTTTCTGAATTTGCGTTGTTTTTCGCCAGCGGCCTTTAATGGACATTCTACATCTTCTGGCTGATATGGACCCAAAGCCAAAAACTGCTTGGCTTTATCCGGGCCATGGCAAGGGTCTCTTTCATGAACAAAGTTGGCTTCATTTGGCTCCTCTGGGTCTGGGCCTGGGGTAACAACAGTTGAGTCTGGAGTGGGGCTTGCTTGCTGTGGAGGAACCGGGGCCTCGGTCTCCGGCAACGGCGAGCCTTCCACAGTGATGTCGGTGGCTGGATCACTGCTGCAGTGCTGCTGCAAGCTCCGTCCACCTCCTCTGGTTCACGTTCATTAGCATTACTGTCAGTGTCGAGTGAACTACTAATACTTGCCCCTCCACCTCTCTTTTTGCGCACATTTTACAAATCACGATCACTGTTTTATTTAATAATTATAAAATAAAGTTACATTACAAAAAAAATAAAAATCAAAATGGCCGCCTGGCGGCCAGGGGGTGCACGTGCACCCTAGGACACCCCTTAAAATCGCCTATGGCTGGATTATTCATGAAGCTTTCCCGGAAGAGAAAGATCCCTTGATTGGCCGCTAGTTGCGCTGTTTTCCCCCCGCGAGCTACCAAAAAGATTTTTTCTCCACTGGACCCCATTCATTTTCCTCTTTGATTTTCTAACCTTAATAAACATCGTCATAAATACTTTATGGTTCCTGTCGCTAGTGAAAAACTGCCTTTCAATTACCATGATATGCGTTTTGTGCAAATATGGTCCCATTTATGATAAAATTGATAATAAAGTTGTGGGGGGCGTGGCCAACTAAACTCATACCAGCCGGCTGTGTCCTTCTTCGTGTGCTGTATTTCGGTAGGCTCCGACCACATTCTCCCATGTATCCCTGCGGTTGCACGTGACCGTTGGCAGCCAATAGCATTCCTTATGATTCCTGGGGTACCATTCAAGCAATGATGGCGACACCCATACAAGGGACAAAAAAGCGTCATTTTCGCCACATAGAAACCAATGGCTTCGCACCGTCCATATTTGTTTTACAGTCAGTGGAAAAAACGTACAAACTTGAAAACTTGAAACAAACAGTGATGATATTCAACAGAAACCCCTTTCTAGCGTCTAACATCACCTTTCCATTGTCTCTCCCTTTTGTCCCTGGAACCGTGCAACTCCTGTCACCATGCGACTCCCTCACCCCCACCTCCGCTACGTGACACCTTTCCCCCGGGTCAGAACGACAACCAGCTGGACCCAGACGAGCTGGAGCTGGAGTCCCTGGACAACGGCGTCCATCACCACCTCCCCAGCCCCCACCTGCTGAGGAACGCCACCTCCTCCTCCGCCCTGGCTGCCGGACCGGGGGGAGGGGCCAGCGCCCGCGGCCGCCCCCCCTTCAACGGAGAGTCCCCGGACCTGCTGCAGACGGTCAGTGGAAAGAGACCATAAGTACATTTACTTAACCCATTTAGGCCTAGAATTATTGAATGCTTTAACCAGTGAAAAATAGCAGATCTACGGCACTCGGTGCCGCGCTGTGAGCTTGTAGATCTGCTATTTTTGAAAATGTGTGCAAATCTTTGAATATATGTATTTTTTAAAGCGAACGTTTGTAACTCAAATTTTGCTTCTGGGTGGTCCCTGGAACTAGATATTTTGAGATGGGGGTCCGTGGCCAAATAAATATCAGTTTGGGGGTCCTTCACATGAGAACCATTGACATAGTAGTCTCTCAAGAACAGACTAACTGGGCTCCAGTTAAGTGAAAAGGATCTTTTCTTTGACGATGGATAGCCAGATTGCTGACATATAGAAACATAGGTTTTTCAAAAAACCTTAGAAGGATTCAAAAGACACTTATAGAATCGGGTCAAAATTCTAGTTTTCACAATCTTTCAAAAATAGCAGATCTACAAGCTCGCAGCGCGGCACTCGGTGCCGCGCTGTGAGCTTGTATATCTGCTATTTTTCAATAGTTAAAGCATAAAATAATGATACACAATAATGTGTACCCGTTCTGAATGGATGTGGGGGTGAACTACTCCTTTAAGTACTGTACTTATGTAACACTTTGAGGTGCTTTAACTTTACTAAAGTATGTCCAATTTCCAATACTTAATACTTCTGCTCCACTACATCTCAGAGACAAATATTGTATTTTTTTACCACACTACAATTATTTGAAAACTTTTGTTACTAGTTACTTTGTAGATTATGATGATTATTATTACAAAACACACATTTAACCACCACAGCAACCCCCTTTAAATGTTGGCCATTTGAAGAAAAAAAAAACAGATCTACAAGCTCACAACGTGTCGCTGCGACGCATTGTGACATAACTCGTGAACCGGGATTCTGCATAATGAGTACTTTGAGTACATTTTGATGCCAATACTTTTATACTCTTAATTGTTAATTCCAGACTTTTACTTGTAACAGTAGTATTTCTACATTGATTGCAGTATTGATACTTTTACTTAAGGGATATTTCACTTAAAAAAAAAACATTTGGACATTTTATCATCTACTCTGGCTTTTTTGAACACCCTCGACAGATTTTAATTTGCTTGATTCAATGTTTAGATATTTGATATTCATTTTATCAGACACTCCCCATCCAGGGCCCATTCCTATACAAACCCATTGTAACTTCAAATTCCATTTTAACCATGATAAATTCATCAAAAACACCTGTCTTTTTTCTGGTGACTCATACTGTCCTCCTATTACGTAAGCTGGCCGTCTTCATTTATTTTTAATACTTTTTTATTGTATTACATTTTCCCATCTTCCCCAAAAAGTATAAAAAATAAATGAAAGAAGTCATCGAAAAAACACGGCCAGCTCACGTAATAGGAGGACAGTATGAGTCACCAGAAGAAAGACAGGTGTTTTTGATGAATTTATCATGGTTAAAATGGAGTTTGAAGTTACAATGGGTTTGTATAGGAATGGTTCCAGTCTGATAAAATGAATATGAAATATCTAAATACCGAATCAAGCAAATTAAAATCGGTCCAGTGTGGTCACAAACAGGGGCGTCAATTGGGTATGGCAGGGGTATGCAGCTGCCATACCCTGGGTCCAGGGGGGGGGGGGGGGGGAAATAAAAGTTACTTTTAAATATAAATCCATGAATGTCTCTTTATCTATCTGTTCTGGTTATTATGTTGTTAAATTACTGTACAGTAAATGCAACATTTAACAAAATGGTCACTTTAACAAGCTATTATAATTATATTCTCCACACTTGTATTCTCCCCATCTTGAAAAAAATGTATGTTCCGCAGGTCAGCTGCACAGGTGCAATGCATTATTATTAATTGTGGCATGTTTACTAACATGCCAAGTTTAGAGCTCTGCACTTGAACAACCGTTCCAGGCTGCCATATCCAGCCCAAGAAACCATAGAAATGGGTGGGGGGAAAAAAATTTACTCCTTAAAATAAATGTATCATGCCTAACCCTAAGGTATGGCAACATGACTGGTGCCTTCGTGCGCAAGACACCAGTCATGTTGCCATACCTTAGCTTTTTCTGAACTGACGCCACTGGTCACAAAAGCCTGAGTAGACAATAAAATGACCAAAAGTTTTTTTGAAAGTGAAATGACTTGTATTCCACTCCCTGCAGACGGTGCTGAGTAACAGCCAGGAGCTGGACAGTGGCGTGGGACGCACGGACGAGAGCACTCGCTACGAGGAGTCGTCAGAACACGACCTCCTGGGAGATGACCACACCAGCGCCTCCAACACCAACGCCACCAACACGCCCGGCAGCATGCGCAGGTACTGGGCCAGTCGGACTCATTACATCACTGTCTAAATTAGGGCATTCACCAATAGTGATTTTTAGCATTCAAATTATTCGACCTAGTCGAATATTCGACAGGACTGGCCAAACTGTCAAATATTAAGTAAGCAAGAGGCGAACATTGTGAAAATAGCCGATCTACATGCTCACAACGCCTCGCGCTGCGAGGCGTTGTGAGCATGTAGATCTGCTATTTTCACAATATTTATCTGCGAAACCGAGTCACATTAAATGTAATACCTACAATTCCAAGTTCTTGTCAGGGTTCTTATGACTTCCTATCAAGCCAAGCTTTATAAACCATGAAGAAATATATATAAGACAAAACAATAAAAAAAAAAAAAATAAGCGAATATTCGACTTCGGTGAACAAAGTCGAATAGTGACTTTGATATTCGAATATTCGAATAGTCGAATATTTGGTGAATGCCCTAGTCTAAATGGCCATTATTTGGGATTTCTTCTTTTGCAATCGACATCTGAATTGTTTCCATTCCGTGAAAAAAATCATCTGCTGAAAAATTTTCATACATTTCAAAAATCTTCAAACAAATTGCAGAAATAGTAGACATGAAATGTCATTACTTATGCCAGCAGAGCGTGCAAGTACTGCGTTCGGCTGCGTATTTAGGTAGTATGTACTGTAGGTAGGTAGGTAGCTGTGTGTGTGTGTTTACCCTCTAGGACCCACTGTTGTAATATTACAACGTTTGTATTTTATCCAAAAAAAGGTTTAAATCATTTTATTTTAGCCCCCCCTACCGCCTAAACATCACCATTGGATTCTATTGTTTAGTATTACAATGCTATTGGCCACGATGTTTGCACATGAATACCCCCCACAGGCTGACATTCACACCCGCCACACCCGCTGACATTCCAGAGTTTTGACGAACATCTCACTTTTTCATGGAAGCTATTCCTCACAAAAACATAAGTAAAATGCCTGTACTATTTTTTTTGGTGATCATTAGAATGTCTAGAACATGTAAGTATGTTATTATTGTGAAAAATATCCCCCATAAATTAGAGCATGATTTATGATTTATGGCTTTCTTTTTTTTTTACATTACATTTTCCTCTGATTAGGACTCCTACAACACCATCTGATTTTTTTCAATTTTTTATTTCAAGTATTTCTATTGATGCCAGTGGTGAGCGGCTGAGCGCACCTCATGGCACACTCTGCTAGTGCACAAGTAGGCCATTCATGGCCTACTTGTGCACGAGGCGCAAGTTGGCACCTCGACAGAGTGCAGTTCTAGTTTTTATGTTAAATGTTATATGCCAAAAAAAAAAAAAAAATCGTTAATCACAATCATCTGTAACGGTCATTTAAAATGTCACGAATTGTGACGTCCCTGTGCTGCAGGTTCCTGTCCTCTGGACGCGGGGCGGACACCCCGCCCCTGCTGCGCTCCCGGGACCTCCAGTTCAGCACGGACTCCCTCCTGGGGCTGGAGTGTGTGGTCGTTGGCGGCGGCGAGGGGCCGGGCTACACCACGGCCACGGACCCCGTGAGGATGGCCATGATGCCGGGGCTGACCGAGGACGAGTGCGAGCGCTACCGGGAGCTCCTGGAGATCAAGTGTTACTACGAGAAGAACAGCCACGCGCTGCTGCTCCTGGGAGGAGGAGGAGGAGGAGGAGGACAGGGAGAGGCGCTGGACGTGAACCGCAACGAGAGCCTGATGCAGCACGAGATGGCTCTGCTGGAGGAGGAACTGCGCCACCTGGAGTTCAAGTGCCGCAACATCCTGAGGGCTCAGAAGATGCAGCAGCTGAGGGAGCGCTGCCTGAAGGCGTGGCCTCTGGAGGAGGAGGAGGGGGGAGGAGCGGCGGCGGCGGGCGCGGCCACCGGGGCGGGAGGAGCCGGCCGTTTGACCGGAAGCGGTGCCGGAAGCGCTTTGGCCAGCGAGGAGTCCTGTCACCACGCGCTGTCGGACATCAACGAGCTCCCGGAGAGGGAGCGCTCGGACAAGGACAGCACCAGCGCCTACAACACCGGAGGCGAGAGCTGCCGCAGCACGCCCCTGGTCAACGAGCAGCACCCCTCGCCCTCCACCCAGAGCCTGGACGGCGCAGAGTCCCTCCCCTACGCCTCCCTGCGGCAGCCGGCGTCCGGTCGGCACAAAGACAGGGGAGGCAGGGGGGGGGAGAAGGCCAACCTCAACCAGCCCTACTCTCCCAACACACACAAGAGAGGGCCGGAGGCCTCCAAGACCTCCACCTCCAGTCCCGGCACGAAATTCCGCTCGCTCGCGCGGGACCCGGGGGCCAGGAGGGGCTCGGACGGAGGGGCGAGGCGAAACCCCAAGGCCAACGGGACGGCGGAGCGCGCGGGAGGACGCAGCGCGGAGAACAGCCCTTACTTGTCCCGGCGTCAGACGGATGCCAAGCTGCCTCAGCGCTACCAAAGCTGCATGCAGCTGAGGTCCCCCTCCCCCTATGACGGGCTGTTGGCGCCGCCCAGGGACGCCGTCCTGGTCAGCGGGGATGACGGCAGCCCCATGAGCCTGGGCAGCACGTGCAAAGATGTCCCCCTGCAGGGCCCGCCGCCTCCTCCCCCCCTCCTGCCCGCCTCGCCCGCGCGCATGGAGTGGAAGGTGAAGATCCGGAGCGACGGCTCCCGCTACGTGGCCAAGCGGCCCGTGCGCGACCGCCTGCTGAAGGCGCGCGCCATGAAGATCCGCGAGGAGCGCAGCGGCGGCACCACCACGGACGACGACGCCGTGAGCGAGATGAAGATGGGCCGCTACTGGAGCAAGGAGGAGCGCAAGCAGCAGCTGCTGCGGGCCCGCGAGCAGCGCCGCCGCCGCGAGTTCATGATGCAGAGCCGCCTCGACTGCCTGAGGGAGCGGGAGAGCGCCAGGGAGCAGGGCAACGCCGCCAACGCCTCCGGGCAGCCGGAGCCGCCCTCCATCCTGGAGCTCTGCCACCGGCGGAGCATGAAGAAGCGCAGCCGGCGGATCCTGGACAACTGGATCACCATCCAGGAGCTGCTGGCCCATGGGACGCGCTCCGCCGACGGGAAGAAGGTCTACAACCCCCTGCTGTCCGTCACCACGGTCTGAGACCAGTGGATCTCAAACTTTTACCATGTCAAGGACCACGTGTTTGGCCTCGGACCCCCCCCATCTCAAAATATGTTGTTCCAGGGATCCCCCCCCCCCCAGAAGCAAATATTTGAGTTACAAATGTTCGCTTTCGAAAAGATACCTTCAAAGATTTGCAAATGTTTTCACGATTTTTCAAAAATAGCAGATAGATCTGCTATTGTTCAATAGCTAAAGTATAAAATAATTCCAGGCCTAAATGGGTTAAGACCGCTTTTTCATTTGAAGGACCCCCAGTTTGATATGAGTTAGGGTCCCCCCCATTTGATACAATCTTTGTTATCTATGGGACCCCAATCCGTGTCCATTCCACTCAGAGTACATAACGGAACCAAATGGACCCTTTAACGGATCCGTTTGGTGCCATTTGTACACAGAGTTACAGACCCATAAGGGTCCATTTGGACGCTCCCGGTGGTCCCCGGACCCCAGGTGGAGAACCAGCGTTTTATGCAGATACCCGTAAACGTGTTTTGATCCGGATCGTGATCAACGAACCAGAGACTCGCACGAGCAGGCAGGAAGCAGGATTAGCATGTTGAACGAATCTGTTATTCAAGGGGAAAGAACACCCAGGAGGCTGCGGCAAACGCAAATTAAATTTACCACCATCTGTGATCTGCCGCTGCACACGAAGCAGAGGATATTTAATACTGATTTATACTCCATCACATGAAGGTGTCCCTTGTCGCGGTCGGGCAAGAACTAGGGCATTACCGACTCGTGATTTTTTTGCAAGTCGACTCGACTCAGTAAAAAGTTGAGTTGAAGTCGACTTTGTCGTTTGATGACGTCATCACATCACACACGACATCGGGTCCCCAGATGATTGACTTAATGTGCAACATTGTTTTCTCACTCAACTGTAAGCAAACCAACAAAGTTTAAGTGTATAGAGGGTATCTGCACATTTTTAAAGTGCCAATTGAAGGACCTTTTAATACCGCTAAAATTACAAATTAAACATTGGCCAAATTGTCAAATATATAGAGGCAGAAATTGTGAAAATAGCCGATCTACATGCTCACAACGCCTCGCACCGCGAGGCGTTGTGAGCATGTAGATCTGCTATTTTCACAATAGAAGGTTTTCCTTTTTTTTCAACTTCGACTTTCGACTTTCTCTGGTGGGAGTCGACTTGTGTAATGACGTCGACTGAGTGGACTTGTCGACTCTTTCGTTAATGCCCTAACAAGAACTGAGCTTGGATCGGCCCCTAGTCTGTCTGGCAAGTGACGCCGTCGCACGAGTGGCGCTGAAAAACATTCACCCGTCATCTTTTGCAAGCTGTCGGTGTTGTTACGGAACGAGAAACTTGACAAGAACCGAGAGAAAACTCGAGTGAGAACAAGACAATGCAGCTGCCAGAACGTTATGAGGAAAATCCACTTATGTGCCATATAACAGCCCCCCCACCCCCCCTGCATATTTATAAAAAGAAAAAGGTCTGGATTTCTATAACGCCTCTCTCCAAAGTGCTTTGCAGTGTGTGTTAGGTTCACCCTTTCACACGCCAACAGAGATAGCTACCATGCAAGAGACACCACCCTGCTCATCAGGAGAGGTTTGACACAAAGCCAGGTGGAGGCGGGGATCGAACGGGGAACCTTTCAGTTCCCTAACGCAGTGTTTCTCAACCACTGTGCCTGGGGACCTTTGGTGTGCCCCTGAGAAGGGTCAAGTGTGCCCCTTGAAACTGCTTGAAAGCCAGTTTTGTATTAATCATTTTAAAAATGATTTAAACTAGTGAAAACAGCCGATCTACAAGCACACAACGCCTCGCAGAGCGAGGCGTTGTGTGCTTGTAGATCTGCTGTTTTCGCTACTGTTGTGCGACAGCCTTGTATGATGAAGCAGGGCTTTACTTTGCGAAGAAACGTACAAATTTGAAACTCAGAGATACAAGGTTTCTTCCCGACAGTGACAATATTTACACCCCCGTATTATGTTTGCGTGCCCATGGATTCTTGGGACATGAAAAGTGTGCCCATGCAGAAAAGAGGTTGAGAAACACTGCCCTAACGACCTCTCTACCTCCCGAATCACTGCCACTGTCTTCATATGGTGAAAGTTTAATTCATCAAGTTTGCCAATTAATGCGGACATTGTTCTTTTTTAAACACTCTTCATTCTTGTATTGGTCTTTTACAAGTGCTCTCCTGTTTGTACAGAAGGAGACTTTAAGGGGATGTTCAGGTCACAGAAGCCTTTTGATAATGATTATTTAATTGTTGAGCGGTGCCTTCCTTATAGGCGGTCTAACTGTATAACACACTTTTCGTAACAATCCACCAGGGCTCATAGAACTGATGAAAGAAGCACTGAAGCACAGAGCAAATGACTGATACGCTGCTGTAACAAGCACAGGAAAGAGACAAGAGTAGATATTCGCTGGTGAGCTCCAACAGTCACCTGCCAAAAGAAGTGAGATACAATCAATGCGGTTTCTTATTTCCTTTTACAAATAAATAAGATGACCCATACGTCAATGCTTTCAGTGTTCAGTATGAGGTACTAATTAGGGCTGGGGAATATGAAGATATTGTGATATGAGACTAGATATTGTCTGGGATTTTGGATATCCTAATATAATATGGCACAAATGTTGTCTTATACTGGTTTTAATCTCCAGAAATGGCAAAATAGCTACAAGTTTGTAAGCTTGTAGTTACAATTTCTTGCCATATTTGATTTAAAAAAAACACAAAAATGTGTTTGCCCATATTGCCCAGCTCTTGTACTAATATTGGCTCATCAGTAACTGTAATATCACTAAATTGAAACTCTTGACAACACAAATTTAGAAGAATGTAAAATGATATATCAAATAGCTACATCAAAAAAAGCACTGTATTAAAAAGAAAAGCATTTCCATTCTGTACTTTTTAACCCTCCCTTTCCAGAGCTGCATATTAGGAACCCTGAATGTGTTTTGAAGTGTACTTGATGGACTTGCCTACACAGGCTTTTGGAAGCATTTCTGGGGGGTGTTTTGCATAATGATTGCAATGAGGGCTACAGGCTGATCCAGTTTTAGTTACTGATGGGGTAACTTATAAACAGAATTGTAGAAAATAATCTCCACGCTTGCCAAAAGCAGGTGCAGGTGAATGCGCTGTCCGGCTGAAAAGTCATGAAGAGAATTGCAGCAACACTGCTTACACCTGCAGACAAACTTATTGAGACAGTGACTGTTGATGTTTCGGAGCCCCTCCCCACGTTGTCTATCAGGCGCGCTACAGACAGTTGCGAGAGAGCTATCGTGTCCGTATCGTCTGAGAATGAGGGGGGGTGTCAAATTCATTGTCAACGAAGGTCACGTGGTATTTTGTCGTTGCCGTGTCTCTTGGCCAAAAGACAGCCTTCGGTTGAGCAAGAGACGCGGCAACGACATGAAACCACGTGACTTAGATAGAAAATGCATTGGACACTCCCCTCCCCGCCCCGCGACCGGGTATTTCCCGGTGAATCTGTGCGCAAAGGTGGGGGCCGATGGGCAAGGAGGGTTGCGAGCTTATGAGAAACAACTAAAATAAGACCTTAAAACCTGGTGAAAACAGTTGCGTGCATTAGCGGAAGATGACGGTAAAGGAAATCATTTAATGGAAAACATTAAATTAACTTCTGAAAAGCCTAACACGGCCTTAAAACATGGCAAAAACAGTTGTGTGCATTAGCGCAAGATTAGATGAGGATAAAGGAAATCATTAAATGGAAAACATTAAATTAACTTCTGAAAAGGCTTCTAAGCCTACACTAATAGCCTACTAAAAACTAGTGAACCGCGATCTTGCCACACGTGAATAATTGTGGTTGTAAACAATAACACAGACAATATAAATCCTTAGTCTAGTTGTGGGAAGAAATGGATTTCATCATGGCCCCAAATAACTTTTAAATATCTTGCAATTGGCGACGGGGTCTCTTAATAAATCGGCAAGATTACATTACATAACATAATACATAAAAGCTAAGCTATCACCTCTCCATCATCAGCAATAGTCAGTGGTGCGTGTCCCCCACACACTCCCAAGCCCCCACCGTTGCGCACAGATTCACCGGGAAATACCCGGTCGCCCCCGCCCCTCATTCTCGGACGATACGGAGAAGATGTCTCACGCATATGTGTGATTCCGGCCTCAGTGTGTGTTCCATTTCTACAGCTGTGTTGTCGCTCACATGTTAACTGCTTAGGGTGTCAGCCATTTTGTTACATAAATACATTCACTATTAGTCCAATGCAAATGACCCAAATTGCCCCTGAACATGTAGTGAACAAATGAGTACAATGCACTACATTAGCCCAAATGTTCCAGAGCACAACCAAACAAGTTTGTTGTTTTGCGGACTGGTTCCCTGCATAGTGAACTATATGTAGATTTTGAGTAATAAACGAGTGGTGATTTGGAACACTACCTGCTACCAGTTGGTAGTTGGAGCTGGGATACTCAACTCATCTGGGATCAAGTGACTTGACCCACAAGTTCCCTTGTGTCCTGGTGTGTGTGTGTGTGTGTGTGTGTGTGTGTGTGTGTGTGTGTGTGTGTGTGTGTGTGTGTGTGTGTGTGTGTGTGTGTGTGTGTGTGTGTGTGTGTGTGTGTGTGTGTGTGTGTGTGTGTGTGTGTGTGTGTGTGTGTGTGTGTGTGTGTGTGTGTGTGTGTGTGTAATTTATTTTAATGTGCTGTAGGTCAGTAGGTATACTATATGCAGGGTTCCCACGGTCATGAAATTCCTGGAAATATTTTGAAATTAGAAAAATATTTTTCCAGTACTGGAAAAGTTTTGGAATTTATCAAGGGTCCTGGAAGGTCCTGGAAAAAATTGCTATGCATTGTCTTTGGTTATTGATTTTGTTAATACCTCTGAAATGACAAATTAAACATGGGCCAAATTGTCAAATATTAGAGGCAGAAATTGTGAAAATAGCCGATCTACTTGCTCACAAGCATGTGATCTGCTATTTTCACAATGGAACCGTGTTATACAAAATTCCTCAACTCTTAGTGCTCGTCAGGGTGCCGGGTCCCCAGTTAAAATAATTTTTTCAGGGGTCACGGCCTGAAAAGGCTGAGAACCACTGGCATACACTACCTGTCTTTGGGCATTGCGCATAGGAGTAAGCGACTTGTTATTGAGCTGAATTATTGTTATATAGTCCTGGAAATTGGGTTAAATATACTGGAAAAGTTTGGGAAATGAATTGGTAAAAATGTGTGGGAACCCTGTATATGTAGTCAGCTCGGTCAGTGGGAAGCATTATATCCTGGAGGCTGTTTGCCTCTGGCTTACTGTTGACACCTTGCTTGCTGTCTGGCTTGCATAGCCTGATCGTTACACTGCTAATCCTTGAGGTCAGGTCTGGTGTCAGAGCAGTGATGTTTTTGACAGCAAATTTTGATTTAGTTTTAGTCATAGTCTTTTGAATAAAATGTAATTTAGTTGTGTCACAATACTGGAGAGCAACCAAACATAAAATGACTCTTCTCTACTAGTCCCTCCACAACATTTTAGTCTAGTTTTTATTATGTTGACGAAATTGTCAATATATTTAGTCTTAGTTTTAGTCATAACAGCTTAGTTTTTATTTCGTTTTTCGTCAGTGAAAAAAACGCAGTCGACAAACATTTTTCAATGAATAGACTTTTTGGTTACCACCGCGCTCTGACTCTACCGGTGCGGTATCCCTTTAAATCAACATGTAGAAGGAGGAGGATGGATCGCACACAGTGGCAAGAGTTGTTTTTTCTTTATTGTTGCATTTGCATGGATGAGAAACAAACGTTTCGGCTGTAAGCCGAAATACACTGAAGAAGGCTTACAGCCGAAACGTTTGTTTCTCATCCATGCAAATGCAACAATAAAGAAAAAACAACTCTTGCCACTGTGTGCGATCCATCCTCCTCCTTCGACAAACATTTTTCGTCATAGTTTTAGTCGACGAAATCAACACTGTCAGAGCTGAGGATGGACTTTGTGTTAGGCTGGACTGGGAGGAGTGAATGATGCATAGCAGTTGAGTCTTTTAGAAGCCTAGTTCAGACCAAAGATTTGACGAGACTAAACCTGATTTATTCCCATTTACAAGCTTCAGAACACAAAGCATCCGCAACACATTACTGTGAGCTTTTAGGTCTCATATTTCCGGCACGTGACACAGAAGAAAAATTGCAGCAGTCTGAATTTCCCCTTAACCCATTCAGAACGGGTACACATTATTGGGTATCATTATTTTATGCTTTAACTATTGCAGATATACAAGCTCACAGCGCGGCACCGAGTGCCGCGCTGCGAGCTTGTAGATCTGCTATTTTTTTTAAATCGTGAAAATTTGAATTTGGCACGATTCTATAAGTGTCTTTTGAATCCTTCTAAGGTTTTTTGAAAAACCTATGTTTCTATGTCAGCAATCTGGCCAGCCATCGTCAAAGAAAAGGTCCTTTTCACTTTAGTTAGTCACAGTTAGTCTGTTCTTGAGAGACTACTATGTCAGTGGTGCTCAAACCTTTTCATGTGAAGGACCCCCAAACTGATATTTATTTGGCCACGAGCCCCCATCTCAAAATATTTAGTTCCAGGGAGCACCCAGAAGCAAAATTTTAGTTACAAACGTTCGCTTTAAAAATACATCTATTCAAAGATTTGCACACATTTTCACAACTTTTTTCATAAATAGCAGATCTACAAGCTCGGTGCCGCGCTGCGAGCTTGTAGATCTGCTATTTTTCAATAGTTAAAGCATTCAATAATTCTAGGCCTAAATAACCTCAACAGTCTCAATGTGTGTCTCAGGTGTTAACAGTGTTACATTGATTTTTCTCTTCGTGACTTGATAAACAATATGAAGTTACAAAGTCTGGTTCTTTGGTATTCAATTAACATGCATGTTCAGTATTAAGCATTTTTAAGCACTAGCTGTGTGTACTTGTGGACGTGATGATGTGTTTCGATGAACGTGCTTCAATTCTTAGAGTAGAATAAATTGTGCATTTGTTTGTTCAATATTGTGTGTGATGTTCAATGTCTGGCATTTTACAGTGGAAGCTTTTTCTAAATAAAATGATCATGCGAGTGGTTATTTGTACATTGTGTCAACACATAATCTACATCATGGACGGATTAACCCCCGGCCGATAATCTTTTAGGGCCCCCCCACCCCCCACCATAACCCCTCCTCCCTCCCGACGCACACTATCCAGCTTGGATTTTAAGCCATGATGATCATCTGTGGACCAAGAAAGCACCTGTAGACAACAGAGGAGGGGCCCACACATTTGATTTTTGAATCAAATATACATTTCATTTTTGTAAATTGTCAATGACCACACGGCCCAGTTCCCCCAAGGGCCCCTGAGATCCAAGGGCCCCTGGCAACGGCCCCACCAATGGTTAATACAGCCCTGATCTACATCAGGGGTCTTCAAAGTTTTCAGGCTAAGGACCCCTTAGCTCAGGGAGAGATGAAGCAGGGACCCCCACTACCTTTTTCATAGTTTCCATATAGTTTCATTGTTTGACAGCACAATCATCAGTGTATTTTGGATTCATGTTAAAGTGTGTTTCCAGATATTTAACCACTTGAACCGTCAATGATGAATAAACCTGACCTTTCACTCTGTACTTAGTCTGCTCTTTTAACTTGTAGATCTGCTATTTTTGGCTCAGTTCTCAGAAGTTTGGACACTAGGGTTCAAGTGGTTAATATAAAAAAGGAGAAAAAACGTTTCTATCACACAAAGATTTGGAGGAACCCCTGTAGTAACTCTGAGGACCCCATAGGGGTCCCGGACCCCCTGTTGAAGACATCATAGTAGGGCTTTGCAAGGTATGTATTTTACCACTTCATTTCCAGCTAGTTCTAATGCACTGATTCTCAAACCTTTTCATGTTGACACATATTAGCCTGCGGACGCCCATTTGAAAATATATGCCAGGGGGGACCCCCATAAGAGAAGACTTGTACACCTGCAGTATAGAAATGATTCTCAACCATTTTAATACCAAGGACCCCAGTTCTATTATGCATTAGGCCATGGACCCCCATTTGGTACCATTTTGATCTCTAGGACCCTGAATCTACACCGTAATATCATCAGTGTTAATTTAGCCCTGACGGGTCCATTTGGTTCCATTTGTACACTCAGAGTAAGAGACCCATAAAGGTCCATGTTTGATTCCTAACTATCATTAATTTGGCTGAGGACCCCCTGGAACGCCGTCAAGGGCCCATGGGAGAACCACTGTTCAAATGCATGCTCTTCAGTGAAAGATTAGAGCCATGCAAAAGGAGAAAAAAAAAAACAAAAAAAAAACTGTGGTCACCAAAACAATCAGACATCATCCCGGCTTTAAAAATGCTATTTGGATGTGAGACCAGTATCTTGTCAAGTAGATTGACATGGTACAGTAGGTATCACACAAGTATAGGCTAATTTATTAACTGACTGAAAAATGTCCTTGCTAGATGATTTATTGAGCCAACACTTATTATTCACATAAGATATTTTGTATTACCGATTAGAGTTTAAGGTAGAAACCACACAAATAAAAGACTCAGCAGGTGAAGGAGTTCTACTTGTTTTCATACAGTTACCTCAGGGGTGGGCAACTTTGATGATGGTGAGGGCCACTATATTTCCACCTTCACTCCAGAGGGCCACATTACATATTGCTATGTCCTACTTTGTCATTCTAGTATCTCATGCAAAAGAAGCAAAAATAGCAGCCCCCAAAATGGAACGAAGGCCGACATTTTATTTTAATTTTGTTCCTAATGGCCAGGACCGGCCGGGAATGAACCGGCCGTTCGGGAGTTGTCCCGCTTTTCCCAATGGCCAGCACGTCCCTGGTCAAAATGTAAAAAAAAAAGCAGGTTCACTTGGCTGGCAAAGAATTCTCGGACCGAATACAATAGTGTGTTGCCTGTAGCAACCACACTAATTATTAGTTCAGAAGCCAAATTAGATGACACATTCTGTGGATCATGGATTAAAGCAAAATAAAATTGTGTCCTAATGTGCAATTTGTGACAGTGTGAAAGGCGCCCACCACGTGTTTCACATTAATGTTTCTGTAATATTGTTCCTGCTGTTCCACTTACTGCCAATCAGCTGAAGAAATCACAGATCGAGGCTTTGCTTTTATAAAATATCCCAGACCATTTGTATTTTATGAAAGATAGTTCTGCAAGTTGCTACTTTGACCGTTTCAAATGCTCAGATCTTTTATAAACAATAAAGTAGCCCATCTACATTCTACAAGGTAGCCAGATAAGTCGCCCTCTTTCAAAGTCGCCCCCAAACTCGTTTCCCAACGGGTCTGTGGCCTTAAGCTAGATGCAGAATAGACTAAAATCAAATATTTGCTTCTGGGGGTCCCTGGAACAAAATATTTTGTGATGGGGGTCCGTAGCCAAATACATATCATTCTGGGGGTCCTTCACATGACAAAGTTTGAGAAACACTGATGGCAACATAAGTTTTTTTTTTCAGAAAATTGTTATGATTTAGATTAGAAGACATTTGTAGAATGTGCCTATCAGGACCCCCAAAATGTGTTTTTGGCCGTGGACCCCCATCTCAAAATATTTTGTTCCACGGATGGACCCCTATTGCAAACTTTTTTGTTCCAGGGACCCCCAGAAGCACAGATTTGATTTTAGTCTAATCTGCATCTAGCTTAAGGCCACAGACCCGTTGGGAAACGAGTCTGGGGCGACTTTGAAAGAGGGCGACCTTTCTGGTATTCATCTACAAAATTGCGACGCATTGAGAGCTTGTACATCAGCTATTTTCGCTGAGCAACATTCTTCTAGAACAGTGGTTCTCAACCTTTTCAGGCCACAGTCTCCACAGACCCCCAAAATAATATTTGAACTGGGGACCCCCCACCCTATATACGAGCACTAAGAGTTGAGGCACATTTTGTATAACATGGTTCTAACGCGAGGCATTGTGAGCATGTAGATCTGCTATTTTCACAATTTTTTGCAGCTCAACCCAGTCCCATATCGTTGTTGTCGGGTGGAAACCTTGTATGTCCAAAACCGTTTGTTTTGTATTTATCATTTTAAAAATGATTTAAACTAGTGAAAACAGACAATCTACAAGCACACAATGCCTCGGTGCGAGGCGTTGTGTGCTTGTAGATCAGGCTGTTTTCACTGTTTTTGTGCGATTGGCCACATGATGAAGCAGTGCTCTTTACTTTGCGAAAAAAAAATTACAAATTTGAAACTTGGAGATACGAGGTTTCTGCCCGACAGTGACGATATACAGCTATATAACAAGGTCCACTCCTTTAGCTCCCTCTCAACACCAAATCTCTTTGCCAAAAACAGCCGATCTACAAGCTGGTGACACGTGAACATGTAGATCTGCAAAGGGTTAAAAGGAGTAACCCAAATGTTCACCTTGTATTCATCTTGACATAACAAGAGAGAGGTTTCATTAAGTGGAAAAAGAAAAACCAGAGTCAAAATCCTAAACAATTCTAAACCTTTATTTTCTAACAAGAGTGAAAAGAAACAAAAAGGCAACAATGAAATGAAAAGTTTATACACAAACTCACGACAACTGTGTGTCTGCAATATCAATAACAATAATAATATAATCATCTGAACCCAGGAGACAAAATAAAATGCAATAAAGTGAGTTAATGTGAAGTTACTTTTTGCAGAGAGAGAGGGAGATAAAGAGAAGTGCATAGGGTCAGATAGGAAAGGACAGAATACAATAGTGGGACGGGGTCAAATATGCAAACCCATTTAGGCCTAGAATTATTGAATGCTTTAACCAGTGAAAAATAGCAGATATACAAGCTCACAGCGCGGCACCGAGTGCCGCGCTGCGAGCTTGTAGATCTATTTTTGAAAAAGTCGTGAAAGTGTGTGCAAATCTTTGAATATGTGTATTTTCAAAGCGAACGTTTGTAACTCAAATTTTGCTTCTGGGTGGTCCCTGGAACTAGATATTTTGAAATGGCGGTCCGTGGCCAAATAAATATCATTTTGGGGGTCCTTCACATGAAAAGGTTTGAGCACCACTGACATAGCAGTCTCTCAAGAACAGACTAGCTGAGCTCCAGTTAAAAGTGAAAAGGACCTTTTCTTTGACGATGGCTGGCCAGATTGCTGACATAGAAACATAGGTTTTTTCCAAAAAATCTTAGGATTCAAAAGACACTTATGTAATCGGGTCAAAAATCTAATTTTCACGATTTTTCAAAAATAGCAGATCTACAAGCTCGCAGCGCGGCACTCGGTGCCGCGCTGTGAGCTTGTATATCTGCTATTTTTCAATAGTTAAAGCATAAAATAATGAAACACAAAATGTGTACCCGTTCTAAATGGGTTAAACAAATGCAACATGTGTGGAGGTAAAGGGCAGAGAGAAAGGAGACCCAAGGGGATAAAGAGGTAAAGATATCCATTTTTGGGACAGTAGCACCAAAAAACATGAATGCCTGTTTTCCACACTTTCCCAAAAAACTTTATTGTATTGTTATGGGCAATAATAGTCAAAGAGCATGTGACCTTTCAAACAGCCTGATCCAACACCAGATATAATAGAATATAAAAACAAATTACAAGTGTTAGCAACATGATCAGCTGTCAAAAAAAACCTTCAGCTTCAGCTGTAGAAATCATGCCCCAAGAAACACAACCAAAAAAAAAACAAAGAAAGAAAAACGGTTTAACCCCCTCCCCCCTCAAAATAAAAACCCCTCCTAAGTGAGGAGGAGGGGGGGGGGGTTTCAGGTGACCTGACAACGCGCCGTCCCATGTTGAGACGGGCTCAGTTTTTAACCTATCATATAATACAGCTGGCTGGAAAACAAGAAAACATAGCTTACTGGCTGTCCTCAAGACGACTTAAGACCAATAAAAACTGTCCTTTTCATACCGACGTCGGCCCTGTGCACGCCTAAACACGATCACTGGGAGAACGGGGGGGGGGCGGGGGGGGGGGACATAGCGGAGGGAGGTAAGACGAGTGTGAAGACGGGGCGGGGGGGCGGGGGATGTTTGTCTGGAGTGTAGACGACGAAGGGGGCTCAAGATATGATCACTCTCTTAGTGTTTAAATGCAGCGAGAGGGGTGGAGAGGGTTGGGTTGGGGTGGGGTTAGGGGGGGGGGTCCTGCTTCTTTCATACATCGTGACATTGGCTCCTTGGTTCCGCGGAGGTTCCTCTTCAAAGTCCTGACAGTTCCTTTTTTTTCTCCTTCTTGAGTTCTTTTTACAGAGTTCCACCGTCGATTACAAAATCTGCGAAAACACACACGACCAATATCAAATTAAGTTTCCAACAGTTGTTTAGTTTTGCAAAGGCCAGTCATTAAAGATCCATGTCTGGGGAAATCTAAATTCAATGAACAGGCTGGTGGAGAACGCCACTACTTTAAAAAACAATCCTGATAGCATCCCAATATGCCCTAATGTCTTCGCATAGGTTCTGCAATGCAGTTATTTTTGTCATTCGCTTCCACACAGTTTGAACCAATATATAGAATTTCAATGTCACCAGACACCAGCAGGAGGAGATGTCTGAACTTCTGACTATGCAAAATCAAACTTGTTTTACCATGGTATTAAATGTTCACCTATAATGACAGGGGGATCGAGGGATGTGAGGTTGAAAAAGTAAATAAAATCTGCATATCTTGAGAAATGTTAAGGGATTCCACAACTGCGTTGGGAAAATTTCAGGGGAAAATAATTGGATGGTAAACTAGAATTGAAATATTTCAATATTAAGCTTGGTTGCTTGTCGTTATGTCACCAATGTAGGGGAGAGCCGCCTCATTTGTAACGCTTCATAATTGCGTTGACTACTACTAGTTTAGCAGTGTAGAGAGAGGGTAAAAGTCAGAGAGTTGAACAGATCCATGCAAGTGAACTCATATCATCATCAAAATGGGACACAAATTCCGTATTGAAGCGTGTTTTTCCTCCGTTGCGAGAGGCGAGGGTGTGTTGAGTGGATTAATGTGTTTGTGTGTGTGTGCGTGCATGCATGCCGCACGCGTGCGTGTGTGTGTGTGTGTGTTGAAAAACACAGTAAAGAAATCGCTCCATTCCAATAGCAAATCCCAAATGATGATAACACACTCGCAGGAGGACTCGTCTCAACCCCGGTCGCGGAAAATAAATAAATAAATCGCCCAGTCAAACAGCATAGCCTGTTTTGATTGGGCGAGCAGACTAGTCCAGGAGAAAGGAGGGGTAAGCAACTAGCAACAACTGGGTCAGAGCGCGCGATTTCCTCATATTTGCAGCGCAAGTGCGACATCCAATGTGCTGTGAGCCTATAGCTCCGACCGCCCAAAACCTCTGACGGAATTTTCAAGCACTTCAGGACAATTTTGGAACCTGGTGATTGCCTTTGTCGCTTTCAGCAACAAAGCAAAAAGGGAAGGTGGACTGGAAGAGTGGTTACCTCTGGCTGGACCTGGCTGGGTACGTGAGGGGAGGGGCTTGAGAGGGGCCGAGTTTTCTTGGACTCGGAGACGTCCAGTGACCGGGGGTCTCCCTCCGTCCCCCCGCTGCCCCCCCGCTGGCTCTTCCTCTTCCTCTTGGACTCCTTGGCTCGTCCGCGGCCGCTTCCTTTCTGCTCCTGTAGCTCGATCTGACACGGGACGACATTATCAGTAGGTGATCAGAGTAAGAAAGGCCATTCACGCCAAGAACCATAACTAGAACTACAACAGGACAGCAGGGTGCAGTGATTCTTTAAGTCAGTGAAGTGAATTGTAAGACTTTTAGTCTTACAATAAAATAAAAAGACCATTACTGCAAAGGGTGATGAACAAACTATATTATAAAAAAAAGGTCAAACATTGGCCAAATCATCAAATGATATAGAGCAGTGAAGTTTGACGTCATTTACCCCTCCTACCTGGTTCACGTTTTTTTCCCCCCCATTCTGAATTCCCATAGACTTTTTTTCATATTGCGTCATATAAAACTGTGTTCCAAACATAAACAAATGATCTCAGCGGTTTGACTCATATGGATTTGAAGAATCAACTGATGGTGAGAAAACGTTAATGTTACTGTCGCCGTTTAGTTAAACTTTCGCTAGAAACAGGCTTTATCAAATATGAGTGACTGAATATCATAAACCATACAGAGCCACCTCCCCGACAATATCACGCAAACCGTTTGTTTATTTTTGGACCACAATGCTTATTTGAGACGATTTAAAGATGACCCAATGTTATTCTCCATAGAGAAATTACTTCCATGAACCGGGGGATGAGCGAGTCACTGCTCTATAAGAAAAAGGCAACAATTGTGAAAATAGCAGGTCTCACAATGCCTCGCAAAACAGAGCGAATATTTTAATAATATTTATCTGCAGAACAACCTAAATGTAATGCCTAGAATTGGGTGGGGGTCCCAAGTTCTGTGGGTTTGTTTATGGGGGTCTAAATGGACCCATACAAGTCTGTAACTCTGACAGTGTATAAATGGAACCAAATGGACCCTAACGGGTCCATTTGGTTCCATTTGTACACTGTCAGAGACTCAGAGTTAAGGGGAGAGCTTGAAATTGTAAAAGTTGCAGAACCACTGACGTAGTGCAATAATAACCGACCTGGATGAGAGCGCGCAGTGCGTCTCTGGGAGGCTGGCCGACGGCCTGCAGGACCTTGTGGATGGTGTGCGTCTGGTCCAGGGACACCTCCAGCACGTCACCTTCCAGCTGCAGCTCCTCCAGATGCTCCCTGGTGGACGGCGACAGCGCCACCACCTGGCCGCGCAACGACGGCAGCAGGGGAAGAAGAGAAGCCACATCTGGAGGGGAGAGAGGGACCGAGAACGTTTATCAGATGTTTATGAACACGTGACGAAAGCAGACGGACACACGAAACGTTTCTATCAAATGCACGCGTGACTCACCTGTAACAACCTCAGACTTTTTGCTGATGCCATTTTCACAACCAGCCTGCAGGGGGGGACATAACAGGACACTGTTAGCGACACAGAGTAGAAAAAGTATACTACTAATCATCTTTTTTTTATTTGTATAGTGCTTTTTGATATCTTAAGCAGGGACGTGCTGGCCATTGGGAAAAGCGAGACAACTCCCGAACGGCCGGTTCATTCCCGGCCGGTCCAGGCCGGCCATTAGGGGGAAAAAAATAAAATAAAATGTCGGCGTTGGTTCCATTTTGGGGGCTGGGCGGCCAACAAAGTAAATCGTCACTGTCGGGCAGAAACCTCGTATCTCCAAGATTTTCAAATTTCATCACACAAGGCCGTCGCACAAAAGTAGTGAAAACAGCTGATCTACAAGCACACAACGCCTCGCATCTACATTTTATAGATGATAAATACAAAACGAACGGTTTTGGACATACAAGGTTTCCACCCGACAACGATGAAATACAACTCATGTAATTGTCCCACTGGCTTGTCACTTGTCATGATCTGAAATGGCAAATCTTTGAGTAGCAGCAGCACTATAGAGAGATCTTTCTCGAAAAAGAAAAAAGTGATTCCCCTTAAGAGGATGATTCTAACCACGTCAAAATGTTCAAAAATCTTCATAAATAGCAGATCTACAAGCTTCCCAACTAGGGTTGGACACGGTAACCGCCGTACCGCCGTACCGCGGTAAACCGAGGTCTACCGCGGTGTCAGTGTGCTTACCGCGGTAAAAAAAGACAAAAAAAAGTCTATTTTTTATTGGAAAACAAGCGAGTTTTAAAACAGGGGAGAAGCGAGGACCGCATGCGCTCCATGCCGCTCTGCTCTGGGCCGTGTACCACAGTTTGGAAGCCACATACGTCACTCTCACTCAGACACAGACAGTCACTCCTGCAGCTGCCTGCGTAGAGGAGTACAGAGCAGCGTAAACTTTCTTTGTAATCCACTCGACACAAGGATGTTAATACATACCTTGTGTTGTGGCATATCTTTTTTTATTCATACGGATTACTGGCGGAGCGCGGGCCGCGTGGACTAAAGCCGAAAATGAAACTATTTTACTTTTTCCATCGCGTCGCACGTTGTGCCCGTTCGGCGGCGCGTCGGAGATTTTATAACCTTTTCTGTCAAGTCTTGTAACTAAAACCTGTATATAGCAGCACTCAATCACTGCGATTTGAGAGTTGAGACGTGACGTGAGTTTACAGAATCACTGTACACGATCTGACTACCCTTCCTCTTCTGGTTTGTTCACACAGCTGTTTGTGTCTGAAAAGCCTACTAGCTAGCCTACGTTACTATGGTAACCCGACAGTGCAGATCTAAAAGCTCAGAACGCGTCGCGGATGCAATGTGTTGTGAGCTTGTAGATCTGCTCCTTTCAAAGCCATACCCGCTGTGCTGTACGGAGAAGTATAACTCGGGCGGTCAGGCTGTGTCGCCTCTCCACTGTGGAGAGGCGACTTTAGGGAAGATGATTGCAATATTTTGGCTTATCGCCGAACCTTAATTAATAGATACGGGGGTGCGGTAATTACCGCAGTACCGTCGGTAAATGGGAAGACGGTAATCGCGGTAACAAAATGTCGATACCGCCCCAGGCCTATTCCCAACACGTGTGCAAAGCTTGTAGATCTGCCATTTTTGAAAATGTTCCGAAATGTGCCCAGAACAGGGTTGAAGGAGCAGACCTTAGTGCCGTTCACCTCCTTGTCCTTCTTCTTGGGCGACTCCGTCAGGTCGATGACGTCGTCCTCGCCCTCTCCGCCCTCAGAGTCCGACAACACGATCACCCCGTTCTTCTTCTCCGCCGGGTCCTTGTCCCCGGCGTCTCCGCCGTTCTCCTCGCGGCGGCGCAGAGTCTCCCGGAGCTCCTGTAGCCGTTTGAGCGCCTCCTGCAGCTCGGGCGTGTCCAGCGCGTCCTTGGCGCGGCCCTGCCAGTTGATGGCGCGCTCCGTCAGGCACTGCAGCGCCTCCCCCTCGGGGAGACGCACCGGCAGGCGCTGCAGCGCCACCAGCAGTGCCAGGATGGTCTCCAGGCGTGGCCGGCGCGACCGCTGGCACCGCGGGCACAGGAAGCGCGAGTCCCAGTCCCACCAGCAGAGGGCGTTGGCGGGCGGCGGCCCCGAGAGGGGCAGCAGGGGCGGGAAGGGCACGCAGCCGCCGTGGAACCAGTCTTTGCACAGGTGGCAGCGGTGCTGGGGGTCGCGCGGCCGCCCGCCGCACGCGCACACCGACTGCGGCGGGACGCCGCCGTCGCCGTTCTCCTTTACAGAGTTCTGAGCGGGGCTGGAGGCGTCGAGCTCCATGGCGTCTTCCCACCTGCCGTTCTCTTTGTCGCCCGCGTGAGGCGCTGTGGCGTCAAGTCCAGATTTACACATGTTCGCCTTCTGTATCCTTAACAGGGCCTCCTTCTCCCGGTGCTCCCCTTCTTTGAATGCCATCACCTGCAGTCGGGGGGGGGGGGGGGAGAGGTCAACGTTAAGCCCAGCATAGCGACCTCATGTTAAAGTTGCTATAAGCAGTTTTCTGTTGACATAAGCGGGAAACATGCAATTGCTTATTTAAAATTAATTTTATTATATTCAGGCGGCTAACAATGCTCCCTAAAAAAATCTAGTCTCTGTGGCTCTTCTAGGAGCCGCAGTCTGCCTCCAAAACTATTATTTTATCTGCAAGAAGCTCTGTCACTAGCAGCTCATTGGTGCATGAACCAGCCGACCGGGGCTAAAAGGATTGGCAGACAGGTCAACCAATCCGAACAAGAACAAGAGGCGGTCCTGATTGGTCTGCTTATTTGGCAGGCTGCCAAATAAGCAGACCAATGACAGAACTTCTCACAGATAAAATAATAGTTTTGGAGGCAGATTGTGGCCCCAGGAAGTGTCACAGACACAACATTTCTTTAGGAAGCACATTTAGTCGTCTGATATAATATAAAATAAAAATAAGCAATTGCATGTTTCCTGCTTATGTCAGCAGAAAACTGCTTATCGCAACTTTAATGTCTAACGCACAAAAGAGACAATGCACGGATTCATTATTATTCTTACAGTACATTTACAATGTTGTACATGGAGCGTTGTGGTTTCCAAGTCCCGGCTGAAAATAGCAGATCTACAAGCTCAATGCGCTCCACTGTGAGCTTGTAGACTATTTTCGGGAAGAAGAAAAAAGCAATTGTTTATAATGACAAGCTCAAAACTGGACGCATGATTAAAGTGGTTAAGAAGGGCAGGCTAGTTTCTCAGGGGTCCAATATTGCCATCTAATGGAGGTTTGGCAGCAGACTGATTTGAAATGGTGCATTGAAGTCCGCATCTACATTAAATACATGTCAACCAAATTGGAAATGATGGCTTGTTTTCTTTGTGTCTATAAAGAGAAACATGATTGTCTTTATATGCCTGAGCATCTGCTGACATTTCTGCAATTTGCAATTTACCTTCCAAAACATGTATGAAATGAATGTCAATAATCTTTTGTTTGGGACTCCTTTAGGCCTAGAATTATTGAATGCTTTAACCAGTGAAAAATAGCAGATATACAAGCTCACAGCGCGGCACCGAGTGCCGCGCTGCGAGCTTGTAGATCTGCTATTTTTTGAAAAAGTCGTGAAAATGTGTGCAAATCTTAGAATATATGTATTTTCAAAGCGAACGTTTGTAACTCATTTTGCTTCTGGGGGGCCCCTGGAACTAAGTATTTTGAGATGGGGGTCCGTGGCCAAATAAATAACATTTTAACTTCACGTGAAAAGGTTTGAGAACCACTGACATAGTAGTCTCTCAAGAACAGACTAACTGAGCTCCATTTAAGTGAAAAGGACCTTTTCTTTGACGATGGCTGGCCAGATTGCTGACATAGAAACATAGGTTTTTCAAAAAACCTTAGAAGGATTCAAAAGACACTTATAGAATCGGGTCCAAATTCAAATTTTCATGACTTTTCAAAAATAGCAGATCTACAAGCTCGCAGCGTGGCACTCGGTGCCGCGCTGTGAGCTTGTATATCTGCTATTTTTCAATAGTTAAAGCATAAAATAATGATACACGATAATGTGTACCCGTTCTAAGAAGCCTAAGGACTGATTGGTACAGTGTTTTGCGACATTAGGCAGACACACAGACAGGTCCTCTTCTAGATTCATCGCCTCCAAGGAGCCACTCCATAAACAAAGCCAGGAAAAGGCCAGACCATCAACATGATTTAACGTTTGTCTGAAACTGTAAACAGGTCCACTACTACGCCAAGAGTCTGAACATTAATGACTCACGATGGCTCCAGGGTCCCTCAGGTCCTGAGCAGAGAGGCCCAGAGTGTTGGTGTCCGAGTCGTCGTCCAGTGGCTCCGAATCGTCTACCCGCTCCTTCCTCTTTGCACAGGGACATAATACCTGCAAGACAACAAGTTCAACCGGTTACACCCCGCCACTCCGACATGTCTCCATTCCGACACTAACCCTATCTCTAACCCTTACCCTAAACTTAACCCCTATGGAAGTGTCGCCACTCCCACAATAAGAAGTCAATTTTCGGAGTGGCGACATGTCGGAATGGAGAGCGACACCCAGTTTAACCACTTACACCAGGGGTGGCAAACTCTTTTTGGGGTGAGGGCCGCATTGGACGAAAGGTGACTTGATGAGGGCTGCAACGGTGCAACCAGCCGCGGATCGGATGGCATGCACACTCGCGCACATGTTCGCTCCGTTTTTCTTCCCGTTGTTGCTATATCATTTTACAAATTGTGTTCATTATTAAGTAAAATAGCCACTTTCATTATTGGTATTACAGTTGCAGTACGAGAGATGCTATTTTGTTTAAGAAGTTCCAATAAGAATAAACCATTTGATAATAGAATAACTCAATTCCTAATACAGTCTCTGCTATCATTTGTAAATGGCTACAAAACATTTTGTCTGATGCAGGACAATGATTATTTTTATTCTATTAAAAGAATATCAGTGAATAATAATACTTAAAAATAATACATAGTTTTACATTTTAAACCCCCTTTTAATTATTATCAAAATGCTGAAAAATAAGTTATTTTCTTAACAACATTACAGTACAGTTCGGATATTGTAGGTATGTTCAGCTATATTCATAGCATGTTCCATTTCCACAATTGACACCATCACACCAGCTGTTTGGAATCGAAGGGAAGAGTTGATACTTTTCTCAGACACATTTTGCAAACGTATTTTCACACAAATGGAGACACATGCCCTTTGTTTTGGAGAAAGAATGTTCGTCTCTATTCACTTTTCCGTTGCCTGTTTGACCATTGGTAACTCACTTCTGGATTTAGGACCACAAAGTGAAGCGCTCTATGGCGTTGATACACAAGCATTTGTACTGCGTTGTTACTAGAGTCGGGCATCGATTTAAAAATGTTTTGATCGCGATTAATCGCACTCCAATCCTGGAGTTAATCGCGATTAAAATGGCTCATTTGAAGTCTGCCGAAGGCATTCAAAATATGTGCGTGCTACATAAATAATGACCAGAAGTTAAAGGAGCTATAGTCAACTTTTTCATTGTAGGGCCGACACTTTGTTTACATCCTAGTCTATAGACTAGAATGTAAACAAAGTGTCGGTCTGACAATGGCCAAAATGATTATTTTATCATTATTTTATGCTTTTTGTGGTCATTTTTGAATAGAAACACATATATGAAGCTTATTTTTTTATAAAATATTTTCAAAACATTATTTTTATTTTAGCATCCGTTTTTCAAGAAAAGTTGACTATAGCTCCTTTAAGTCCTTGAGAACGGGTTTCTGTTTATTCAATCAAACATGAAGCTCCGGGATGTTTTGCGTTTAGGTGGTACCCGAGACTCGAGGTGCTCCTACAGTAAACTAACTCCGCTTTGCACAAGGTGCAAACAACTTTAGGAATAAGGCCCGTAGGAATATATCACCCTCCCCATTCTTTTATGTCTTTTGCACAGCAGCTTTTAGTCCTCGACTCTAAAACAGGGGTTCCCAAACTTTTTTGTCTCAGGGCACCCCATAAATATTTTTTTAATCCGAGGCACCCCTACATTATAATTTTCACTCCCAGCACCTTATATTTATAGCACATCATCGTTGTCGGGTGGAACCTTGTATGTCCAAAACCGTGCGTTTTGTATTTATCATCTATAAAATGTACAAAACTAGTGAAAACAGCAGATCTACAAGCACAAGTGTGCATGTAGATCGGCTGTTTTCACTAGTTTCGTGCGACAGTCTTGTATGACGATGCTTTACCAAAAGACGTTCACATTTGAAACTTGGAGATACGAGGTTTCTGCCCAACAGTGACGATATTTTAGTGATTATGTTGCGAGGAAAACGTTGAGATAATAGCCATTTCGGTTAGAACTGACTGAAAATAACTTTGTACTTCAAGTTTAAAATGATACTAAATATTTTTAAGTGTCCAAATAAATTCCAAATATTATCAAATGATCTCGCGGCACCCCTGGACAGCCGTCGCGGCACCCCAGGCCAGGTGCCCCGTCACCCACTTTGAAAACCCCTGCTCTAAAAGGTGCTTTTGCGCCAGGTGGGAACTGACCTCTAGCAGGCTGTGCTGGCTGCTCTTCTTCAGGAAGGTCTTGGTGGCCTTGTCCCTCCAGGAGTGAGCACTGGCCACCTGCAGCTCCAGCTGCCGCAGCTCCTCCATGCAGACGGGCAGGTCCCTTCCGATGGCCACCAGGCCCTCGAGGTCGTCCAGACACGGGTAGTGTTCCCCGTTCTACAACAAACATGTGAAGTGACGTTCCATCAATTTGGCCAGGATTCCCTTTTTAAACTGACTTTAAAAGACCAGAGAATAATCCTCCTGAATATAAAAAGACTACAATTGATTTAGGAATCACATTTTTGTCATTATAGCAATCGCATATTTGTCATTACAATGAAGTACGTAGAACAATAGGGGTGATTTCGAACATAAGCCAAATGGAGGCCGAGTAAAGCCTAACTTATACTCCTTAGAACGACGATAACGCTTGCCTGAAAGAACTGATCAAGCTAATGCCGTTGTGCGATGGAGTATTAATGAGGCTTAGCAGTCCTGTTATTGACAGCGCATTAAGTATGTTTTGACCTGGATTTCCTCCAGGTCTGTGACCCAGGCGCGTGCTCTGCTTAGGCAGTCCTGAAGAGCCAGGATGTTGGGCAACTTGACGGGGATCAGCTGGGCTTCGTTCACGATGGCGTCCAGCGTAGAGAGGGGGTGTTTCTGCCTGCAAACACAAGATCAACACCACATACTGAAACCAGGGTTCCCACACATCTTTACCAATGAATTTCCAAAACTTTTCCAGAATATTAAACCCAATTTCCAAGACTATATTATAACAATAATTCCGCTCAATAACAAGTCGCTTACGCCTATACGCAATGCCTAAAGACAGGTAGTGTATGCCAGTTGTTCTCAACCTTTTCAGGCCGGGACCTCAGAAATAATCATATTTTAACTGGGGACCCCCCCACCCTGACGAGCACTAAGAGTAGAGGAATCTTGTATAACACGGTTTTATTGTGAAAATACATCCTCACAACGGCGTTGTGAGCATGTAGATCTGCTATTTTCACAATTTCTGCCCCTAATATTAGACAATTTGGCCAGTGTTTAATTTGTCATTTCAGAGGTATTAACAAAATCAATAACCAAAGACAATGCAGAGCTATTTTTTTCCAGGACCTTCCAGGACCCTTGATCAATTTCAAAACTTTTCCAGTACTGGAAAAAAATATTTGTCTAATTTCAAAATATTTCCAGGAATTCCATGACCGTGGGAACCCTGCGTGCGTGCGTGCGATGATGATGTCTCACCGTTGCTCCAGGCAGATCTGGGCCTTCTCCTCCCAGCGCTCGGCGATGGTCAGCAGCTCCTGGAGCTCGGCCATGGCCGTCTCCACCGAGACGCTCTGGGGCACGTTGCAGCCGGCCGCCATCAGGTTCCTCAGGACGGACAGGGTCACCTCCGCCTTCTCGCCGCCCCCCTCGGCGCCCAGCGCCCGCCTCACCTCGCCCAGCCAGCAGCCCTGCTCCCGCAGCCCCCGCAGCAGCTCGCATTCCGGGACGTCCACCGGCAGGCCGGCCCCCTGCTCCAGCAAGGCCTTCAGCTGCTCCGGGGGCGGAGGCTCCCGCCTCCAGTCTCTGTTGTTGACCAGAACCTGGGCCTTGGCCTGGAACTCCTCCACTGTCCGCAGGGCCGCCTGGAACACAAACAGAATATTTAAAAAAAAAATCACACCCAATGTGAAGTGAGCGGTGGTCGTGCTTGTATAAACGTCTTCAATTGGTAATTGGTGATGTAATACAGGCTACACACACACATTGCTATGGCAAAACGCTGAGGAAAAAGACTAGGATGTAATTGGTGATGTAATATGGCTACACATACACACACATATTGCTATGGCAAAACGCTGAGGAAAACACATTGCTATGGCAAAGCGCTGAGGAAAAGTGGCTACAGATAGGTCTAGGATGTAATTGGTGATGTAATATGGCTACACACACACACATATTGCTATGGCAAAACGCTGAGGAAAACACATTGCTATGGCAAAGCGCTGAGGAAAAGTGGCTACAGATAGGTCTAGGATGTAATTGGTGATGTAATATGGCTACACACACACACATACTGTATTGCTATGGCAAAACGCTGAGGAAAACACATTGCTATGGCAAAACGCTGAGGAAAAGTGGCCACAGATACACACACAGCCACTCTTAGGAGCGGTTTACCACCACTCAACTAGTAAAATGCCTCAGGGCGATGGGCGACAAGCTATGTGGACATCAGGGATCTCCATATATGGGCATAAAAGGGATTTGTTCCCCTGGGATCACAGGGATCTCCATATCTCCATATATGGGCATACAAGGGATTTGTTCCCCCTGGCTTCACAGGGATCTCTCTAAAAGAGCTTCATTAATATTGATGACATCAGGGAACTCCATATATGAGCATAAAAGGGATTCTGTTTGTGTGACATCACAGTGAAGCCAGAGCGTGATGTCAGAGCGGCAAACCCATTCTGGTAGAGTGGTTCCCCTGACATCACAGTGACATCATTGCGACCGTCAGGGAGCAGTTTACTATGAAAACCTCCACCGTCCGTCCGTCCGTCCGTCCGTCCGTCCGTCACACCTTTGCCCTGCTCATATCTCCGCATCAGTATGACATCACACCACATGTGTACACAAACCTTTGTGTACGTTGCTGTGGCAACAGTCTGTTGTTGCTGGTTTGTTAGTGTACGTTAGCAACCACCTTAGCAACCATGGTTTTACCCTAGCAACCAACTGTTTACCCTAGCAACCAACTGTTTACCATAGCAACCATGTTTTTTTACCCTAGCAACCAACTGTTTACCATAGCAACCAGATACGCAGAGCAGGGATCTCCATATATGGGCATAAACAGGTGACATCACACTGATGTCAGATACTCAGAGCAGGGATTTCTCCATAATATATGGGCATAAAAGGGATTCTGTTAGGGATCTCCATATATGGGCATAAAAGGGATTCTGTTAGGGATCTCCATATATGGGCATACAAGGGATTCTGTTAGGGATCTCCATATATGGGCATAAAAGGGATTCTGTTAGGGATCTCCATATATGGGCATAAAAGGGATTCTGTTAGGGATCTCCATATATGGGCATAAAAGGGATTCTGTTAGGGATCTCCATATATGGGCATAAAAGGGATTCTGTTAGGGATCTCCATATATGGGCATAAAAGGGATTCTGTTAGCTGTTAGTGATCTCCATATATGGGCATAAAAGGGATGCTGTTAGGGATCTCCATATATGGGCATAAAAGGGATTCTGTTAGGGATCTCCATATATGGGCATGAAAGGGATTCTGTTAGGGATCTCCATATATGGGCATAAAAGGGATGGTATCCCAGATGATGCCCTGTTAGGAGATCCACACTAACAGAATCCATATATGGTCCTACCGACAGCTGCTATAAGCCAACCCTGGCGATAAGGTCTGAGTCGAAGAAATGCTTCCTTCCTGGCAAGAATTGCCCCTTTATACCGTAGGGCTTGTTTGTGTATTGTATGACATCACGCCACATCATCGGCTGAGGACTGTGTGATGTCATCATATCTCCATATATGGAGACATAAGTTGCTCATGCCCAAATATGGGCTGGTGAGGTCAGACTTAGTGTGATGCGTAGGTTATCTCCATATATGGAGATTCAACTTCAATGAGTAACCATGGCAAACTGTCAACTGCCCGTATGTCTTGATAATTGGTAAAACAAACTTTTGGCCTATTTGTGGAGATAAGCGACCAACGGTCGCTTATCTCCCGATTAGGGAGTCTTACTGGTTTTTATACACGTCTACACGTGGACAAGCAGCTGTGATGTTTCTCATGGTAAACTGCGACCTTTGGTCGCAATTAACTGTATGTTCTTTTTATAAATTAACACCCTACTTTGTCATACTACAGTGTCACAAAAAAGTAGCAAAAATTGCGATCCTCAAGCTTGTGGAGCAGCTCATTTTGAATTTGAATCCTGAACAGTAACCGTTTTGGACGTATCAGGTTTCTACATTTCTAAGGTTCAGTGGTTAAAAACTGAAAGCTTTTTTTTGTATAAACTTTGTGCTGTCCTCACCTGTGCCTCCTCCAGATGACTCATCACACAGGGCAGGTTCTGCATCATGTTCACCAAGGACTTCAGCTCTGCCAGAGGCATCTTGCCTTCACTGAAACCACAGAGTACATGTGACCAAATTACACAAGGCTAACAGACCTTGCTAGTCAAGTGATCAAGTCTGAGACCCTTCGGGGCTTCCAGAGTGGGACTATTTCTGGCGTCCCAATTCTGGGCGTGCCATAATAATAGGCCAGCGTTCAGCTAAAATAGCCGATCTACAAGCTCACAACATGCAGCGTTCAAACCACTGTGAGCTTGAAGATCGGCTATAAAACAGCTTAATTTATTAACCCATTTAGGAGTAGAATTATTGAATGCTTTAACCAGTGAAAAATAGCAGATATACAAGCTCACAGCGCGGCACCGAGTGTCGCGCTGCGAGCTTGTAGATCTGCTATTTTTGAAAAAGTCTTGAAAATGTGTGCAAATCTTTGAATATATGCATTTTCAAAGCGAACGTTTGTAATTCAAATTTTGCTTCTGGGTGGTCCCTGGAACTAAATATTTTGAGATGGGGGTCCGTGGCCAAATACATATAATTTTGGGGGTCCTTCACATGAAAAGGTTTGAGAACCCCTGACATAGTAGTCTCTCAAGAACAGACTAAAGGCTCATTCCCACCGGCAGCGATAACGATGACGATAGCCATAAAATATCACAGCGATAATTATGCCTTCACATTTATGTCCGATAAAGTTATCGGACATCAATGTGAAGGAGGCGTCAATTAACAACAGCCGCTCGCTCAGTGCGCATCGCGAGCTGTTTGTCAGAGACCCAGTTCCATATCACTGTGATCTTAACCACATCGTTGTTGATCCTAACGATGTAGTTGTCGGCTATCGTTGTCTTTATCGGTGTTGGGTGGATGCTGCCGATCCACTTCAATTGAAAACCCACTTTTTTAAATCGTTATCGTCATCGTTATCGCTGCCGGTGGAAATGAGCCTTAACTGAGCTCCAGTTAAGTGAAAAGGAGCTTTTCTTTGACGATGGCTAGCCAGATTGCTGACATAGAAACATAGGTTTTTCCAAAAACCTTAAGAAGGATTCAAAAGACACTTATAGAATCGGGTCAAAATTCGAATTTTCACGATTTTTCTAAAATATCAGATCTACAAGCTCGCAGCGCGGCACTCGGTGCAGCGCTGTGAGCTTGTATATCTGCTATTTTTCAATAGTTAAAGCATAAAATAATGATAAACAATAATGTGCACCCGTTCTGAATGGGTTAAATCTAGGAAAAGAAACACAATATTACATTATCCAAAAATCCAGTCGATCTCTAGTCTCATCACGGTATAATGTTCATATGCTGGTCTCCCTGACAAATCATAGTGTTGCATGTTACCTGGTCTTGGGGTTTGTGAGGAGTTCAGTGCAGGACTGTTGGCAGTGTTGAATGTCTTTCAGAATAGTGTTCAACTTCTGAAGGAGCTCGTTGTCAGGGAACTTCTTCTCCGTTGCTTCCTTCTTCAGTGCCTCCAGGTCATCCATCCCTGCAATGCCAATCCAATCTGTGTCACTTACAGGTTATGAAACAAATCTTAAAGTATCCTTTCGCCCTTTCTCTTTCTCAGCCTGATCCTAATAAAACACAGTTCTTTAGAAGGCTCAATAAAAAAAAAAAAAACAACAATCTCCTTGTTCTCCTTGTTCTATGGTGTCAGTAAAATGATCAGGTTCTCTCAAGCTGAACCGGAAATGATTTTGATCGGTTCCAGGGCAGGATAGCTGTTTTTAGCCATCCCAACGCATGATACACAGGAGCATTAAAGGAGTAGTTCACCCACAAAATTACTTTTTTTTCCTATTGATTAGTCACGCCATGGAGACTTGAGTTCAATAATATTTTTGGGTTTTTGTCACATTCCTAAGACAAAAATTTGATTCGAGTAAATTTACCCCCATTGATTCCATTGATGGGGACCCGTTTCGAAAACGGGTCCCCATCCGGAATCAATGGGGGTAAATTTATTATCACATTTTTGTCTTAGGAATGCGACAAAAACCAAAAAATATTATTGAACTCAAGTCTCCATGGCGTGACTAATCAATAGAAAAAAAGTCATTTTGGGGGTGAACTACTCCTTTAACTTAGCCTCTGTAGGTCGTCATTTCATTCAGAAAACAGTTGACATGGAGTGTACATATAGAGAGCATGCCTTGCGCTTATATCGATGTGCACGGATCGTGCACGCGGAGCGCCCGTGGGAAGGATGTTTTCGCTAAAATCCCGTATTGCAGGCAATGAGGAGCTGCGTCTGAAAGACGGTCGGTACTGAATCAGCGCCGCATTTTCACTGAAACGGTAGCTGGGCCTCTCTGGTGGTCTTGTAAAATGAATGCCGTTTCAGATCATAAGGTATATTCCTGAAATAATAGAAATTCCCGGCTAAACCACCCAACAGCCATTTCTGGGCGGCTGTGAAAGTGAATGTGCTGTATGTATGGACTGTGTCTGAGTTCCTGCCTTTTTACCTATTTTGTTTCCCTCTTCTTGTTCGAGTGCTTCTTTGACTCTATTGGCCCAGGAGTCAAACGACTCGGAGCGAACCTTCAGTCGGTGTAACATGGCCAATAACTCGTCCAGGGTATATCTGTACCTGCAGAGGGAAAGAGGGATGACAACGGTCAACGGCGACAATACGATCTCATACCCGGTGCTTCTGGCAGCAGGATGGAGAGGCTCTGGCCTCTTTGTGCTTGGAGGGGTGACTGGCTCCCGGTTGTTTTTCGAATTGATTTTAAAATTCTTTTACTTGTTTATAAAGCTCTAAATGGTCTGGCACCTTCATATCTCTATGACTGCCTGCATAGATACGTTCCAACCCGCCCACTCAGGTCCTCTAGTGCAGACCTGCTTGAGTGCCTAATATGGCACATAAACAATATGGTGAAGCAACTTTCTGCTTCTACGGACCGACAGCTTGGAATAAACTCCCACTACACCTAAGACAGGCAGCCTCTGTGGATAGCTTTAAAGCACAGCTCAAGACCTACTTTACTCTTGCTTTTAACAGAATTTTTAAATTCCTGTGTTGCTATTGAAGTCCGCACTGCTCTTAAAATGTTTTAAATGTTCTTCAATGTTTTTATTTTCCTCTGCTTTATTGTAATCATGTGTATTTTTTTCTGTGAAGCACTTGCACCGCGAGGCGTTGTGTGCTTGTAGATCTGCTGTTTTCACTACTTTTGTGCGACAGCCTTGTATGATTTGCGAAAGAACGTACAAATTTGGAGATGCCTATTGGGGAACCCTGCTGTACATGGTGCAGGTGGGAATGTTCAATGCCTTTATCCAGCGTTGCTAGATGTTTACAATTATAGGCAAAAACGCCACGACAAAAAGCTTCAAAGGGAAAGGAGGACATTTTGTGTACAGTTTCAGAAATCCCCTCTCAATTTATCAGTCGGTTTGCGGTGTTGACATAAATAAATCAGGAAGTGAGCTCTGCTAAGTTCAACTTCCTTCCGTCACTTAATTTCAAGTTAGAGAAAATAAAGCTGCTAATCTATTATTTAAAAATAATTAAGATTTATTTTTTGTCTGTGACACCCGTGCTCACCCATGATGACTTTTCTTAGTTCTACTGGATCTCTTCTCCACTAGTCCCTCCCAAACATTTTAGTTTAGTTTTTATTTGTCAGTATGTTTAGTCATAGTTTTAAGTCATCATGGATTTGTTTTTAGTAGCTTTTTGTCAGTGAAAAAAGGTATTTGATAGACATTTCTTTTAGTTTTAGTCAACAAAACCAACACTGGTTAGGACAGTGGTTCACAACCTGTGGAGGGTCCCCAGACGATTAACCTAATGTGCAACACTGTTTTCTCACTCAACAGTTAACAAACCAACATACAGTTTAAGTGTATAGAGGGTATCTACACATGTCTAAAGTGTCAATTTAAGGACTTTTTAATATCTCTAAAATGACAAATCAATCATTGGCCAAATTGTCAAACATTAGAGACAGAAATTGTGAAAATAGCTGATCTACATGCTCACAACGCCTTGCGTTGCGAGGCGTTGTAAGCATGTAGATCTGCTATTTTCACAATAGAACCGTGTTATACAAAATGTAATTCCTCAACTCTTAGTGCTCGTCAGGGTTAGGGCTGCATGATTTTGGGAAAAAACCTAATTGCGATTTTTCTGACTAATATTGCGATTGCGATTTTATTCGCGATATTTACAGGGGCTAAAGCAAAAAAAATAATCCTAAAACGGAAATTTATTTTGACTTGACTAGCAAGTATTATGCTGCATTTTGACGATTTCGGTCATGTTATTAACATCACGGCCATGGCTACACCCCCCCACCCCCATTTTTTGTTTTCTCTTTTTTGGCAAATCTGCCTCGATCTCATAAATGGCCCCTAGGGACTCCTCAGGACGGAAATCCATCCCCAGGACGGAGAACCTTAACCCCTGTATTTATATGTTTATTTCAAGGTAGGATAAGTGATAGTTTTTTTTTGTTAAAAGGATGATACAATAAATAATTGTAACCATAGGAAAATCATTTCACTACCTTAGGTCAAGCTTCCGTTGAATATTTATTGTGTAATACATTTAAAAAATAAATTGATTATTATTAACTAGGCTAATTGGCAATCATGTAAATGGTTTGATTCAGTTCAGTTATATTTCCAAAAGATTACCTTTTATTTTGCTTTAGCAATATAAAACGTTTTTATATTCAGAAAAATCTCAGTAATGCCTCTCATTGTCAAGGAAATTATTTAACCAAAGAACATCATTTAAAGCTATACTGTGTAAGTTGCTCAACTGGTGGTCTGTAGCAGTATAGCAAACCGCGGTCGTTTGCTTTTTTCGTCCGTTTTTCGCTCGCGGACCGGGCCGTCAGACCACCGCGTCCGCCTCGCCTTGCCGAGACGCTTTCAATGAGGTCTCCCGTGTCCTTCTACGAGCAGCGGTTGGGGAGTTACATGCTAGACTCCTCCAGTGTAAACACTGCAGTGTACTTCCTGAAGGCGTGTTTCCTAAACCCACCAGAGAGCCCGGCAGTGTATGTTCTGCGCTGTGATTGGCCGGCAGTGTATAACCCTCGCTGTGATTGGCCGGTAGTGTGATGACGCAATTTTTCCGCGAAAACCGGTCCCGGGCAGGGATCATAGAAAACATATAAAGAGAAGGCTTTAGAAGCTGAAAATAACGGAGTGGGGGTTCTAAAACTTTAGCGATTTAACAGCTAGGACCATTTTAAGATTTGTTTTATAAAAAAAGTTACATGGTATAACTTTAAGCTTCCTTGAATATTTATTGTGTGTTTACATTTAAAAATGAATTGATTATCACTAACTAGGCAAATTGGCAAATGGTTTGATTCAGTTCAATTATATTCCCAAAAGATTCCCTTTTACTTTGCTTATTAGCAATATAAAACGTTTTTATATTCAGCAAAATGTCAGTAATGGTTTTGTCTGCCACTCATTATTGTCAAGGAAGAAAGTACCGTATGTCGCTGCCTTGCTTAAGTTTTATCAAGGCAAAAAAAATGCACCCTAAGACACGCCATAAGTTTCACTGGAGGAGGAGGGGCAGCCACCGTTGCACAGAAATTACTTTCACTTTCAGCTTACAACAAACGGGAGCATTTAATCTATGCACAAGGATTTAAGGATGTTATATTTATAATGATTACCAGAACATTCACTACCTGTAGCCATGGAGTACTCCGTTGGAGGGGAAATACACTGTTACGTGCTGTTAGACAGACAGTGTCATGCTTGGCTCCTCTCCTGCTCTGAGGAGATTGGAGCAACCCGTAATGTTGGCTAATCCGCGGTGCGGCGATGTGTGGGTATTTAGGAAGCATGATTTGATCATTGATTAGTCAATTATGAACGAATTTCTAAAATTAAAACGTCTGCATAATGCTTGAGAAGTCAACTTCGCCGAAAATCGCCAAAACCGCGGCCTTTGCGATTCGCTAATCGCGAGATTTCACATCGCGATTTCGGTTTGAAAACGATTAACCGTGCAGCCCTAGTCAGGGTCCCCAGTTAAAATATGATTATTTTGGGGGTCATGAAGTGAATGATGGTGCGTACCTGAGGTAGAGCTTATCTGTGGGGCAGTTACACAGGTCCTGGGTGTGATAGAGGCAGACTAGGCGCTCAGAACAGTTGTAGCAGGCCAGAGCGGAGAGGAAGCAGGTGGTCTTGCAATGGTCACACTGTCTCTCGTCGTCCGGCAGCAGCTCAAATGCTTCCCTCTCTGCCTCAGTAATGCCCTGGTTTGTCAGATAAGGTCATGGATTACTTTTTCATAAACACACAAAAACACATTCTATTCAAACTCAATTTCAGACTTTACTGTTATGACAATAACATTACAGTTCAGAAGGGGGGAAAAAAAAGAATGCCCCAGGGAAGTGTACCCCTAGGGGGACGCAGGGGTACTGCAGGGGGTACGTGAGGAAAAACTCGAAAATGGGAATGTATTTTGGTTAATGATAAAACATTTACAGAGTTTGTGCGAAACCTGCTCATTTGTCAATTTCTAAACCAAATTATATCGATTACTTGACTAGTAGTAACTGTTATTGAATAGAAAGCAATGTTTATTTGCCATTATGCCGTTTTATTTTGAACATATTGGCATTGGAACTGGACTTTTGCTGCAGTCAGAGGAAGGGGGTGTAAGGGGGTACTGCAGCCAAAAAAAGATTGAGAACCACTGCCCTAGGGGGTCTATACTAGGAACCCTCCTCTTTGACAGAGCTTGTAGATTTGCTATTTTTTTTGGCCAATGTTTGTCCTAGAATAGGAACACTAGGGTTCATGTAGTTTGAAGCAAGGCATGACAACTAGGGGTGGGCGATATGAAAAAATACAATATCACGATATTTTCCCAAGCTGTATCACGATACACGATTTTATCACGATTATTTTTCACATTGGTTTTTATGGTTATTTTTCAAGTTACTTGACAAAAACTAGACTCTCTTGGGAGGTCTAAATTGAACTTTACAAGTAAGTAACTCTGACAGTATACAAATGAAACCAAATGGACCCGTATTTGTACACTGTCAGAGTTAAGTGGAGACCTTGACATTTTAAAGTTTGAGAACGACTGATTTAGACCAAACTGCAGGTTTAAATTGAATTCTGCAATGAATCTCTGTATTAACGATTAAGCAGGATTTTTTTACAAGGCTCCCTCAATTGTATCACGATATATACGATATTTCTGAAAAGGCATATCGTGGAGACGTTGTATCGTCTCAACGATAATTATCGCCATATCGCCCAGCCCTAATGACAACCCTGTTGCTAAAGGTGGACTCCAGCCGAAGCGTAGCTCACCCTCTCCAACAGGCTCTTCCGTAGTTTCCGCTCCTCCTGGACGATGGTGAACATCTCCCGGTGAGTGGCCGCGGCCAGGTTGAGGTCTAGCCGCTCTGGGCACGCCGCCATTTTGCACGTGAGCTCCTCGTGGGAGAAGACGCAATACCTCCGGAGGCGGCGGTAATGCTCGATGCAGGCACGACCCGAGGGAAGCTGAGAAGAGAGGAGGAGGAGGAGCCATCGCATGCTTCGGTTATACTTACAGGGTTCCCACACATTTTTACCAATTAATTTCCAAAACTTTTCCAAAACCTTTCCAGAATATTTAAACCAATTTCCAGGACTATGTAACAATAATTCAGCTCAACAACATGTCGCTTACTCCTATGCGCAATGCCCAAAGACAGGTAGTGTATGCCAGTGGTTCTCAACCTTTTCAGGCTGTGACCCCCGAAATAATGATGAGCACTAAGAGTTGAGGAATTTTGTATAACACAGTTAGTTCTATTGTGAAAATAGCAGATCTACATGCTCACAACGCCTCGCGTTGCGAGGCGTTGTGAGCATGTAGATCGGCTATTTTCACAATTGCTGCCTCTAATATTTGACAATTTGTCCAATGTTTAATTTGGCATTTCAGAGGTATTAACAAAATCAATAACCAAAGACAATGCATAGCTATTATTCCCAGGACCTTCCAGGACCCTTGATCAATTCCAAAACTTTTCCAGTACTGGAAAAAATATTTTTCTAATTTCAAAATATTTCCAGGAATTTCATGACCGTGGGTTAGGGTTAGGGTTAGGGTTAGGGAACCCTGTACTTAGTTCTACAACCTCAGAATGTGACGTGTTGCGTGTTAAAAGGTGAGGACACACCACAGTGTGCATGGTCTTACCCAGTCTGCAGTGCAGAAGTTGACGGCTTCGGCAAAGTTATATCCCTGGTTGAAGCCGCTGTGATAGGCTCTCGGGAAGGTGATGACAAATTCTCCAGCACACTGGTTGGTCCGCACAACCTGTCAATCAAAATGAAGGCTGTCAGCGCTTAGAATGGCCGATTGTTTTATTATTTCTTATTCTACGTTTCGTTTTATTTATATACTATTATCATTATATACTTTTCACTTAGCGTAATGTAGACCGCATTGAATTGCATTTTAATGTGCGAAATATGGTGTCTTAATTATGTTCTTATGTATCATGGCGTGTGTGTGTGTGCGTGCATGCGTTGCGAGCGTATGTGCAAGCCTGCGTGTGCATAATTGGGGCATGTGTGCATAGGGGTGGGCGATATGGTGATAATTATCGTTGAGACGATACAATGTCTCAGCGGTATGCCTTTTCAGAGGTATCGTATGTATCGTGATACAATTGAGGGAGCCTTATAAAAAATCCTGTTTAATCGTTAATACAGAGATTCATTGCAGAATTCAATTTAAACCTGCATTCTGGTCTAAATCAGTAGTTCTCAAACTTTAAAATGTCAAGGTCTCCACTTAACTCTGACAGTATACAAATAAAACCAAATCCATTTGGTTTCATTACTGTGACTGTCAGAGTTGCATACTTGTAAAGTTCAATTTAGACCTCCCAAAAGGAACCCAGAGAGTCTAGTTTTTGTCAAGTAACTTGAAAAATAACCATAAAAAAGAATCGTGATAAAATCGTGTATCGATTCTTGATACAGCTTGGGAAAATATCGTGAAATTGTATTTTTCCATATCGCCCACCCATATGTGTGCGTGCGCAGGCATGTAGTGTGTGTGTGTGTGTGTGTGTGTGTGTGTGTGTGTGTGTGTGTGTGTGTGTGTGTGTCCATGTGTATACCTACCGGCACACCATGGGACATGAGAATGTTGGGGTTCATGATGGTGACCAGCTGGTGGAGGAGGTCAGGCTGATACTCAAACAGCTCTGGGGTCAGTTTCTTCATCACTCCCTCAAGTCGCTCAGCGGCGAAGGAAGGAACCCCATACCACGTCTTGGGTTCGCCCCTAGACAACACAGGAGGAATGGCTTGGATCCAACAACCTTTCACCTTCCTATGGATTCTACATATCGCCCTTCTACCTAATCTACAGCCAGCAGCATGGCGTGATGAAGAAACAAAATGCTAAATACTTGCCCGAAAATATTTCGCATCAAAACTATTCACATGATTGACGCCTCATTCATACAGGTTGATTTATTGCCTTTATCCACTGTGCAGAAGCTCAGAGAAATAGACCTTGTTCAGAATAAAAAATGACCTTGCTTTATCCCCGTGTAATATTCACATTCTCTGTGGATGTACTCATGAAACAAATATGAAAGAAATGTATTTTCCTGCAAACACCAGGAAAAACACGGTCCGTGTGTAAGGACTGTTAAACACTAATTTCTATTACATTTAAGACCGTTTATGGCCTGTAAATGAAAAAATTACACCCAATGTGAAGTGAGCGGTGGTCGTGCTTGCATAACGTAATTGGTGATGTAATATGGCTACACACACACACACACACACATATTGCTATTGCAAAACGCTGAGGAAAACACATTGCTATGGCAAAACGCTGAGGAAAAGTGGCTACAGATAGGTCTAGGAGGTAATTGGTGATGTAATATGATGTAATATGGCTACACACACACACACACACACACACACACACACACACGCGCACACACACACACACACAGCTATGGCAAAACGCTGAGGAAAACACATTGCTATGGCAAAACGCTGAGGAAAAGTGGCTACAGATACACGCACAGCCACTCTTAGGAGCGGTTTACCACCGCTCAAAAACACAACTGAAGAGTATTTCAGTACCTTCAGGCACCCTGAGAACATTACCAGTCGGCAGTAGATGGAGGGCGGGCATCCAGTGAGATCATTCGTAGAAAAATGGATGGTAATCATCATTATTAAATGGCAGATAGTACTAGGCACCCTGTGAGGTCATTACCAGTGCAGGTAGTTGATGGAGTAGCTCCAGTGATCCTCGATATGCCAACAGAAGGCTGAGAAGACCATGCCCACGTAGAGCCAGGGCACCTTCATCCCAGAGATGTCTGCGTTGATGTGGCACAGGACAGACTGCTCCAGCACTGGCATCACGTTGAGGTTCCAACCGCTGCGAGCATATTCCTGATGAAGATGAAAAACATCATCCCGAGGGTTACTTACTTTCAATCAAATGTATTATTTAGCTTTTTTATAACAGGACTGAGAACAAATTTTAAAGAGAGGAGACGTGTGGAATCCAACTCAACATCCTGTCTGTTGTTTACAACAGTAGCTAATTTAAAACGACAATAATACTAATAATGGATACAAATCTGCTATCGGTATTGTGTAGGCTAACTCGGGGGTTTTCAAAGTGGGTGACGGGGCACCCTGGGGTGCCGCGAAGGCAGTCCAGGGGTGCCGCGAGATAATTTGATAATATTTGGAATGTATTTGGACACTTGAAAAAATATTTAGTATCATTTCAAACTTGAAGTACAAAGTTATTTTCAGTCAGTTCTAACCAAAATGCTATTATCTCAACGTTTTCCTCACAACATAATCACTAAAACATCGTCACTGTCGGTAGAAACCTTGTATCTCCAAGTTTCAAATGTGTACGTCTTTTGGAAAAGCAAAGCCCTGCTTCATCATACAAGACTGTCGCACAAAACTAGTGAAAACAGCCGATCTACAAGCACACAACGCCTCGCGTTGTGTGCTTGCTCACATGTGTTTGACAGTTTATTTAGTTTCTGAGAGCAACGGTTACAATATGGCAGCGTCGTTTTCATAATCCAACTATGTGAACTGTAAGGCACATTGTAAAGCGCTTTGGATTGAAGACCATTTAACATTACCTCCTCTTCTGTTGTGAGGTCCTTCAGGCTATTGTTCATGGGGAAACCGCTGCCGAAGTCTTTGGAGTGGATGTCCGCTCCATACTCCACCGTCACATCCTCCTCGATGCTGCTGACCAGCCTCCAGAACTCCCTCTCCACCAGCTCTGTCGGAACCATCTGCAAACCCAGCAACACGCAGTGCGTTTCAATTAGGGCATTCACCAAATATTCGACTATTCAAATATCAAAGTCACTATTCGACTTTGTTCACCGAAGTCGAATATTCACTTATTTTTTTATTGTTTTGTCTTTAAAAATATATATACTTCTACATGGTTTATAAAGCTTGGCTTGATAGGAAGTCATAAGAACCCTGAAAAGAACTTGGAATTCTAGGTATTACATTTAATGTGACTCGGTTCCGCAGATAAATATTGTGAAAATAGCAGATCTACATGCTCACAACGCCCGTTGTGAGCATGTAGATCTGCTATTTTCACAGTGTTCGCCTCTTGCTTACTTAATATTTGACAGTTTGGTCAGTTTGGCCAGTCCTGTCGAATATTCGAATACTTTGAGGTCGAATAATTCAAATACTAAAAATCACTATTCGTGAATGCCCTAGTTTCAATGCATACTAAAGCCACACCGACGTCTTAAAGAGGAATTCATGTCAATCTTATCCTTCTACTGTGATGACCGGTCCTGAGCGGGCAATGCAAAATTGCCAGCAGCCCAAGAGCCCCTGGTGATTTTAAAGAGTAAGCTGTCATCCCAGAGAACTGACGTCAAATTGACCCTTTGTCAGCCTTCTGATTGGTCCCTGACTGGCCAACCAGAAAAATCGTTCTCTTTTGCTACCGGGGGCGGAGTTATGCAGCGGGACAAAGTCCACATTCTTCCATTAATATTAATGGCGAGAGTGTAGTTATAAATTGATATTTATTTTTATTTTTTATTTTATTTTTTGCTTTGTCAACATTTTGGAACAAAGTGGAGTGGAGTGAATACACAGTGAATATTTGTTGAAATGATAAAATAAATCGCTATGTGGATTACTAGTCTTGCATAGACGTCTCCCGCTAGACACTGCATTGTGCGGTGATGCGCGGTACGGCCACGATGCGGCACGGTCATAGCGATTTCGATGAGTATAATGAATACGCTTCAACAAACTAGTTCACATGAACGATATCGATGTAACTAAGAGATTCGATTGGGTGAATATATTTTAAATGGGCAGAATTACAATTAAAATACATTTTATGTTGTGCGCGAGATTATAGTTCCACAACCTCCTGGTCATTGCGAGTCACCCAAGATGCACTGCGCTCTCTCTCTCTTTCTCTGCCCTCTGTCTGTTTCAGAGGATTAAACTAATTAAAACATGTATTTTCGGGGGAAAACCCCTGTTTTGCAATGTAACTACTGTACTTTTTTGTTCCTTTTTTATTAATATCACGTAGATGTTTTTTTTTGGTACTTTAAATAGCAATAATGAGGCTATGAAAACGACATGGGGTGGGACTTTTTTCCCATTCACTTCCATTATAAAAATATTCTTCCCTGGCTTTGTTGTCCCACCTAGTAACAGAACGACATGGGGTGGGACTTGACAAAGAGTGAATTGTGACCTGACGACCTCACAACGACGACTGATAGGATTCACATTAAATATCAGCTGAGTTCCACTTTAATCAGGTGTTTACTCTGAACATTTCAATATTCACAACAAAGTATAGCGTTATTTGGGGTGCGATTAGTACACTATCGCCAGTCAGGAACTCCACGTTCCATAGTGAGGTGAGAGTGAAACACAGATTGTGTGCATGGTGTGTTGGCCTTACATGGACAGGCATGTTGAAGTAATCTGCTTTGAAGGCGTCTGCCATTTCCCCAAAGCTCTGCAGGTTATATTCCTTTGTCGCCTGCTCGAAGCCAAACGCTTCGTTCGGCCTTTTACATTCCTGAAGAGAAAGACATGACCATAGAAAACAGTGTAAGTAGGGGTGGGCGATATGGAAAAATACAATATCACGATATTTTCCCAAGCTGTATCAAGCTACGACGATTTTATCACAATTCTTTTTTCCAAGTTGTTTTTTATGGATATTTTTCAAGTTACTTGACAAAAACTAGACTCTCTGGGTACCTTTTGGGAGGTCTAAATTGAACTTTACAAGTATGTAACTCTGACAGTATACAAATGAAACCAAATTCATTTGTATACTGTCAGAGTTAAGTGGAGACCTTGACTGATTTAAATTGAATTCTGCAATGAATCTCTGTATTAACAATTAAACAGGATGTTTTGCAAGGCTCCCTCAATTGTATCACGATATATGATATCTCTGAAAAGGCATATCGTGGAGACATTGTATCGTGGAGACATTGTATCGTCTCAACGATAATTATCACCATATCGCCCACCCCTAAGTGTAAGCTGACGAAGGGAGGAAAAACAACACCACCAAAAATAATAATAACCTAGTTGCCAAACTGTGACGAGTGTTTTACCTCTGCCACGCATTTGGGGCATCGCCAGTTTCCTTTGGGAGGCTCGGTGAGCGGCGGCAGCAGACAGAAGGTGTGATAGTTATCATCACAGCTGTCGCACAGCATGAGCTTCTCGTCGTCATCGCCGCGGCCACACATCCGACACACGAACGAGTCAACCTTGAGCAAAAAAGGAGCAGAGATCAGAGGAAAGAACCGACGTCAGAGCGTGTAGGAGAATATATCACCTCCGCCTCACATTTTACAAGAAAGAGGTTTGCTAAAGGAGCCTGCCGGCAGTAACAAACCTTTCAATCTGTGCAATTTATTGAGATAATAAAATAAAAATAACAGCGAAGTGGTGGGAAAACACGCATGGAGAAGATATGTTATCTGGTCAAGGTGCTGCTGGCAGCCAGCAAAAAAGCAATCACAAGATTGTTGCGACCGTCAGGTCGCAGTTACTATCAAAACCTCAACCGGCTGTCAGTCAGTCAGTCTGTCAGTCTGTCAGTCACACTTCACACTTTTGCCCTTCTCATATCTCCGCCACCGTTGCCCCGATCTGTCCCATATAGCGCCACCATCAGGACAATTTTTTCAAACACATTTTTGGACACTGCTCCTACAGATTTTGCCTTAAAATCCCGCAAATCGGTACACAGTATGTCTACACTCATGTCATCAACATGGATCCGTCCCATATAGCGCCACCATCAGCCCCATTTTATAAAACACATTTTTGGACACAGAAATATTTTGGACACACATATATGTGATGGACCCACAAACTAAGGTTACAAGAAGACCTATTCCTGGAGAAATGGGAAAAATGGACTGTGTATAACACCCAACAGGATGACACCACCGATAACGAACTTTGAAATGGACTGAAATGAGACATTTGAAATGATATAACAAGGTAAACCCTGTATTGTGATGCATGTTATAATCTGCAAATAAAAAATAAGTTTAAAAAAATAATAACAGCGAAGATAAGATGATAAAAGTACAAAACTGTGGGAAATGCTCATAACGCATCATGTAAATCCAAAGTGATATCTTTGTTTTAGTCAGCAGCCCTACATTCAGGGTTCCCACACATCTTTACCAATTAATTTCCAAAACCTTTCCAGAATATTTAACCCGATTTCCAGGACTATATAACAACAATTCAGCTCAATAACGAGTCACTCCAAAGACAGGTAGTGTATGCCATTGGTTCTCAACCTTTTCAGGCCATGACCCCCGAAATAATCATATTTGAACTGGGGACCCCCCACCCTGATGAGCACAAAGAGTTGAGGTTTTATTGTGAAAATAGCAGATCTACATGAGCATGTAGATCTGCTATTTTCACAATTTTCACAATTACTAATATTTGACAATTTGACCAATGTTGAATTTGTCATTTCAGAGGTATTAACAAAATCAATAACCAAAGACAATGCATAGCTATTCTTTCCAGGACCTTCCAGGACCCTTGATCAATTCCAAAACTTTTCCAGTACTGGAAAAATATTTTTAAAATTTCAAAATATTTCCAGGAATTTCATGACCATGGGAACCCTGTACATTTAACCATAACTCATGTACTGTTTGCCATCGGTCATCCTACTTACAAACTGAGGATTGCCGAGGTTGCGACGGAGCCTCATGGTCATCTTGGTACACGGTCCATTTTCCTCCTTGATTTCTTCCTTCACGGCCTCTTCCTCTACGTCCTCCATCTTCACCTCGGTTTTGGGTTCCGCCTTCACGGTGACGGTAGTGGGAGGCGGCGGCGGGCAGGACGAGGTGTCGTCGTCGCCGCCGCCGCGCTGCGGCGTCTCTGGAGCTGCTGCGGCCGGCGGCTCCGTGAGTGGGACGACGTCACCGCCGGGGACAGAGGCTAGTGGAGGGGACGCACTGTCCTTCACTGTAACAGTCTGGGGGAGATCGTCTGGAAAACAACAAGTTGTCATCATCGTTTACTGAAAGTCAATTTAGAAACAAAACAATCATATGAACGAAATAAAAAGAAAACTAAAATAAAACAATTCACAGGAGGCAGGCAGTGATTACCCCATGTGCACAGTGCAAACACAGTGGAAAGTAACATCAAAGGTGATAAACCCTTCCCTACAACCACATCCTCCCCTGGATGATGATGTGTTAGTCCAGAGGAAAATTAACTCACTTTTCTGAGCCTTATTATTCAAAAACTACAGAATACAGAAAAACCACTGAATGTTGAATGTTCATTTTTTTGGGGTGTAATTGAGGCCAGGAAACATGAAAAAAGCCACACAAAACATATTTTAATTCAAGCGGGTTGGGGCTTTTTGGGGAGGGACGAAAGCTCAATTGTACAGCCTTCAACACCAAAAGAAGACCTTCTACCTTTCTTCCTGATGCCTTTGTCCCTGCCAATCAGACCCAGTCCCATCATCTTAGGTCCCGCCCCATAGATCTGCAGCTTCTTCAGCTCTGGGTTCTTCTCAATGTCCTCCTCGGTGGGTTCAGGCTGTAGGCAACAACCAAGTGGTCAGCATGAGGGCCGTGCACACAACACACAACTACTCTCCATAGCACACAGACAGCAAAGCAAGGGCCTGGGCCAATGACGGAACAAGAGTTAGAACACTGCATCACAACAAGGGATGATGCTATATAGGGTTAGAATGGGAAGGGAAACATTAGCACAGCTAGAATGTTAAGACCCACCACCACCAGTCACAACTTAAATCACCAACATGCATCACTCTTAACTGGAGAATAGGGTTGCAACGGTACTCGGTGTTACCGGTGAGTACTTTACCTGCACACCGATAACACCGCTCTGCCCCGAGGAGCGCAGTAGAGATGTGACGTTCGTCCCTCCGCTCTTTTGAACAGCTCTTTTAAATAAACAATGGGATTCGATTCTCAATCGCGGGAGGCCGGGAGCTGTTCCTTGTGTGGGAGACAGTGTCGAGAACAATCAACGGATCATCCACGGGCCAAGCCCATCAGACTGCAAGATGTCTCGTCCCCACTCGCAGGGCACGTTCCAGGAGACTAGTTGTGGATTTATAATGTCACAGAACGCAGTAGGCGGAAAAACAACGATTAGCCAAACAAGAAAACGCAGGGCTGTTGTAACACTAACAGTGTTGTTGCTTTTTTACAAAGCTGAATTTTTAATATGGTCAGATGGTTGTTGTTGTTGTAGCTTGAGGTAGCATTGGCTGCTACTGAGTGCTCACAAGACGACAAGACACGCAATGGTGGTTGAAACGGTGTTACCGATAACCGCGGTGTTGACGCGGACGATATTTTCGGTGTTCAAAATCTCATACCGTTGCAACCCTACTGGAGAAGGGCCAATCAAGCTTACACTTAAACACACCTTGCGAAGCCACAAGGCTTGTTAATACCTAGTTATCAAAAAATGTAATCATCTTTTTCTGTCGTCACTGCTGAGGGGGAACATTGTCCAGATACAGAACACCTCCACGCATCCTCTCAAGAGACAATGTTCACTCTTTTTAGGGAAAAGCGTGTGAAAACTCAACCTACTGAGTTTTGAGAGTGACATGCACTCAAGCATGCAGCCACACGAGAACGCTGCAGCAGTGAGCGGACAGCAAGGCATAACAGCAGAACAGAGAGGCACACAAGACTGTCCAGCAAGAAAGCATCCAAGCCAAGTACGAAAAGATAGAGACGGAGTACAGTAAAAGTGAAAGAGACAGACGCAAACAAGAGATAAATCATTTGTTAAACTGGAATAAAGTTCTGCTGGTGTCAGGGGTCCATAGCGACTACAACTAATTTGAACTTAAGAATTTGTAATACAAAACTATCAAAAAGATACAAAAAAATAAATATTATAAAAAGATCTTATAGGCACCCAGGCCAGCTATGATTTTTTTTCTAATAGGTGTCAGAAAGCAGCACTGTATGTAATTAATATATCAATATGCTTTTGAAATCAAAGATGATATCAGTTTATGCCGCTTGAATGAATCGTGTTATTTTTTTTACGTCTGGAGACTCCTGTCCAGGGAGTCACTTATACCCTACATCATTTGCTGACCGGAGCACCCGAGGTCTATATTTGGTCCCCTATTTTTTCCTCCAAGACCAAACATTACCCTAAAACAGTGGTTCTCAAAGTGGATTCCAGGGACTTCGTGGGTTCCTTTATGGGGGTCTAAATTGACCCATACAAGTCTGTAACTCTGACAGTGTACAAATGGAACCAAATGGACCCGTTAGGGTCCATTTGGTTCCATTTGTACACTGTCAGAGTTAAGGGGAGACCTTGAAATGTAAATGTTTGAGAACGACTGCCCTAAAAGGTGCTACACATCATCTCCATCAGAGGAGTACAACACTCTCTCTATTCTAGGAAAGAAGGCAGAAAACCAGAGTGAGAGAGAAGAGTGAGAGAGAGAGGGGCGGAGAGTGAGCTTTGTACCGCGGCAGCGAGGAACTGAGAGCCAGTGGTGAGAGGATGGGGAGGGGTGAGCTCCTCCGGACCCTGCAGGGGGAGACAACAACAGCAACAACACACTAAGACAAGAGGAGCGGACGGAATGAGAGAGAGAGTAAACCAGACGCTGTGGGGGAGATCACAGGACTCCCTTCCAGTGGCGTCACAAGGGGGTGGAAAGGTGGGACTGAGTTACTAGGGCCCAAGGTGGAGGGGCAGATATGCAAGCTCGCAGCGCGGCACCAAGTGCCGCGTTGCGAGCTTGTAGACCTGCCATTTTTGAGAAGTCGTGAAAATGTGCGCAAATCTTTGAATATATGTATTTTTTAAGCGAACATTTTTAACTCGAATTTTGCTTCTGGGGGGTCCCTGGAACTAAATATTTTGAGATGGGGGTCCGTGGACAAATACATATCATTTTGGGGGTCCTTCACATGAAAGGGTTTGAGCACCACTGACACAGGAACATAGGTTTTTCAAAAAACCTTAGAAGGATTTGAAATATTCAAAGACACAAATTTTCACGATTTTTCAAAAATAGCAGATCTATAAGCTCGCAACGTGGCACTCAAGCTTCATATCTGCTATTTTTCAATAGTTGAAGCACAAATGCGTAATAACGCGTTCCTGGTCTAAATGGGTTAAACCCCCTCCCCCTATGAAGAACATTCATGGGAGAATAATGCATCATGACGTCTGCATTCGCCGTTTTTATTTTTACCTTATCTCTCAAACTTATCTCTACTGATAGAGCTTTTCACCCAAGCGCACAGATGAGGTTAACTGACTGTACGAGTGTTCAACCATGTTTAACATTTAAATATGGCAAAGACAGCATCTTTAGTTCCCCAGGTTTTCTCTTAAAAGTGCTCTTAGAAAATGCCAACTATGGGTTGTCGTATGATTGTTAACGATTTAACCCATGTATACTATATGCTTTGCTAGTCCTAAGAGTCCTACAGTATATTTATCCCCCTCCTTTTTCCCCCATCTGTGCAGAAAATACCAGATCTACAAGCTCACAGAGCATTTAGATATGCCCTTTTCACCCAATATGACATGACCAGAACAAAAGGGTAGTTAAACTAAAAAAAAGGAGTAACCGCAAATGCAAGTGTGCAGAGTCTGCAGACATTTCTCCATATTTATTCATTCCCTTGTTATCCATCAATCTTGGCCTTCTCACATTCCAGTCCTCCTCTTGTCTCCGGCATCAGCCGCCTTCACAAATAATTGTGTGATTCTACAGCGCTGAACTGAAATCTAACACACTAACTGGTGTAAGATTGTATGGTTCACATAGTGAGACACTTTGGACACTTTTCTGTGGAGCTTTCCCAGTTTATAAAATAAAAAACTTAAGTAGTTATTTTATATCAATAACACACCCCAAAAAGCCTTCAATTCATGGAGATTTTTTGGGGCTAATGGCTTAGGAATGCGACAAAAACAAAGAAATGGCCATGAATTCTTTTAACTGGCAAAAAGGTATGTCTTGAACTACAGTGGAATGTTTAAATAAAAACAAAATTGTGTGCATAGCATACTTTTTTGCTGTCACTGATGAATTCTAGCTAATGGTGATACAACCTTGCAGTGTTTGGAATAACCAACCCTAACCATTGTGTTGGGGAACTATAAAAATTCCACATCTTTGCCGATCAAAACACGGCCACTTGTATAATGCTCACGAAGGAATGATGGCAAAGAAATAAGCAATAACAAGGCCACTACATGGACTGGGTTTTAAAATGAACAATGGCCATTCATCAGATTGCTATGATGGCTAGTGGGTTTATCTGATGAAATTGTTCATGCAGTTCCCCCCACCCAAGAGATCCTTTTGGCCATATCAATTCTGGATCAAATTTAACCACATTAAACCTGGTGTCTTTATTTTTTTTTTTTGTTATAGGCGAAAAACACTAAAAACAAATAGCCAAATAAATAATTGTGTTCACAAATCTAAATCTAAACGCTCACAACGCATTGTGAGCTGGTAGATCGGCTATTTTGGTCATATGGCGATGTCAGGTGTCAGTGATTAAAGAAGATATTTGAAACATGTTTTAACGTGCTCTCATTTTCCATATATGGGTCCTCAGTAATGCTCACTATGGCACGGTGTCTCCAAACCGAAGTGGACTGTGGATGGTTGGAAAATGTGTCTACCAATGATATTATTGTCTCAGCCAGGCCGAAGGCGTGGTAGAGACCATGATTTCGCCCCAGTCCAACTGTCCGTCCATCTGTTTACAACTAATCTCCGCCTGAACGATGTGAAACTGTGCACACACTTCCTGGAGGCCAGGGTTAGCTTTGCCCCACATCTGCCTGTTATAGCGCCAACAGGAGGCAGATCTTTTCAAAAGGCATGTTTTATTATTACTCCTACAGACTTTGTCAGACAAATCGGTACACATTATCTCTATAGTCCGGTGATCAAGACGGATCTGTCCAATTTGTCATATTCTATCCTGATTGGCTAAAATTGAGTTCTTCTACCTGGCCTGGCAGACACCTGTACTCTGAGAGAAGCACATTTGTGTAGGTGGTGTTGATTTCAACTAAGATTTCAAAACATTGTTTGTTTTTTTGAACAATGGCTTCCGTTTCAGCCTGATGGGTTTTCAGAAGAGAAAGGCTGTAGTTCTCATTTAGCTTGGAATCCCCCACCCAAGATATAATTGGTAGGCTGGTTTCGGAAACCGTCCTCAGCCCACATCAGAGACGCAGAGTGAGTAGAGCGAAATGGTGCCATCTTATAATGAGCATTAGTGAGGACCCAATTATATGAAGATAAAATAATAATGTGTTCCTTTAACGGATTCGGAAAACAGTGAAGTAATCACAGTTATGATATGGAAAAGCCCATGAACATCAGCAGGAAGGAGATAGGTAGAGAATATGGGCTTCACTAAACATAAAATGATATGGCAAAGGAAATGCATACATGTCCGTACGTCTGCCTGCCTGAGAAAAAGAATGAGGTGAAAGAAAAAAACAAGAGAGGTGAGCAAAATGAGCAATGAGCAGCGGCAGCAGCAGACTGAAGCACCGTAGCAGCACGGCAGGTGCGGCAGCGGCAGAGAGCTAGCATGCTAGGATGATGCATTGCATTCTGGGATGCATCCCATCCCATCGTCCTCATGTGCTCCTGTGTGGCTGTTAAAGGATAAACTGGAAAAACATGAGATGCTAACCCGGGTAATTTTTCATTTTTTAATCTCCAAAACAACCATTTTATAGCCAAAAACAAAACAAAAGATGTTCCAGAAGGATCACTAAATGAAAAACGTACTCCAGGTGTGACAGAAAGAAAACATGTCCTGTTGTATGTATCAGGGGGACCCCCCCCCCACCCTGACAAGCACTTGGAATTGTAGGTATTACATTTAATGTGACTCGGTTCCGCAGAGAAATATCGTGAAAATAGCAGATCTACATGCTGTTGTGAGCATGTAGATCGGCTATTTTCACAATGTTCGTCTCTTGCTTACTTAATATTTGACAGTTTGACCAGTCCTGTCGAATATCCGACTATTCGAATACTTTTTAGGTAGAATAATTCGAATACTAAAAATCACACTCGTGTGAACTGAGCGGTGGTGTGTGTGTGTGTGTGTGTGTGTGTGTGTGTGTGTGTGTGTGTGTGTGTGTGTGTGTGTGCCCCCTGTGTGTGTTTGTGTGTGAGTGTGCCTGGCCTATGCCTGGCCTATCCTGAACAACAGCGCCCCTCCCTTAACATGTGTGGTCAGAAAAGGTTACTGCAGGCTACATACCCGGAGACAGACAGACAGACAGACAGACAGACAAACAGACAAACAGACCCACACACACGGCCACGTATAGGAGCGTTGTGACCACCGCTCAAAAATCACTATTCGTGAATGCCCTACCAGGCATAATATCTTAAAATCTTGTAGTGTGCAATGCATGTTTATAGATTAGAGAATCTTTTTTAAATTCTCCAAATGTGCATGATGCAAACCCAAATAAAAGAATCGGTTAGGATGTTTAAGCTCCTGTAGTGTGAGCCCAGCTTTAAGTGATCAGATGAATCAGTGTTATCATTCAGCATGTAGCTTGAGGTCACAAGGGTCTCAAGTATTTTTGGAGCTGTGTGGAGCTCCCTATACGTGGCCGTGTGTGTGGGTCTGTCTGTCTCCGGGTATGTAGCCTGCAGTAACCTTTTCTGGCCACACATGTTAAGGGAGGGGCGCTGTTGCGCGCACACACACACACACACACACACACACACACACACACACACACACACACACACACACACACACACACACACACACACACACACACACACACACACACACACACACACACACACACCCCCCTCCACTTCGAACAGAGGTTCGATTTTTATCTCTACACTTGTATCTACCGGTAGTCTGTGTTTTATGCTTACACCTTCACTTCACCACAGGGATCAGTAAGCCCTGCGGAAACTCGCAACTGATAAATCAATTTGTCTGTTTTTAACAACCGATTCTCACGCAACAGCTCTACTTTTACTTCCTGTTTACACAAGCAAGATATTATATAAGACCAAAGGGCCTGGTGCTGACAAGTTGGGCTAATGCATATACCCTCTTTAGTAAATGTATTTCAAATTCATTACGTTTTAGTCCAAGAGACCAAAACAGATCGGATGCCATTGCCGCTTGAGCTGAGAATATACGATTTAGGTCACCACACCGTGCTCACTCAATGACACCCAGCCATTATTATTACTACTACAGTAAAAAGCCCCACATAAATGTACACCTGCTAGAGATTTCAGTTACATCCGACACTTTCCACTTGACCAGTCAACCAATCATGCACGAGATGTATTTGTATTTTGTATGACGATTTTTTTAACCTGAATCCTATCATTCTAGTCTGTGTTCTATATCGTCGTTGTCGGGTGGAAACCTTGTATGTCCAAAACCGTTCGTTTTGTATTTATCATTTAAAAAATGAACGAAACTAGTGAAAACAGCCGATCTACAAGCACACAACGCCTCGCGGTGCGAGGCGTTGTGTGCTTGTAGATCGGCTGTTTTCACTACTTTTGTGCGACGGCCTTGTATGATGAAGCAGGGCTTTACTTTGCGAAAGAACGTACAAATTTGAAACTTGGAGATACAAGGTTTCCACACGACAATGACGATATATTACATTATTATCCTTCTATAAAATCTCATGACACTTTCCAATACGTTCCAGGTATGCATTTTACACAGGCTTCAAAACATTGCCGATGACCTACAATGTGACCAAGGGCATGGCACGCCCCTTTCTCAAGGACACTGCTTCCCACAAAGTACAAGCATCAATGACCGGTCCCCCCGGGGTCCACCAGTCAGGACTATTAGTCAGTCACTCGACATCTTCTGCCTCAGTCTCACCTTTTCAGCCTCCACCTCATCTCCTAGCAGGCTAGCACACTATACATTTCATTTTACTCGTGGACAACTGGACATGCCAAGAAGTACATAGAGATAGATGCTAGTTATGTTATTCAGATAGATGCTAGGTATGTTCTTTATTAAGTTGACAGATGCTAAGCTTCTTGTTGACCATGTATTTACCCTTCTGTAGTTGAACCGGAAAACAAACAAAATCATCCTAGGGCAGGGTTCCCCAATAGGCGGCCCGTGGGCCATTTGCGGCCCGCGGGGGGCTACTGTCTGGCCCCCACCAACCTTATTACTGGAATAATGGTGGTATAAGAGCAGCAACAACACTAGTATATCCTCGTTGTCGGGTGGAAACCTCGTATTTCCAAATTTGTACGTTCTTTCGCAAAGTAAAGCCCTGCTTCATCATACATGGCCGTCGCACAAAAGTGCCGATCTACAAGCACACAACGCCTCGCACCGTGTGCTTGTAGATCGGCTGTTTTCATTAGTTTAAATCATTTTTAAAATGATAAATGCGAAACAAACGGTTGTGGACATACAAGATTTTCACCCGACAACGACGATATCTGAACCGTCGCTGGAGTAGCGGGAACGCCACCGTCGCCCCCTGCAATGTTGTGGCCCTCGGCTTGGTACCCTAGACATAATTCGGCCCTTGGGGAAAACTAATTGGGGAACCCTGTCGTAGGGTTTCATGCCATTTAAATGAAAAGCAACTGACAAAAACGACACCCTGGACATTCTCAGGGCAGGCATTCAGACCTTCTCAGTTTGGTCTTGCGACATCGGCTCCTTGTGCATTTTTAGATCTCCAGAAATGTAACTACGCGATGCAACCGATAAGATCAGACATTCAAATACAGTAATAGATACTCACATCTGGCTGACAGCGGTTGGCTCTGCGTCCATAGCTGCTCATCTTGGAGGGCTGGAGTGACTGACGCAACGGGATGGAGTGAGGCTTGTACTCTTTCTCTTTCTCCTCACCATCATAGTGCTTTGGCTTGGGAGTCGGCTAAACAGGGAAGGAAACACGGGATCGGGTCAAAACACACATACTAAAACAATGGAATCCTGTGGATCTTGGGATCCACAAGGGAACAGTGTGGCTCCAAAGTGAGTCTTAAAGGAGTAGTTCACCCCCCAAAATTACTTTTTTTTCTTCCTATTGATTAGTCACACCATGGAGACTTGAGTTCAATATTGTATTTATTTTTTTGTATTCGTCGCATTCCTAGGACAAAAGAAATGATTATTGTAAATTTACCCCCATTGATTCTGGATGGGGACCCAAATGAATGAGCCTGGATGGGGACCCAAATACAAGGCCCTGGATGGGGAGCCAAATGCATTTGTGTGAGAATCAATGGAGGTAAATGTACTTGACCCTTGACGCTAAATTTACCCCCATTGATTCTGAAATCGATCTATAAGAAATCGATCTACAAGCACCCAACAAAAAAGATTGGGAACCCCTGCTCTATACATTAGACAGTCATTGTGTGATTATTCATAGAGAGAATGACTGTTTCCATGTTATTGGCTGCTAACACAAAGGGACAATGGGGTGTGTGTATAGTGTTACCATCGTGGCACCGGACTGGAACACTTCAAAGGGGTAGACGATCCGCTCATAGTGCGACCGCAGGAGGGAGCCGATGTTCTTGCCTGGGGGATAGCCGAGCCTCTGAGCCACACGGGCCCAGCGCCGCTCCTTACAGAGCATCTCAAACCCGCCTTCTTCTGTGACAACCTGGAACAAAAATGTAAATTAAAAAATAGGTTGATTTCAACCATTTGTTTTCTGTTGACTAGGGCTGTCACAATTATTACATAATCGTCTATTTTGTCATAATCGTCATAATCGTGAATGTTGAAAAATGTTCATACATTTACAAACATTTTCAGAAATAGTGGAAATAGCAGATCTACAAGCTCACAACGCGCCGCGATGCGACACGTTGTGAGCTTGTAGATCGGCTATTTCCACTATCAATGTTCTTTTTTAAGTAGAAAGTTGTCAAATATGTCAGTAATTTCTTTGTATATTTAAGTTATGTGTCATATCTGCCATGTGCAACTTCAAAGCCTAAAAGCCAAACAGAAATATAATTATCAACGACAAATACACAATTAAATCGCTAATCGCAATAATCTGAGTGACAATTAATCGTCACGTAAAATGTCATAATCGTGACAGCCCTACTGTTGACTGAAGTATGATACAGGCAAGGCACGAGAACAGGGGGGGGGGGGGGGGGGGGGCATCCACTTATATCATATTTACCTTTGACAGACTGAAGAGGTCAAGGATGCGCCTTTCAATGTTTGGGAGTTTCAACGAGGATCCCTGGATCTCCCAGAACTTGGCAATGCGGTCTAAATAATTCAGCTTCACTCGTGTCTCCGCCTACATTGGTTAGAATTAGGGACCACAATGATTAGATATAACCCCACGCATTAACAGCTCTACATTATCCACTTAAACCACATGAACCCCTAGCTTCCCTATCCCTATTCTGGGGGTGAATATTTTGTGAAAATAGCAACAATGCAAAATATTTAGTGTACAAGGGAAAAGGAGGGTAGACCCCTAGGGGACTCTGGTCAACTAAGTATACAGGGTTTAAAAGGTTAAACCCTACATAAAATCTTTGTCGAAAATAGCCTGCCTACAAGCTCACAATAAACAGTTTTCAACAAATCCTCGCCAAATTGACTCACACAGAATAGGGTTTATGTCGTTAACAACCATGTCACATAACACTACAATAAAAAGAATAAAAAGAAGGAACAAACCTCTAGTTCATTAAGTCGCTGAATGCGGGGTGTGAATTTGAACGTGTCCAGCTCCACTGAAAAAGGTGGTTGCCACTCCTACAGAATCGCAACGGGACAACATAATTAAACTGAAGCCACGATATCAGCATGATATTTCACCGTTATCTAAACACAAAAACGAAATATTTACCGGCGGAGGTCGAATCTTGCAGATGCCAGATTTCTCTGCGATTGGACGGATCTTGGCGATGTAGCCCAGGGCATCCTGAAACTCCTCCCATGACGGCTCGAACACTGGGCACTCCGGTGGAGGCAAGAAATCTTCCCCCTCCATCGCCCTGGCAACAGCAAGAAACCCAAAATCCAAGATTAGTTCATGAAGTCAGGCAGACATTATGAGCTTTATCAAGCAAAACGTTTCACCTAGTCAAACGTGACCTGAGGAGGTTCTAGCCTAATTTAAGCAGCAGGCCAAGCTCCAATAAGTGTCGCATCTGCAGCGCATTGTTAGTTTGTATTGTAAGGTTTTCTATTTTCAGTGTGCAGCACCGTCGTACGACAAAGTATGGATTGGGCCTTCCACCACAAGATGGCGGAGCTCTGATGTGCTCCATTAATGAGGCGGCGCAAGCCTGAAGGCCAAGCATTTGTTAACTACTACTACCTTCTTGGTCCTTGTGATCAATAACAATCAATACAGTAATAAGAGAACCTCTCAACAACTCTTCCCAATTACTTTTGTCCGCTCAATCTTCAGTAAAAAGATGAAAACGGTGCCGTAACAATAAGCACTGTAACAGTTTTACATACTTGTTCTTCGATTGGCAATGCAGGCCAAGTTTCTAGACAAAGGGCATTTCACTTCAGTTTTCCCTAAAACAAGCTGCGTCATCTGTTTGTTTACTCAGACGGGGCTTCCTGGTTTGTTACGACATCATTACACCATAATACTTTAGGAGAGGAAATGCACCGGATATTCATTTCCTCTGTATCTTTCATAACACTGTAAACTTGCATCAGTTAAAGACACCGAACCCCACACATCCAGACATAAAGGTAGGTAGATGGCAGAGGGGAGGAGTTCTGCCTTGAAACTGGTCTGGTCTCATTTCCAACCCCCTCCCCCAACATCACAGACAGACAACAAAACAAACGCCATGCCCTTATGAACTTAGGGATAAAACACTCAAATTGTCATAAAATAATGTTCCAGCTTCCAGGGGTCCATCCTCTTCGATGAGTTGTGTACAAAGGACCCCAATGGGAACATGCCATAGGCTTTCTTGGGTTTAAAATCCTCTTGGAAGAACTTTGTATTGAACTGTTCTTTCCTGTGCCTCTTTTTTGCAAACAACTGCTGATAAAGTATTCAATCAACCAATCAATCATTCTTCATATGCATAATGAACTACAACAGAACACCCCAATGAATAAATACCAGGGGTTTAGGTCAAAAACTATAATAAATCTAAATTCCACAAAAATGGTATTATTATTATTACAATATGTTGAAACAAATCAACCCTAGGCCTAGCCTAAAGCATCTCCAAGAGACACTAAAGCCATCAGAACTCGCCAAAGAGTTTTAATTGCTGGCATGTGGATCAAACGATGCTCTCTCTGACTTTCTGATTCTTCACGGGCCCAAAAAAACAAACAATGGCGTGAATGAAGACTCCATGGACCCCATAGCGTAGGCCACGTACAGCACGTCACCTCTTTAAGGTTCATGTCAAATTCTCCACACATTTTAAAGCGTCAACAAATCCACCGTTACATAACTGCCAAAAAACACAGAACGTATCCACCTGTTTCCACAAGAATTCACTGTAAAATCAGGAGTTCACATAACAAATTCGATTAAATAAAAACGGGGGAGGCCAGGCCAATAATTAATGTCAACTGTTAAACTTGGGATAACCCGGCCGGTGTGTCGTATTAATAACCACGGACTGGTTAATATTTCATAGCTGTGACAAGGATCTAAGCAGACCCAGGAAAACCACTAGACGGATCAAACGTAAACATCCACCATCAATGACCTAAAACAAAACGTTTCATTTTATGGATCAGTTGCTGAAAACCTCAAGGAAAGTGCCATTGTTCAGACTGTGATGTAAGGCTACATCATAGCACGGGCTAAGCGTTGCTAGAAGGCCTCCTCCACTCCAGTCGCAGAAAGCAAGCAGGCAGCACCTCTCCCACGGTTTAACTAGACTTAGCACTCCGGTTAGCCTCCTCCTGTAAGCTAGTAAACCTCCCACCTGGGCTAGACATGGTTTGATCTTATATATATCATCATTATGATTATTATTATGAACCCCACGCCCCGTGACTGACCCGTAGACACCTCGATGTCCCGGGGAATGACTGCAAAATGTCCTTCCTCTCTCTCTTGTTGTTGGTGTTGTGGTGGTGGTTGGTTGGTTGGTGGTGGCTAGTAGCTGTTAGCTAACGGTGGCCAGCTGTGTTGTGGTGGTCCAGTTGGCTAGCTAGCTATAGCTAGTAGCAGGCTAAGCCCCCGTTAGCTAGCTATTTAAAGTTGGCCGTTTTTCAGCCCCTCACTCCACCATATGTAATCCCGTCCCGTCGTCAAACGCATGAGTCTGAACAACTGTCGACGGCATGTGGTCGCTCTGCTTGCACACGAGCGTCTTGCACTTGGTTTGAATGATGCCCCACTATCTGTATCAATCACTGTGTGACCCACTTCACATCACTTCATCCTGCTCTTTACAACGAGACGCCATCTTAGTTTTTTTTCTCGCTTTGCTGCTAGGAAGGAGGAGGAGAGGAGAGGAGAGGAGCTCCTCCACTCAACCTGAATTCTTCTGGAGACGACGACGAGCCGCTACGTCACAAGTAATCCACAGTTACCTGAGTAATCCAAGTTTATCCAACTGTAACGAACACGCTCACCCATTGATTGATTGATTGATTGATTGATTGATTGATTGATTGATTGATTGGTTGATTGAATTCTTTATTAGCAGTTTGCTAAAAACACAGGACTGAGATGGTAAATGGTGCATTTATATTGTAGCACTTTTATCCAAAGCACTTTTGATAGATTGCATCATTGTGCGTTACATTCACAGTCACACGCATTCATACAGCAATGGTGGTGGAAACCATGCAAGGCACACCAACCTGCACATTGGGAGCAACTATAGGGGTCCGGTTCAGTTCCGCATCTTGCTCAAAGACCGTCTTTAAGACACTTAATTCTGGGTGAGCCCAGGATCGAACTGGGAACCTCGTGGTTCCCGTCCGGCCTCTACCGGCCACTCTAGGCGAATGCCAGAAAAGTCGACCTCTTTCAAAGTCGACCCCAAACTCGTTTCCCAACAGGTCTGAGGCCTTAGATGCAGAATAGACAAAATCAAATATTTGCTTCTGGGGGTCCCTGGAACAAAATATTTTGTGATGGGGGTCCGTAGCCAAATACATATCATTCTGGGGGTCCTTCACATGACAAAGTTTGAGAAACACTGATGGCCACATAAGTTTTTTTCAGAAAATTGTTATGATTTAGAAGACATTTGTAGAATGTGCCTATCAGTGGTTAAGGACCCCCAAAATGTATTTTTGGCCGTGGACCCCCATCTCAAAATAGTTTGTTCCACGGATGGACCCCTATTGCTAACCTTTTTGTTCCAGGGACCCCCAGAAGCACAGATTTGATTTTAGTCAAATCTGTGGCTAATTTTAGCCACAGACCCGTTGGGAAAAGAGTCTGGGTCGACTTTGAAAGAGGTCGACTTATCTGGCTACCCTCTAGGCTACCCCTGAGCCACTATTAAGAGGATTTTTTTTTTTTTTTTTACTATTAACACATTGGCCGCCATTTTAACATTGACTGTTTGGCTCTCCTGCCATTTTGTTTAATGAAAAAATTTATAATTTTTTTTTATATTGACATTTTTCCTAAATTCTGTATTCTTTTGACAATGTCCTACAGTACCTGAAATGAAACAAGACAACCTCTAGTCTCACCAAAAAATAAAATAAATAAATAAAAAGCTTTTTTTCTATAGTTGCAGCCATCTCAAAATAGCCATTTTTGACCAAAATCCAGCTATAATTGAAATAACTGGAGATATTGACCTTTTTGTGATCGATCGCTTTTCAAGTGGATAATTCAGTTGATATTTGAATTTATGGCGTCAGGCACTTATCAGATAAGTGTACTAGTGTAATAAGTGTAATTGTGTAATAGGGCAATAACTGGAATAGTGTAATAGGGCTGTAATAGGTCACCTCTTGCCCTTAGGGCGTCATACTGACTTCACAGAAATAGAAATAAGCTTTTTACCTTTTATTCAACATTCAAGTGTTTTATTTTGCACAGATCACATTTTGACACACACACACACGCACGCACGCACGCACACACACACACACACACACACACACACACACACACACACACACACACACACACACACACACACTTATAACTTATAACTTTATATAAGGCAAGGCCTATGTGTATAACTGTAAATATGTTCCCCATATTCAATTGTTTTTATTTATTTGTGGCACTTGCTTTGGCGATGTAAACGTAGCCTATGTTTTCTCATGCCAATAACGTTCCTTTGAATTGAATCGCTCTCATGCTCTGTTGATTGATGTGCGCAAACTGCTGGCTGCATGGCCTCAGTGGCCTGTAGAGAACTGATTGGGACAATTTGCCCTGCTTGTTGCTGATCCGTTCTGGGTCTATACCAGATGCGGAAACGTGTCTTGCATGTATCTGAGTGTTACATAACCGGATACAGTAGGCGGGCTTTAGAACAGAGCACACTCATTATAGTCTATGAGCACACTGCTGCGATGTGCGATCACGCTAGATGGTTCCAGGAGCGCTGCACGTTCTCTTCTCAGGCTGCGCGCTCGTGCACGGCGCGCCTCAAATGCACATGCCTGCATGCGCGCGCGCATCGCGCGTGCACAGCAGGGAAAACCTAGCGAAGCTAAACAGTAGGCCTACTTTGGAAACAGCTGCCAAATGATGATCGTCGCGTTTGCTTTTTCTTACTCGTTGAAACGATTATCGTGCTTGTGATGCGGCTGATGCGACGAGGCGTTGTGTGCTTGTAGATCTGCTATTTTCAGTACTTTTGTTACATGGAGTTATATGGACCTTGGACGCGACCCTTTCATCAGACTGGAATATTATCCACCAAAACAACAGTACGTTTAGGATGGAAACAGAGCTGCCAAATGATGATCGTCGCGTTTACTTTTCTTACTCGTTGGAGGACACTCGTGAAACGATCATCGCGCTTGGGATGAGGCGTTGTGTGCTTGTAAATCTGCTATTTTCACTACTTTTGTTGGAGTTATATGGGCGCGACGCGTCGCTTTTCTTCAGACCAGAAAAGCCTGACCGAGGACTTCGCCGGGGGGTATTTTCTCCTCTCCTCTCCCGCGAGCAGGGCTTGAAGATCGGATTGGTAGTCGAATGGACCGGCGCTGCATCAGGTGATTCTATGTGTTTGTACTGTAGTGGGTTGTTTGGCTCAGAGGCTGAGGATCTGTTCAAATGCTTCATTATTTTATACTTTTGCTATTGAAAAATAGCAGATCTACAAGCTTGCAGCGCGACACTCGTTGCCATGCTGTGAGCTTGTATATATCTATTTTTGAAATCCCCCTATGAAGACAATTCGCCGCAGTGAATCCTTGTACCCACTGGGTACAAGGATTCACTGCGGGCCCCCCATGAATTTTCTTCATAGGGGGATTTCAAAAATAGATATATACAAGCTCACAGCATGGCACCGAGTGTCGCGCTGCAAGCTTGTAGATCTGCTATTTTTCAATAGCAAAAGTATAAAATAATGAAGCCCCTTCCACCTTGGGCCCTAGTAAATCAGACTCAGTCCCACTTTTCCCTTGTGACGCTCCTGCTGATCTGATCTTCTGATCTTCGTTGTTGTGTGGCTGCCTGGGACATAATATTTTGTTGTCGAGACTTTGGGGGTTATGATGAAGCTGTGTGTTGTTGGCCAATGAGGCAGGTCATGGCTTTCCAAGTGAACATTTTACTGGATTTTGTTTGATTTGTGCAAAATGGTCTCAGATCCAGCTGCTCCGTTGTCGCTTCTGCCAGCCCCTTCACCAGGCATGTACACACATAGACATCAAAGGGGGCTTGAGCCCCTGCCCCTGAGGGCTGCATTCAATAGAATTGTCCACCAAAAGGCCCCTTTAGAAATGTCAGCCCCTGCCTCTCTAAATATTCTCTGCACATCCCTGCCCCACATCCTTCTACATGCGTGTGCCCAGTGTGTCGCTGATTGCACTCTGCGGGCTGCGCTCTGCCACGCTAAATGCATTCACTGTGGTTTATTGGGAGTTTTATTCATTTCTATTGAGATTTATACGTTATTACACTCTTGTTTTCAAACACACTTACTTTGATGAGTGATATCTTTGGTTCCTTATATGACAGAAAGCTCAAACTTTTTCACGGGCTGCAGAAGAATGTAATTAAACATTACATTATATAAAAGCAAATTCTCGGGACTATCGGGCCTGGCGGGGAGCGACATTGGAATTTTCTCGGGACTATCGGGGGAGGCGGTCAATGTGTTAAGAGGATTTTAAACCCAAGAAAGTCTATGGCCTGTTTCCATTGGGCTCCTTTGTAGGCAACTCAATTCATTTATACACTTTATATTTATTGACTCATCAGAGTCAAGACTCAAGAGGGAATTGAGCAGGTGATAAAGTTACACTGATTGATTGATTGTTTGTTGGTTGATTGATTGATTGACATCTTTATTGACAAAATGCAACTACAAGCACACAAACACACCTAACATCTTTATTTGTTAAAAATGTACACAAATAATGTTAAACATGTGTGTGCGACTGTGCGTGTGTGTGTGTCAGGGGTGTTCTTGGCTGGATTATTCATGAAGCTTTCCCGGAAGAGAAAGATCCCATGATTGGCCGCTAGTTGCACTGTTTCCCCCCCACGAGGTACCTTTTGCCAGACCCATGAAATGGGTAGGCCTACATAAGCAAATGTCGGTCTGTCCGGGTTTTCTATATAAAGGGTATATATGATGATGACATGATGATGACATGCCTACAAAAGGCATGATGTCATAAATGATGATGACAGACAGGGGGTTGGCAGAACCGGGGTCTGGCACAACCAGGTTGACCTGGTCTAGTTTTTTTGGAGAACCTCGTGTCCTCAGTACGACACACAACAAGTTTGAAGTTGAGCAGTCGAGGCTGATGCCCGTTAGGATGCATACCCCTTAGGTTGTTCAATACCTGTTCTACCCATCTGTCTATGTCCTCTTTATGACCATATTGAGATATTCTCTGTCTGTCTGTCTGTCTGTCTGTCTGTCTGTCTGTCTGTCTGTCTGTCTGTCTGTCTGTCTGTCTGTCTGTCTGTGTGTGTGTGTGTGTGTGTGTGTGTGTGTGTGTGTGTGTGTGTGTGTGTGTGTGTGTGTGTGTGTGTGTGTGTGTGTGTGTGTGTGTGTGTGTGTGTGTGTGTGTGTGTGTGTGTGTGTGTGTGTGTGAGTAACAGAGGCTTCCTGGTGCTCAGCTGGCTCGGATCACTTCCTGGTGTAAAGAGTCGCCATCCCCGGTTTACTTCCAGTATCTGTGCGAAGTGGGCGGACACCTTTTTAGGAGACTGGAAGCAGGTTGGAGTGAATGCAGTCTATTCATTCCAAGAGTGAACACAGCTTCTGAACCAGTCTTTAGCTCTTTGGTCACTGAACGAAATATTGGACACGATCGTCACAAGTCACACGTTATTCCCAACATTTCCATACGGGGCAGCATTGGCCCAGGGGTAGAGAGAGCGTCATTAGAACACGAAGGGTTCCCGAAGGGTTTCCAGTTCGAATCCGGGCTTCCCCACAGTCGAAGAATCCTTGAGCAAGACTCTGAACCCCTAGTTGCTCCCGGTGAGCAGGTTGGTGCCTTGCATGGTTTCCTCTGCCATCTGTGTATGAATAAGTGTGTGAATGGGTGAATGTAATGCACAATCTATGTGAAGTGCCTTGGATAAAGGCACAAATGCTCCGTTTACCATACTAATTTGCTTTTTTCAAAGCCCTCACACTGCACCATAAACTCCAACACCGACCATGGACAACATTATACATTGTGTTCAAGGTGGGGGAAGGTAGCCTATCCTACAGCTAGACCACTGGCTCCAAGTAGCTGATAGAGTACAGCATCTTGCAATGGGCCTGGTGTACAAGATACACTACACCTCCAAGATTCCCATGTACCTGACAAACTACTTCTTAAAGGTCAAGGATGTTCACGATCACAACACCAGAGGCAGCTCCACTAATCATCATCAACGTAGATTTAACACTAAACAAGGCTCTAACTCGTTCTCCTGCTACACCATCAACATGTGGAACGCCCTTCCACAAGCCCTAAAGGAGAGCGAATCCCTAGCCTCCTTCAAAATTGGTATGAAAAGTCACCTTCAGACAGCTGCTACCCGTGACTTGTAAATAGACTAAGCCCCTATGCTCCCCCCCCCCCTTTTCTTTTTTTTTCTGCCTTTGTATTTGATGTTATGCTTTTGAAACTGATATTATCCTAGATAAAGTACTATGTTCTATCTGTCTGTCTTTCAATGTTATATGAGATACTTAAAGTGTGGTTCCTGTGGAAATAAGCCTCGGCTTTCTAGGATCTCCTTTTAGTTGACCTTGTACCAGTGATTTGTACTGTCATGAAACTGTACTTTTTTCTATTGCAAACCTCTAATAAATTCTTCAATCAATCAAAAAACTGGGGGATATTCTGACAAAAGAAAAAAAAGAAAAGGCTTGGCCTCTCCAATTATAGTAAGCACAGCAGTACATTAGCCTGGCTTGGCCAGACTATATCATATTGCAGCTAACTGCAATATATATCCGCACCTTGTTTTAACATCCACCCATGTCATGGGTGGATTGTTTAGCTGTGCTAGGCTAGCAGTACATGACAATGCCCATGTATGGGCATGTTGATATAACTGTTCTTATGGGGGGGCAAGCTTAATCAATCCTCAGGCTTGCACCACTCCTCCATTTAACTCAATGGACTTTTGGGGTTTGGGATTTACAAAAAAACGGGAAAAGGTCCACTATAAATAGTGAGACAAAATTCATTTCCCATAGGAATTCACTGGGAAACAGTTTTTTCAAAGTATAAAAATGTGTAACAAGAAAAATACAAGCACACAACTGTAAGACTAACCAAGTTGGCTGAGGACAACTAAAGGACAGCTAAAGCGAGCCCACAATTAACACATAATAAATAGCACTGCTCACTTCACACAGGGTGCCATTTCTTTCTTGCTCTGCTGCTTCCATCTTTCAGCCTCGATGGCTAGGTTCTCGTCCAGCAGTTGCGCTAGCTTACACTTGCACCACATAAGGACCTTTGCAATGTAATCCAATGGATTCCATCCCATCGCCCCCTCACCCCCCTCCAATTCACCCTTTGTCAGCCTTCTGGTTGGTCCCTGACTGACCAACCAGCAGGCTCTATCTGCCTTATCCCACCCTGGTTCCGCCTTTTTTATGTTGAATTTGCTAAAACATAATTTTTGGAGAAATAAAAACATTTAAAAACATGCTGAGTCACTATACTGCCACTGAGCAGCTTCACTTTACTGAAACCAAGTTTGAAATTCGAATTGAACACACAGAATAACAATATGAAGCAACTGAATTAAAATCGTAGTGGATGGAGTGTCCCACCGAGTGTCCCACCAAGACACAGCAACCAATGGGTGTGAAGAGGGGCGGGACAACGGGCGGGACTTGACAAAGGGTGAATTCTGTGGCTGCCTCACACTCCTCTGCTTCTGCAGCCTCCTTCCTCTCCAACTCTGCCTCTCTTCCCTCATCCAGAATAACGTGTTTCAGTTGACATGACATGCACATTGGCCAGGGTCTCATCACGGTTCATCACATGCAATTTGGCTTCCTCGTACCGCTCCTCTGAGGTGCACAGCTTATTCAGGGCCCCCTGCAGGGTCCTTTGTTCACTGGCACGTTTTGCCTCCAAGGAGGACCTCAATTCTCAAATGCCTTGTCTACTCGCTGCTTCTTCTCATTGAGCTCCAGCAAATTACTCTCTTTCTCCATGTTGGTCTTCTTGCAGGTCTCTAAGGAGCTATCTGTCTGTCTGTCTGTCTGTCTGTCTGTCTTTGTCTGTTTTATGCTTGTTGTTGGAGATCTTAACCGCTGATGTGACCATATATGGTGTTTTTCTCTAGTAACAGCTGGTGCCCAAAAGCTACGCAAAGCGTCATACATGGGAAGGCTTACATCATCAATATAAGTTGTGTTTCGCCGTATAAAAGGGAAGGGACCACTTTCATTTCAACAATCCATTGAATACTTGCTACTTGTTTTAGATGAAACACAACATGTATTCAATGTCATCTAAACCTTCTTTGTATGCGATTAAAGCAGTTCTCATTCTAGACAATGATGGAGAGAGGCTTTATGCCAAGTACTATGATGACACATACCCTTCGGTGATGGAACAGAAGGCCTTTGAGAAGAACATTTTCAAGAAAACACACCAGATGCACAGTGAGATAGCCTTACTGGAGGACCTCACCGTTGTCTACAAGAGCAACATAGACCTATTCTTCTATGTCATTGGAGGTTCACACGAGAACGAGCTCATGCTGATGACCGTTCTCCACTGTCTGTTCGATTCCCTCAGCGAGATACTGAGGAACAACGTCGAGAAGAGAGCTCTGTTGGCGCACATGGAGAGCCTCTTCCTTACCGTGGATGCAATCGTAGACGGGGGGGTGATCCTGGAGAGTGACCCACAGCAGGTCGTCCCCCGCGTGGCGTTCAGGGGCAGCAGGGACGACGTGCCTCTGTCAGAGGTGACGGCCTTCGAGGCACTACAGTCTGCTAAAGAGCAGCTCAGGTGGGCACTTCTTCGATAGGACCGACCGTCACAGCAGAATCCCTCCTGCAGTATAGAGAGAGGCCTACAACTGGCTGCTGAGCCATGTTTGTCTCGTTCAAGCACACATCCAGAGATGTTAGATAGATTTTATTTTTTTTCTTCCTAAAAAAGTCAAAAAGGCACTTCTTCGATCACTGTCGGGCAGAAACCTTGTATCTCCAAGTTTCAAATTTGTATGTTTTTTCGCAAAGTAAAGCCCTGCGTCATCATACGAGGCCGTCGCACAAAAGTAGTGAAAACAGCAGATCTACAAGCACACAACGCCTCGCGGTGCGAGGCGTTGTGTGCTTGTAGATCGGCTGTTTTCACTAGTTTAAATCATTTTTAAGGTTAAATAAAAAACGGTTTTGGGCATGCAAGGTTTCCACCCGACAACGACAATATATTACCACAGTCCACAGGAGAAAGTGCTGTGAATTACCAAATTTGGCTATGGGGCCAGCCACTGAGGAGAAAGTAACGCGAAACGACTAGGCGATGACTATGACCCATAGCCATGTTTGGCTATGGGGCCACGGCACTATAATGGCACATGCCATTGAAATGACAAAATGATCACTATGATACAGACGATTTACAGATCAGGTCTGGCGACCTGATAAGAATCTGATCTGTGTTGATCACCTGACTATAGACATAATGTGTACCGATTTGCGTGATGTTTCGATGACTAAGAGAGAGCAATACAATACCACTCTGTTGCAAATTATACAAAATATACTGAAGTACCAAAAGTAAAAGTACTCATTATGCAAAATGTCCCATTTCACAAGTTTTTTGAAGCGGTGAAAACCGCTTCCAATGAGTGGCTTTGTGTGTCCCACGCCCATATATGGTCATTTCAGTCCAGAATGAACAGGTTTTTTCAAAAACAAAATGTGTGTTTCATGTCCATATATGGTCATCTCAGTCCAGAATGAACAGGCTTTTTCAAAAACAATGTCACCTCATGTCCATATATGGTCACTCCAGTCCAGAATGAACAGGTTTTTTCTGTCTCGTACGTCCAGAATATCAGTCCAGAATGAATAGGCTTTTTCAAAAAGCAAAATGTGTGTCCCATGTCCATATATGGCCATTTCAGTTCAGAATGAAAAGGTTTTATCTTTATCGTATGTGTGTAGTGTCCGTCCCGGTCTGATGATTGGATACTTTGAGGATTGGTCAAGCTTCACATGACAATTTGGCCCTCCAGATAAAATCATTAATTCATTAAGAATATAAAGAATGTATAGATCACAGAGTTCATAACTCTAGAACACATAGAATAAAAGTTCACCGCTTCACTTCGAACCGAGGTTTGATTTTTGTGAAATGTGTCAAAACCTTTTGAAAATAGCAGCTTTAGAAGCTCACAGCGTGTCGACGTGTTCCAGACCCCTTTAACTACTACGAACTACTTAAACCCATATACTGTATACCTAACCAGGATCCCCTAGGGCTCTATACAGAGCCCGCTCCTTTTAGCACCAAATCTCTTCACCGAAAACAGACAGGCACGCTTGTAGATCGTCTATCCAATTGGTCAGTAGGTGCTCTTTTCTCATCTAATTTGCTCGTCTGTGGTCTAATTGGTCAATACTCAAGGTACTACAGTATATCATTACTGGCTGTGTGTTTATCAGGTTATCAGGAGACCTTACCTCTCAGAGGATTGGACTTGAATTCCATAATTTGCATGCAGAAATGGACATGCAGAGTGAAATAAAACAACAGATCGGTTATTGAAATACTGTTACTGTACTTTAGTTGTAGATTAAGCATGTAGTTATTAAGCACATGGTATCAGATACGGCAAGTTAATATTGTGAACAATTTGGTTAAAGTATTCATAAAAGGCAGGATCATAGCTTATTATGAAATAACTAATGTTTGAAAACTAGCAAATGTATTTGTCCCCCTTTGTGATAGATACACTTGCAGGCTTGCAGATGGTCGGTCACAAGTCATAATTGTGGGCTCGCTAAAAGCGAGCCCACAATTATGTTATCTTCATTATTATTATGTTATTATCTTCATTATTGTTATGTTATCTTCATCAGTCAGTCATGTTCTCAAAACTTTGTACCAACAGTATATAGGCAGGGCCCTTAGCCAATGAGGTGCAGCCAAAGGGTAGATATTTGTGCCCATACATGGTGTTACATGCGAGCCCACACTGTTTCGTAGGAACGGTATTTCTAGTTTATAAATAGATTTGTTAGAAGGTGATGGTTTTGTTGTACAATAAGCAAAGACAAATAAATGCATCTCAGAAGAGAAGAGAAAAGCAAGCTTCCACGATGACAACAAAACAACATAGACCATTACACAGCAAGGACACTTTTTAATTTATCAGAAGCAATAAATACATCTCAATTCTCTATTCTTTCAGTACACACTACATACACAAAGTAAAATTGCAAGATTCTATGTTTAAAATAATTTCAATAAAGCGCTCTGCCATATAAACACTTGTACACTTACATGTCTTTTACGGTAATTCACTCTCACACCTTCAGTCTAAAATAAAGACAAAATAAGAAAAGGGGGGGAAAAAATCTGTGATTGGTTTGGCCAAATCCCTCTCTTATATTTACATATAGTGGCACTCACATGCGCACACACCTGAAATAGAATGGGAATTAATTGATCCCATATTAATCGGTAATAACCCTGTGTGTTGTGTAATATTTACATTCAGGTTTATACAGTACAATCCATTCAATAAGTGCAGATATATTCATGCAAGAAGTCAAGAGTCAAATAGACACCATATAAAGGAACAGGCCAGCCAACATATATGGTCCCATAACAATCTTGCACCACATTCCTGAATCTCTCCAAACGTCTTAACTTAATCCTCTTATTTAGGGTTTGATGGATCCTTTTTATTTATTTGTATTCTTTTATATGGCCAACTCTGATAACCCCACGCACTTGTGTAGTCGTGTCTCTGCTGGCCCCTACTGGTTGGTTCTCGGAATTGCATTGAACCTGCATGCCAGGTTCCTCTCAGTGTTGATTTAGTTGACTAAAAGTATAACGAAAAATGTGTCGACAGTATTTTTTTCACTGACTAAATAAACTAAATAAAAACTAAGCTGTGATGACTAAAACTAAGACTAAATATGTTGACAATTTCGTCAACAAAATAAAAACTAGACTAAAACGTTTGGGAGGGACTAGTGGAGAAGACAGTCATTTTATGTTTGGTTTGCTCTCAGGTGTTGCTTGCTGAAAATAGCAGACCTACAAGCTCACAACGCGTCGCAGCGCGACGCGTTGAGAGCTTGTAGATCGGCTATTTTCAGCATGCAACCAAGTGTAAAATCAGTCATTACAATGCCATCAAGGCCTGCCAAAATACATTTTAGTTGACTAAATCAACTGTAGATTTAGTCAACTAAAATCTCATGATATTTAGTCGACTAAAATTAGACTAAAACCTTTCAGTTGACTAAATTATGACTAAAACTAAATTACATTTTATTCAAAAGACTATGACTAAAACTAAATCAAAATTTGCTGTCAAAAACAACACTGTTCCTCTGACATTTCATCTGCCAGTGAGGGGCCTCAGTAGGAGGACGTGATGGAAGAACACTGTATTCCTCAAAGTTTAACCCCCCTGCTGACCGGCGCTCTGATCCAACCTGTAGGAGTCATCGGTACCACAGCGACAGAGACCACCCCTTAACCGACTTCCCCTCCTGCAAAGACAGGCAGCTAATTGAGTTTGTTTGTTATGCCTGGCCAAGCCAGATGCGCCATGGAGGATTCAAACCCCTAGTCACTGGCTCTTTAGCCTAATTTATCGTCGTTGTCGAGCGGAAACCTCGTATCTCCCAAGTTTCAAATGTGTACGTTTTTCGCAAAGTAAAGCCCTGCTTCATCATATAAGGCAGTCGCACAAAAGTACTGAAAACAGCAGATCTACAAGCACACAACGCCGCGCGGTGCGAGGCGTTGTGTGCTTGTAGATCGGCTGTTTTCACTAGTTTAAATCATTTTTAAAATGATAACTACAAAACAAACGGTTTTGGACATACAAGGTTTCCACCCGACAACGACGTTATACTAGAGTGACGGCACTGCTTGCCTAAAAGATCTGATCTTCAGTTGTGCAATGGGGTATAATTTAAGCTTAATTCTGTATATTTCATTCAGTTCTATCGGCTTGTCATTCTTAAGTGCCGCTCTCTCCTTTGTCCTCTCCTACACATTCTTTAATGGCTTAATAGTACATTTCCCCTCAGTAATCAATCAATGGCACGGGTGTTAAACCACCAAAGTGGTCCGTTTACAAAAAGCGCTGCCACTAACTAGCAAAGGGAGAGCACACACTAGAGGAATCGAGAAAGAAGTAGCATTTTTACAGTCTTGACGTTTGTTATGGCTCCTTCTCAGGAAGCCCATTCAGTAGGCTGTCAAAGTAGAAAACATATATAGATATCTTTAAAGGTAGATACATTAGGAGAGGGAGGATTTGAAGAAGGCCATTTCTGACTTAAGACACCAACGTGTGCAAAACCACAAAGCTGCATGTTAAAGCGTGCTTATTCAAAGACATAATGTCAATATCACGCAACAATCGACTTTAAATGATTGCAAGGAAGTGAGCAGAGGTGTCCTGAATAACTCCACAGTACAGTAACTTCCTCTGTGTTAAATGTGTCCATTTGTAACTCTGAGTACAAACAACCAAATGAACCCGTCACACTTTCACGGTTAAAGGAACACAGAGGATCTTACCGTGTCATCTTCATAAGACAAATACAGGACATTTCTCCTTCGTATTTGGGACCTCAGAAAATAAAAAACTCAAAAAATAATGAATTGACTGAGATCAGGATTCACACCCCAGTTCATAAATTGTGCCTCAGTTCAGTTGCATTTTCTCCTCAAACAATACAGAAAGACAGGGATTCTTTTGTGGGTGCCCATTCTGCCCAAATCTCTTAGAACCTAAATAGTTCGAACTCTTAATCATTATATTCAACAACCAATAATAATACTTAAAATAGAGGAAATCAAATGCAATCATCATACAATGGAAATAGATCACACCACACATACCGTAACACCCTCAGATGATTATGATGAACTGAGGGAATTAATATATGTGCATAATATACTTTCTATGATCATATACAAGTGAACATCAGCTTATAATGAATCACTGATAAAACAATTATCGGACAATATTCATCATACTCAGAGCCTATCGATACAACAGCAAAAAAGGAAAGAAAAGCTTTAGAAACATTCAACTATATTATTTATATGATTTCTTTTTACCACAGATTCCAATAGGCTATATGCGCAGCAGCCATTTTGGAGAGAAGTTGGTTTCTCTTCTCACTTCCTTCAAAGGTGTTACCAATGATACTAATGAAGGCTCTGTTCCATTTCATGTAGCACAGTTGTTCTCAAACATTTTATTTCAAGGACTCCCATAACTCTGAGAGCATACAAATGGAACCAAATGGACCCGTAAGGGTCCATTTTGGTTCCATTTGTATGCTCTCAGAGTTACATACCTTTAAGGGGTCATTTGGAACCCCCAACTGGACCACACTTTCAAACAGTGTTTCCAGTGAGCCAACATGTCATGAACAGTATCAGCACCCTCACTCTGTTTGACCGGAATGGAACAGAGCCTTCATTAGTATCATTGGTAACACCTGTGAAGGAAGTGAGAAGCAACCCCAACTTCTCTCCAAAAATGGCTGCTTTGCATAGAGCCTATTCTGAAGCCAGGTGGCCAGTGGCCACTGTTGACATGTAAAAGACCATTGAGCAAAAGTCAAACCGTTCACTGGTCATAAAGGTTAAGACAGAGCGAAATGTCTCTTGGGCCTACGTTAGAAAAAGGATGCTTTTCAGCAAAGCACAACCCTGCAAGAAAGAACAGAGACACCATGAAGCCAAGTAAATTATTGCAATGGACAAAACTATCCTCTATGACGGTTTACAATACGAAGGAAGCCCCTCTGGGATGTCCTTAGATGGTTTAGTCTTTTGAACATCCACGTAGAGGCACCTGGGCTCGCTCGTGATTTACCTTTGCTCCAATGCTGCATTACTACACGTTGGAGAGTGTCAACAGTCTCTGGCTAAAGCCTCGCACGCACACCATCTACCCAACTAGACTCAACAAACACTTAAACTGAGGTTATATATCCACAGATAAAGAATTCAGTTTAATATACTGTATATGGCTATTTAGACTTTCTTTGATTGTGTGTGAATGTGTATTTGTGTGTGTCAAGGTTATTATTGTTAACTTAAACTAGTAAGAAAATAATTACAACGATATGTGAAAATACATTTTCACATCTGAACAAACTAAAACACGCTAATCATCATAGACAATTTGTTTTTTCATACTGTATGTAAGCTTAATATTTAGGATGGACATGACTTTTCTTTAGCTTTTCCGGTTTCATCTGGGAACATAGTCTTTTAAATCGTATGACATTTAGTTTTTGTTTTATTTTAATACTTTTGTCTTGTCTTTTTGAATCTTTTCCCCCTGATATAAAAAAAAGAATCAAAACTAGCAAAAAAAACCTTAATTTAATTCCCTAATTATTTATTATGTCTGAAGAAGCCGAACAAAAAACGTTTTGCTCTCTCGAGTACCTGTAACACAAGATGTAATAATAATGAAGACCACCCTGAACCTTGGTGTACAGTAAAACCCTTTGCACACAGGCAAGATTTTCAACCATTGCGTTTTTCCCGTTTGCTGCATGATTAAAACGCATTGGATTTGGTGTGCACGGCTGTGCGGAATCCACACTGCGGATCCAAAAAGGAGTCATAAAAAGAGTCGAGAGAGTTTTTTACCGCATGCGACAAGACGCACGAATCGAACTGGGTTCGACCGGGAAAAAAACGCACAGCCGCAGCCACCTGCCGCATGGCAAATTCGGAGCCGGTGTGCATGCATGAGGTCATAGAGAATCATTGTTTTCTTTTAAAAAAATGAAAAAGTCTGATTTATCCGTGCGAAAAAAACGTGTCTGTGTCTGTGTGCAAAGGGCTTTAGTCTTTCCCCTGCTCTCTGATCTAATTAAAGCAGGAAAATGGCAAATATAAATCTTTAAAGAAAAATGAAAAACTATAATAACCTTGGTGTGCGCATGTGTCTGTGTGTGTGTGTGTGTATGTATGTGAATGTGTATGTGTATGTGTGTGTGCATGTGTGTGTGCGTGTGCGTGCGCGCACGTGTATGCGTGTGTGGTGTGTTGCGTGTGTCAGTGCGACTGCTTGTTTCTGGGCGGTGAACGTGCACTCCACCTACATGTGCGGGAAGCGGAGGTGAAAGTAACAGAGGCGCAGCAAGCTCCGGTTCTTCTTGTCGCCGGCGCTGCTGCTGCTGCCGCCGTTGCTGTCCGTCCTGGCGGACCTGGTCCTCACCCGGGCCCGGCCCCCGCCACCACCAGCCTCCTCCACCACCCTGTCGTCCCGCCTGGCAGCTGCGCCCCTCTGGGCCCACAACGCGCGGCTCACACCACGGTGCTTATCCGGTTGATAGGCTTGGACTTGGAGCTGCTGCCCGCGGCGCCTAGTGTCGCCCCAGCTCCCGTCGCCTGCAGCTGCGGCGCACCTGCTTGCTGCTGGGCAGGGTGAGGGGAGAGAGGTGTAAGAGGGGTAAGGGGGCAGGAAGGGGGGGGTAAAGGGGAGTGGGGGGGGGGGAGGGGGGATGGAAGAGAGCGGAGGGTACTGGGGCAGATACGGGCCGGCGGAGGAGGCTGCCGCCGCCGCCGCGTGGGCATGGTGGGCCGCCGCGACGGAGCCGTGCGGCAGGTGGTGGGGCAGCGTGCCGAAGATGAAGTGCGTCTGGTGCACGGAGTGGCTGGCGGGGTGCGGCGTAGACACGTGCCGCGGGTGGGTGTGGGAGTGTGCGTGCGGGTGCGGGTGCGAGTGGGACAGTGTGAGCGGGGGCTTGGGGTTGGGGCCAGGCCCGGCGCTGCCCCCTCTGCTGGTAGCAGAGTGTATGGGCGGCACGTGGTAGAGGCTGAACTGGGGTATCTGGGAGAGCGGGGAGTGAGGAGAAAGGGGGAGAGGAGGGCATCCCCCCAACACCATGTTGCCGTAGCGACCCGGAAGCCCATGATGAGAGAGCTGGGAGAGATGGGCCAGCTGCTGGTGGAGCTGGCCGCCGTGCGCCGCCTGGGGGCCAATAAGCGCCGGCCGACAGTGTAGCGGGCCTCTCGGTATGATATGAGAGACCGCGCCCTGCGAAGGTGGCGGGGCGCTTTGTGTGGCGTGGTACCGGTGGTGGTGGTAGTACGGCGGCGGGGGCTGGTGCGCGGCACCCGCCGCATGACAGTACTGCGCGTGGAGGGCCTGGATCTTGGAGGGCCCCCCGTCCAGCTGGCACAGAGACGAAGGGGAGAGAGGCGGGGGCCCTCCCGTGGTGGGCGGGGGGACAGGGGCGGGGTAGGGTGGCCCCGGGGGGATAAGGGGAAGCCCCGGCGGCTTGGCCGCGCGCTTGCTGCCAAACAAGGAGCCCAGGAAGGAGCCGCTGATGTTGTTGTTGTTGGTCCCTGCCAGTGCCGCCGCCGCCGGGCCACCGCCGCCCGACGCTGTTCTCTCTGCACTGCTGGAGGCTCCCCCAGCCGTCCCAGCAGTGGTGTGTTGCTGCCCCGGCCCACCCCCCACCCCCGTCCCGGGGCTCAGGATGGGGCGATGCGGCCGGTAGTCTTCCGTTCCGTAGCAGCCGGGGAGCACGGTGGCCACCGGGTAGCGCTGGTGAGGCTGCGGGCTGCTAATGATGGAACCCTGCGAGGGAGAAAGACCGCCAAAGTCGCCGTGAACGTCGTTGCGTCGTGATAGAGAAAACCACGCGATGCTGCCACACGACAACGCACAATATACTACGGTACAGTACAGTTAGGGCTGTCACGATTATGACATTTTCCATGACGATTAATTGTCACTCAAATAATTGCGATTAACAATTTAATTGTGTTTTTGTCATTGACAATTACGTTTCTGTTTGGCTTGTAGGCTTTGAAGTTGCACATGGTAGATATGACACATAACCTAAATATACAAAGAAATGAAGGACATATTTGACAACTTTACACTTTAAAAAGAACATTGATAATGGAAATAGCCGATTTACAAGCTCACAAAGCTTGTAGATCTGCTATTATTATTTTTTTAAACTTTGAACATTATAAACATTTTAACGATTATGACGATTATCCCAAAATAATTGTGATTATGTCAAGTAATTGCGATTAGACGATTATGTAATAATTGTGACAGCCCTAAGTATAGTACTGTATATAGGCTATATAGTACAGTACAGTACAGTATATACTATGGTATAGTACAGTACAGTATATACTATGGTATAGTACAGTACAGTATCACACAAGGGACACAGCAGCGGTATTTCACTCTGGGTATAAATATGTTGGTATGCTGGGGCAATCTATTGAAAGCAGACATGCATGCAAAGGCTGTACAGTTACTGCAGTGCACAAACACACACAAGGCCAGTCAATCTAAGCAAAAAAAGGGCCTGACCCAAAAGTAATTGCAATAGTAATGGTTCAAGGTTTTTTATGATCCTTAGAGTCATCCAAAAAACAAGTTAAAAACTTTCCATTTTATTCTTAGTGGATCAAGGTGAATTCAGGGGGTTCAAGTTTGGGTCCCATCACTTACAATACAGGAAAAAAGACCCCCCAAAAAAATCTTCTTTAAGTAGCATGTGAGGGGTCTATCTAGGGGTTTTTCATGATTCTGAATCCATTCAAAGCATTTGTTTAGCAAAAAAATCATTTCTCGGGCTAAAAACTGACCCCCAAAACTAGTGATGAGATATCACTTTTCTGGGGTCAGCTCAGTTTTGTTGTGTCCCTTTTTAGCCAGAGGAATGTTTTTCGTGCAAAACAAATGCTTGCAATGGATTCAGGATCATGAAAAAACCCTAGTTTGACCCCTCACATGCTACTTAAAGAAGATGTTTTTAGGTCTTTTTTTCCTGTATAGTAAGTGAAGGGACCCAAACTTGAACCCCATGAATTCACCTTGATCCACTAAGAATAAAATGGACGATTTTTAACATGTTTTTTGGATGACCCTAAGGATCATAAAAACCTTGAACCATTACTATTGCAATTTCTTTTGGGTCAAACCTCAGATTGACTAGCTTACACACGCACACGCACAGTGCATGCCAAGGAAGGCATCAGCTCTAGAGTTTCTAGCTCTAGTAAAGGGACATGCGGGTCAGTTTATGGGTTACAGCAGTGGTCTTCAACGTTTTCAGGCCAAGGACCCCTTAGTTGAGAGAGAGATGAAGCAGGGACCCCCACAACCTCCATATAGTTTCATTGTTTGACAGCACAATCATCAGTGTATTTTGGGTTCATGTCAATTTGTGTTTTCAGATATTTAACCAGTTGAACCGTCAGTACTTAAAAAACTTGACCTTTCACTCTGTACTTAGTTTGCTCTTTTCCCCCAATACATCAAAACTCTTTGCCGAAAATAGCCGATCTACAAGCTCACAACGCCTCGCAGCCGCGAGGCGTTGTGAGCTTGTAGATCTGCTATTTTGGCTAAAGTTCTCAGAATATGGACACTAGGCTTCAAGTGGTTAATATAGCCTAAAAAAGGAGAAAAGAACTTTCTATCACTCAATGATTTGGAGGACCTAAAAAGGACCTAACCCCCTAGGGGTCCCGGACCCCCTGTTGAAGACCCATGGGTTACAGGTTACAGTTCCATGTCTAAGTGCTTCTTGGACTTACTTCCATGGTACTGTCGAGGGAACCAACACTGTTCCTGCGACCACGTTTCCCTGCAGCAGCCCGCCAGGAAGATTCAGGTTAGCAATAGAGCAGAGAGAGAACAGCATGTTTCAGAGGTGCAGCTAAGCTATGCACTATGTGAGAGGAACCATGTGAACTACTGCAGCCGCGTCTGAACTACAGCCCGGACCGATACATCAGGGGATTTTTGTCTCAGGGCACTCCATAAATATTGTTTTAATCCGAGGCACCCCTACATTATAATTTTCACTCCCAGCACCTTATATTTATAGCATATCGTCGTTGTCGGGTGGAAACCTTCTATGTCCAAAACCGTTCGTTTTGTATTTATCATCTATAAAATGTAGTACTAGTGAAAACAGCCGATCTACAAGCACTTGTAGATCGGCTGTTTTCACTAGTTTTGTGCGACAGTCTTGTATAATGAAGCAGGGCTTTGCTTTACCAAAAGACGTACACATTTTGAAACTTGGAGATACGAGGTTTCTGCCCGACAGTGACGATATTTTAGTGATTATGTTGCGAGGAAAACATGTTGCGAGGAAAATGTTGAGATAACAGCCATTTTGGTTAGAACTGACTGAAAATAACTTTGTACTTGAAGTTTAAAATGATACTAAATATTTTTTTAAGTGTCCAAATAAATTCCAAATATTATCAAATTATCTCGCGGCACCCCTGGACTGCCGTCACGGCACCCCAGGGTGCCCCGTCACCCACTTTGAAAACCCCTGCGATACATACTGTAGGTTTGGCCGAGATATCGGTCATTATTTGTATTTTTTGGACGACATCGGTGTCGGCAATGCAACCAAGTTGTCGATTTCAGAAAAAAAATATTGTTTAATATTTAAAAAAAATGTTCAGTTTATGTGTGAATCTATATGTTTTCTTGTTCACTGTTAGCCTGGGATCCAGACTGCTTCGCTACATTTGCAGAATAATTTTTTTCTCATTTGCTACACAGTCTGGAAAGCCTCCTATCTACAGTATGTGCACAAACGGGAGGAAGCAGACTGCAGCTTCTGATTGGTCTGTAGGAGAGGGGCGGGACCGTTGTTGTCCAATGTAAAACTCGAGTCACTTCCTGGCTTGCCGACGTAGTACGTCATTGAAATACGAGTCAAACAGTACCCTGGCCAGACCGTGTAGTGAGTGAACAAAAAACAAATCTGCAGAACGTAGCAAAGCAGTCTGGATCCCAGGCTAGTTCACTGTATAATTTAAGTTATATGTTCTTTTCATATATTAACGTTTAACTCATTTACTGCTATCCCCAGAGGAAACCGAAAAAAAACAAAACGCTGCTGTACGGCTCTGCTAGGCCTGAGCAACCCGAAGATTTAATACGCTTTAATCGCTATGAAACAATTAAAAGTATGATCGCCGATCTGCCATTTTGTTTTCGTCCTATAGAGTCCGTACAGCCGTTGGAACCCATACTCTATGGTTGGAACAGGGGGGGACCAGAAACAGGGGGCGGGACAACCACTCCCTGTATCCTGTCCATAGACGCATCTCTTCCTTTGTTTACAGCTAATAGCCACTGTAGCCAGCCCGCATGACATGGACGCATGGATTTACACGAGTACTGTTGTTTTCGAGCGCTCGTCGCGGCATGACCGAAGAACGTCCGCAGTCCGTGAATCGCTGTGCACGGTGGCACGCGCACGTTAAAAGGTAAGGACATCGTGGCAGGCAGGGGTGAGATGCCGTGGGCTCGGTTAGGCTCGGCGAGCCCAGACTTATTTAGACGCACTTATTTAGACTCACATGCATGCACGCGCGTGCACGCACCTTGTCAAGATGTGTGACGGTACGGTCCACAATTCAGTCCTCCACCTGGCTGCTTTGCATAACAATACTCAGGTAGGCTGTCCTAGCAGGGAACCCCGAAAGTCGATGTTTTTAAATTGCAGGGAATGAGTTAATATACAGTATGTTTTATTAAAACCTTTGCGTTTATTTTTAGTTATTTGTTTGTTTATAAGTTAAATTAAAGTTTTGATCTAGATTAGAACTAGTGTTGCACTTTCGGACAAAATATGGGTCAAAATATTGGTAATCTCAGTGGTCTAAAGACTCTCCAAAATCGGCATCGGACCCAAAACCCTGGCATCGGTCGGGCTCTAGTCTGACTCTAAACGACACAGAGGTGCAGAAGGAGAACGAGATGTAGCAGTAGCAAGGAGAGAAGGAAGCTGCCCTGTGTCCTCTGTCCCACGGTCCTCCACGTTTGACCCGCCATCGTCTCACCTGTGTCCGATAGGTCCCTGAGAGATGAGCTGAGTGCCGTGCGTTTGAGTCCCTCCCCGGCCGAGTAGTTGTCGTCCAGACTGGTTCTCCCGAGGCTGCCGTTGACGACCTCCCCCTTCACGCCCACACCTCCTCCGACCACACCTCCAGTCATCAGGCCAGGCCTCATCACACCTTTCTGCTTCTCTAGCTCCGCTGGGGACGCACAGACACAAGGACAATTTGGAAATAAGTATGCCGAGAGAGAGACACACATGACAGCAATTTTCCTGTAGGATTTGATTTGTAAAAAATACAAAAAAGTTCCAATTAAACTAGGGTGACCATATTTTCAGCCGCTCAAAACCGGGACACGAACCGCTGTTGCCTAAAACCGGTACCCTCAAAGCAATGCGCATATTACCGCGTACGTGTGTGCCCATTCTCTAACGTTCGTGCACGCGCACATACACACCGCAGGGTTGCATACAGGCAGTGAGTGATTGACAAACAGTCTCAGCGTTGAATTCAGACCATATTTAGACACGCAATGAATTTGTTCATGTTTTCTGATGGATAGGTGAGCATGTTTTTATGAAAAGAATATGTTAAATGTCTATGCAACCACTGAAAACAGCTACTATTATTTTAATTCTGGCGAAAACCGGGACAATTTTGTAGTGAATGTTGAAAACCGGGACATACAGTATTAGGGTTTTAGAGATATTTGTCGGGACACGCAGCTTGAAACCGGGACGTCTGGTCACCCTAAATTAAACCCTATATAGTTTGTACAACTACATAGGGTTATATATACTTATTAGCTTGGAGATTGTGATATTATCAAACATATCAGGGAGACTCCGGTCAGAGATAAAACATTGACCTCACCGGCCGTACAAATGAATGACCAGAGGGTGGATATTAAAAGGAAAGAGGCATTTCCCCATCCTCCCCCAGCAAATACAGTCTTCACTAAAGTGTCTGGGACTGTCATTCTCTCTCACACACACAAACCATGGCTCATTTATACACACAGAGCAACATGGAACAACATGGCTGCTCAGTGTTGCAGTTCACCATAATGGCCAGCAGAGGGAGCAGGGTTACTCACACTCAACTCTGTACTTCTCCATCTCCTGCACCTCGGCAATGCTCTCCCTGAGGTCGCTGACGAAGCGGGTGCGGTCCTGCTGACTGGGGGCCATGAACACGATAAGGACCTTCCTCTCCCCGCCCAGCACTGCCGAGGTCAGGCGGATACCATGAGGGTAATCTAAGAAACACACACACGCGCACACACATGCACATACACACAAAATAAGCTATGACAGGGTTCCCCAATAGGCGGCCTGCGGGCTATTTGCGGCCCGCGGGGGGCTACTGTCTGGCCCCCACCAACCCCAGTAATAATGGTGGTATAAGAGCAGCAACAACACTAGTGTATCGTCGTTGTCGGGGGGAAATCTCGTATCTCCAAATTTGTACGTTCTTTCCCAAAGTAAAGCCCTGCTTCATCATACAAGGCCGTCGCACAAAAGTAGTGAAAACAGCTGATCTACAAGCAAGTTGTGTGCTTGTAGATCGGCCGTTTTCACGAGTTTAAATCATTTTTAAAATGATAAATGCAAAACAAACGGTTTTGGACATACAAGATTTTCACCCGACAACGACGATATCTGAACTGTCGCTGGAGTAGCGGGAACGCCACCGTCGCCCCCTGCAATGTTGTGGCCCTCGGCTTGGTACCCTATACATAATTCGGCCCTTGGGGAAAACTAATTGGGGAACTCTGAGCTATGATGACTAAAAGTAAATATATTGACAAGTTCATCAACAAATAAAAACTAGACAGAAAAGTCGGGGAGGGACTAGTGGAGAAGAGATCCAGTAGAACTAAAAGACAAGTCATTTTATGTTTGATTGTCAAAATCAACACGGACACACACAGGTATCTGTCAGCCATGGTAACACATACAGTATGTACACTTGTGATGCGCGGGCCGACCCGGTGCCCGCGGTGCCTGCCAACCCGCCCGCGATGCGGGTGGGTGGGTCAAGGTTTCAGACTCAATTGGCGGGCGGGCGGCGGGCGGGCGGGTTATCACCACTCTCATGTGCAAAAAATAAATTTGCCTTTTATTCTTAATAAGAGTAGGCCAATAAGAATAAGAATACAACGTTTTGAATACGAGCACGACACGAGCGAGCGAGTTTTAAAATGTGCCAGAGAGGAGCGAGGTTTCTCCTCCGCTCCTTGGTGCGAGGACCGTCCCAATTCCGCTCCTGTTGGGGCCGCAAACCACATTTTACCAACATTTGCTCGCTGACACCATCAGACACAACGTGAGCACAGCAGAGAAGAATGCACAAACAAAACCTGAAACGCCATTCTTACCCCGACGATGCCCCCACGATTTAGAGAGAACGAACGTCTTTGAATGAATGTCTTTTTGCTCTCAAATAGGCTAAACCCCAATTTGAACAACACGTTTGTTTATTTAGCCCATGACAATATTGTGCTACTGTAAACCTTTCTGTAAAGCGACTTTGGGTACGTAGAAGAGCCGTATATAAAGATGAGCTATTGGAGATGATATACCATATATATTTTTTTAAATGCGGGTTGCGGGGCGGGCGGATTCGTTAATTTGTACATTGTTCTGCGGCGTGGGCGGGCGGGTTACGTTCCGTGCGGGCTGTGGGCTGTGCGGGTTATGAAAAAAACCTGACCCGCACATCACTAATTTACACAGTATGTACAGTAAGTTCGTGGTTGACAATTATGGAGGGAAATGTTTGTTCAGATGGAAGGAAATGTTCCTCACAGGAGTTTTGGAACATGTGGACTTGCATCTCCACCAGAGGGAAAGATTGTCTGAAGTTATAGGTCACTGATGTCTTCTTCTTTTGAAAGATCTTGGTGACCTAAAAACAAGAGAAAGTTGAGCCAAAGATACACTATGCAACCTTTGTTTGTTGTGATTAAAATGCTATGGTAACGTATGTTTATACAATATACTGTAACTAACACAACTGAGGTGGTTGTATTCAGTCTCCCTGCTCTCTAAAAACAATGTATTTCTCTTCCAAGACCAATTATATACTCAAGATCGAGGTACTGCCATGGGGGCTTGTTTTGCCCCTAACTATGCAAATGTATTTCTAGGTCTATGGGAAAAGGATTATGTTTATAACTGCAACTATCGTGACAAAATAAAATGGTGGGGCCGGTACATTGATGACATTCTTTTATTTTGGACTGGTTCAGAGGAGGAACTTCTAATTTGTCATGATCTCTTGAATACTAACAATAGAAATATCAAAGACTTGATTATCTCTAAGGGTGAAGAAGGTCAACTCCATACCACAGTTTATAGAAAGCCTACTGATAGAAACACTGTGCTAAAAGCAGACAGCTTCCACCCAAATTGGCAAAAAAATAACATACCTTTTGGACAATTCGGTGATCCCAACCTTTTTTTCAATTATGATTTAGCCAACACTTATTAAAGGCTTTTTAGAAGAGTGCCTTGGTTTTCTTTTTTCACTTTTTCCCTGCTCTCCTATTGAGACGTTTATATCCTGTGTGGTCTGGTAGGACCGCTGGTGGTCAAATTTCAATTTCTCCCCTGAGCAAGCAGGCATGCTCTATTAGCTCAGTGGTAAAACATTTGGCTTGGCCAGCGGTAAAATATTAATAATAATAACAGGTAATAGAGCAGTGAAGTCATGACGTGACTCGCTCATCCCCCCGGTTCCACGGAAGTAATTCTCTATGGAGAATAACATTGAGTCACCTTAAATCGTCTCATATAAGCGTTGTGATCCAAAAATAAACAAACGGTCTTTGCGATATTGTCAGCGAGGTGGCTCTGTATGGTTTATGATAGTCAGTCACTCATATTCTATAAAGCCTGTTTCTAGCGAAAATGTAACTCATTCGGCGACATAAACATTAGCGTTTTCTCACCATCAGTTGATTCTTCATATCCATATGAGTCAAACCGCTGAGATAATTTGTGTATAATTGGAACACAGTTCTTATATGACGCCATATGAAAAAGGTCTATGGGAATTCAGAATGGGGGAAGAAAACCGCGAACCAGGTAGGATGTGAAAATTACGTCACAGTTCACTACTCTTAGGGCTGTCACGATTATGACATTTTACATGACGATTATTTGTCACTCAAATAATTGCGATTAACAATTTAATTGTGTTTTTGTCGTTGACAATTACATTTCTGTTTGGCTTTTAGGCTTTTAACTCATTGATTGCCAAGGCCCGAGTTTCCCGAGTTATTACAGTAGTCCCAGGCTGCCACAGCCCGAGTTTCCCGAGTTGGCAGCCATTTTGAAAAAAAAAAAAAAAAAAAAACTTTTTATAAGAAAATATCCAAAAATGCCATAAATGTATTGGGCATGATCGCAATCGCGAAATTGCATGTTTAGCCCCATAACAAACACATCTTTTAAAATGGCAAAATGTTTGTTTTGTCTGACTTTGAAGGCTTGGTTAAAAAGTACTACACATATGGTGCATCATCTAGGCATGGGCGTGCACGATCCGTGCACTAAAAATTGATCTGTGCACTAGAAATTTAGGAACGTGGCAGTGAGGAACTTGGCGGCCATTTTGAAAATGGCAATCAAATTAAGTTGCACATGGTAGATATGACACATAACCTAAATATACAAAGAAATTACTGACATATTTGACAACTTTATTCTTAAAAAAGAACATTGATAGTGGAAATAGCCGATCTACAAGCTCACAACGCGTTGTGAGCTTGTAGATCTGCTATTTCCACTATTTTTGACTTTTGTTTTTAAATATATGAACATTTTTCAACATGGAAACGATTATGACGATTATGAAAAATAATCAACGATTATTTCAAAAAATCACGATTAGACGATTATGTAATAATTGTGACAGCCCTAAACTCTATAAACAGGTAGTAACACCCACAGGGATTACGAATAAGTACCAGAAACCGGGAGATTTATGTTATACTACAGAACTCCACTACCCACTGCACTTGGACCAGCTGGGATTAAATGTTTGAGAGCTTCTGCATTACAGAAACTGGCTATGAGTCAGACGTAGACAAGCGCTGAGTCGACTCTTACCACAAGGAGGTCGTTGAAAAGGAAGACCTCTCGTTGGTGAACTCCGGTCCGTTGAGGTCTGTTTGGATCCGGCACCTCGTACAGCTGGCAGCAACACACCAGCCTACGATGTGGAAGAGACAGCACCTACAGCATGCACACGCGCACACGCACGCACGCGCGAGCACACACACACACACAAACACACACACACACACACACACACACACACACACACACACACACACGTGCGCACACGTCACTCAACAAGAACTACATACCACCAGTAAGACTCCCTAATGAAATAGATCTTGTCCTATCCGGTCAATGCCTGCCCCTACTTCCTACCACTAGCAATAATCAGTTCATTATTTCCCCCGTCGATATATGAAACTATAATATATGTTTTTAAAGAACTTCAAGATGATTTAATTCAGTGAAAAAGTAATCAATAATGGCCAAGAAAATAATGGATAGTTGCAGCCCTACAACCTTTTCAGGCCGTGACCACACTGACAAGCAGTAGGAATGTAGGAGTTGACACATTACATTTAGTTTGACTCAGTTCCAGTATTATGAAAATAGCTGATCTACATGCTCACGATGCCTTTCACATTGTGTGCATGTAGATCAGCTATTTTCCCATTTGTGACTCTTTCTCAGGTAATATTTGACAATTTAGCTTAGTTTGTTGACTACTTTTGATGCAGAAATGGTGTAATTCTTTTTATTTTTATTTTAGCAGTATTAAAAAAGTCATAAAAGTCATTAAGTTCTCACTTTAGAAATGTGCAGATACCCTGTATAGAGCATCGCAGTGAGGTGTCGGAAGTCCATTTTCCATTAATTTTCACCATAGGGTTTTTCAATATCAGCCACAAAGTCGTAGCAATTCAATGTACACTTACCACTAGGCTGGTGGTTGTAAAATGGTTCTATATGCTCCTGTAGAACCCCCGAGTATATCACTCTAGTTTTAGTAAAAACACGTTTTAATCAAGATCGCACGGAGAAGAACTGCATTTCCCATACTGCTAAACATGTACATCCGGTGAAATCGACGTCTGTGATTGGTCTAGCTTCTTCTTCTTTCACATATCTTGCAGTTATCGCGGAAGTAGCTACTGCCCCCTGTCTTCCCGGCGGATTATTGCACTTCAGCAGAACTCCGTGAGCGATCGTCTTTCTTTTACAAATATGATGCACTATGTTAAGGATGACGATAAGAGCGTCCACACTCCACAGAGATGACAATCACTACATTTCAGGCCATATGCTGGCCTGGATAACTAAACTGAGCGTGATTTAAGGGCTATATTTCAGGAAACAAGTGTCATTCGCAATGCATTCTGGGAGTGTAGTTTCCGCAATTTTAAAAATAGTGATGTACACAGTCTTGTACCCTGCCCTTTTTTCAGCTTTCTAATTAATCTTTGCATTCAAAAAAATGTGAATATTGACATGATACCTCTCCAGCCGAGGTGGCTTTGTCCAAGGCTTAAAAACGTTTAAATAAATACTTTATGAAATGTCTATGGAAGAAATGAATGCGGAAAACGCTTCCGACACCAGAGTGAGGACGGGGTGGGGCTTCAACTGCGATGCTCTATTAATACACTTATACTGTATGTTGGTTTGTTTACTGTTGAGTGAGAAAACAATGTTTCACATTAAACTAATCATCTGGGGACCCCTTCAAATTCACTTGGGGACCCCCTGCACTGGCCCTGGGGGTCCTGACCCACAGGTTGAGATCCACTGCATATATAATATACCACCATCAATAAAGGAGCAAATCCAGGATGAGTGAGGCATGGCTCTCAGAAGAAACTCACAGGCTTCTTCCCCACTACGACTCTCTCCACAGCCTGCACTTGGGTCACGTGATCATCGTTGGTGCGGAGCTCCCACTTCTGGATGCGCTGGTAGATGCCCAGTAGCAGGTCTCTGGGGATGTCCTGACCGTTGTCCACTCCTTTACATGCAAACACACAACACGACGAACACGTCAGGTCTGTCAGTCTCGAAAATCAATGGGAACAATTTATATATCGTCACTGTCTGGCCAAAACCTCCTAACTCCATTTTTGAGTTTTTTGATTTTTGTGCATAAATCAGGGTTATTGAACACCCTTTATGTCTGAGTGTTGGGTTAAAATAATATTGAACCAAAGAAAAGTAGTAAAAAGCCCTTCGGTCAAAACCTCCTAATTCCACTTGAGCTCATGAAAATGAACATTTTGGAGTTAGGAGATTTCGGCCTGACAGCAGAGATATAATGGGTCACGACTTGAGTAAAAAAAATATATATATTTTTTCCTACGTTAAAATATATATATATAAAAGAGGAAAGGAGTTTTTTTTAAATCTTTTAAGACATTTTTAGACTACCTCTCAAGTTCTTAACGAAGTCGTCAATCTTCATCTTCCTCTCCGGCTTGACGTTGGGGCTGTACATGTCCGTGTTGAGGAGGATGATGGCGAAGGCCAGGATGAAGATGGTGTCAGGGTTCTGGAACTGTCTCACCAGGGTGGGGTTGCACACACAGTACCTCTGGCTGCAGGAGGAGACGTCAAACATCACAAGTCTGCAGCGTCGTATATATGATAAACCAGTGGCTCTCAACCTTTTCTGAATCTTTAAGTCAAGGGTCTTCAACAGGGGGTCCGGGACCCCTAGGGGGTCCTCAGAGTTACTACAGGGGGTCCTCCAAATCTTTCCTGTTTTATATTAACCACTTGAACCCTAGCATCCATATTCAGAGAACTTTAGCCAAAAATAGCAGATCTACAAGATCGGCTATTTTCGGCAAAGAGCTTTGATGTAGAGGGGAAAAAGAGCAAACTAAGTACACAGTGAAAGTGTCAAGTTCATTAAGTATTGACGGTTTAAGTGGTTAAATACCGGTATCCAAAAACACACATCAACATGAATCTAAAATACACTGATGATCATGCTGTCAAACAATGAAACTATATGGAATCTATGAACAGGTTGTGGGGCTCCCTGCTTCATCTCTCTCTCAGCTAAGGGGTCCTTGGCCTGAAAACGTTGAAGACCCCTGCTTTAAGTAGTCAGATGGGAGGGTGGGCCGTGTGCATTTGACCAGGATCAATGGAACATTATGTTATTTATCGCTGTCGCAATGAAAACTGAATTTCCCCATTTACTATCCTTTTTTAACAATGTTTTATCAATTATTTGGGGGCCTATTGCAGAATTCTCATGACCCACCAGCGGGCCCAGGCCCACAGGTTGAGAAACACTGTCCTAATTATTTTTTATTTATTTACTTTTTTTTACTATATCTACTGCATAGTACTGTGTTATATCCGTCTGTCTTTCAATGTTATATGAGATACTTCAATGGTTTCCTGTGTAAATAAGCCAAGTGCTTTCCTAGGATCTCCTTTTAGTTGACCTTGTACCAGTGAACTGTACCGTCATGAAACTGTACCTTTTTCTATGCAAACTTCTAATAAAGTCTTCAATCAATCAATCAATCAATAAAGCAGTGATCTTCAAAGTTGGTTGTTTTGTAATTTGCTGTTGTTTCAAGCCTTTTGCCAATAGTGGAGGCCTCAGCCAGAGGCTATTTGAGGGTCCTTGGCATGGAATCATTTGGGTATCCTTATGCTTGAAACCCACAGGGCGTGCGAGCGCACGGACACCGTTTTTTCTGCTCCCATGTTAATGAATGACAAACCTCGCACAGACGCGTATGGATGCAGCCCTCATTGCGCGCTATGGAGAGAGATCATCTCTATGGAGAGAGATCTCTATGGAGAGAGATCTCTCAACGCCTCGCACTGCAAGGCGTTGTGTGCTTGTAGATCTGCTGTTTTCACTACTTTTGTGCGACGGCCTTGTATGATGAAGCAGGGCTTTGCTTTGCAAAAAAAATTACAAATTTGAAACTTGGATGAGGTTTCTGCCTGACAGTAACAATTTACTTTATTGGCCGCCTAGCCCCCAAAATGGACATTTTATTTTTAATTATTTCCTAATGGCCGGCCTGGACCGGCCGGGAATGAACCGGCCGTTCGGGAGTTGTCCCGCTTTTCCCAATGGCCAGCACGTCCCTGTGTGTGTTCACTCTGGTCTACAGACCTGAAGGCCTCGATGAGCCTCTCCACCTTCTGGGCTTCTCCTTGAACTCTGATCTGAGCCTGGAACTTCCTGAGAGCGTCGTCCAGGTCCATTCCTGAGAAGTCCATCTCATCCACCACACAGCTGAAACACACACGTTTGTATTACACAATTTTAAACCTATAACCCTAAATCCTGAGTTATACTGAAAAAAAAACATCATAAAAAACAACTCATAAATGGTAAAACAAACCTAGCCCAGCCTTACACTCCCCCAGACTCTTCTTTGTAAATATCTATTTTTTGCACTGTTATTTTGTTTTCTTTTTTTCTGACAATATCTACTGCATAGTACTGTGTTCTATCCGTCTGTCATTCAACGTTATATGAGACACTTAAATGGTTTCCTGCGCAAATAAGCCGAAAAGCTTACTAGGATCTGCCTTTTAGTTGCCCTTGTACCAGTGAACTGTACCGTCATGAAACTGTACCTTTTCCTATGCAAACTTCTAATAAAGTCTTCAATCAATCAATCAATACATAGTAGTTTGCCGGTGTTACAAACAATAGCTACAACGATATTGATGACAGAAAATAATTAAGAAATGATTGTCCTCCTGGGTACCAGCGGCTGCCAGGGAACTGGAAGGATCTTGGTTCGATCACCGGCTCTCGGCTGCATGTCAAAGTGTCCTCGAACACTGAACCCTGTTCCTGATGAGCAGTTTGGTGCCTTATTGGGTGGTTTTCTCCACCTCCCGTGTGTGAATGTGTGATAGTAATGCACATTGTAAAGCGCTTTCTAAAAAGGTTCTATATAAATGTATACCTTTTACACACTTAACACTTAATAGTGTATCCGTCAGTACGTCATTCCAAATCTTCAGCTTTTTGGTGTCTTATGCGTTATCCTTTTGACATACATGGTCATGTAGGGTGCGTTCGGAAATGCGCACCGAGTGTGTGCTCAGTGTAGTGAGTGCAGTGGGCGGTGACGTTGTAGAGTGCATTCAGTGTGGCTTATTTACGAACGACCAGTTAAGAGGCAGCAGCGTGCTTTTTCAGTCAGAAAACGTTCTGAAAAGCAGCAGTTGCTAACGTAACGTTGCTATTGATAGGTAATTGAATTCATAACATTGGCCTACCTGCTGTTAGTTTACACGTTGATGCGTGCGTAACAATAAAGCCCAAAGGACCAATAAAGCATCAAATGGTGCGTTTTGTTATCATTTCCTACGCCATTGTTCACAGCTGAGAAGCGAGAGACACCGCCATGAAAACCAACCAATCAAAACACCGCCAAACCCCATCTTCTGAGTAGGTTCGTTCAGTGCGTGCACTCAGCACACCCGGTGCGCCGTGCACTGGATTTCCAAACGACAACGCACCAAGTAGGGCTGTCACAATTATTACATAATCGTCTAATCGCAATTATTTGACATAATCGCAAATATTTTGTCATAATCGTCATAATCGTGAATGTTGAAAAATGTTCATATATTTACAAACATTTTCAGAAATAGTGGAAATAGCAGATCTACAAGCTCACAACGCGTCGCGACAGGGCCGTTTTTAGCTATAGGCGGTATAGGCGGTCGCCTAGAGCGCCATCCTAGAGGGGGCGCCGAGGGGGCGCCGAAATGGAGGGAGTGGACCCAAACCAGCCCAAAACCGGCCCAAAACCGACTAAATTCACGGCAAAACCCGCAAAAATTAGCTTGTAGATCGGCTATTTCCACTATCAATGTTATTTTTTAAGTAGAAAGTTGTCAAATATGTCAGTAATTTCTTTGTATATTTAGGTTATGTGTCATATCTGCCATGTGCAACTTCAAAGCCTAAAAGCCAAACAGAAATGTAATTATCAACGACAAATACACAATTAAATCATTAATCGCAATTATTTGAGTGACAATTAATTGTCATGTAAAATGTCATAATCGTGACAGCCCTAGCACCAAGTGCACCGAATAAACGAACGATAACATGGCACACCAGTGCGTTGAGTGCACATTTTCCGAACGCACCTGATTGTCAATAAAGAACTTCAATAAATCAAGAGTCAAGATGCATCTCTACCCCATCAATACTAGAGATGGGATTTATGGCTCTTTGAAGTGAGCCGGATCTCTGGGATCCGTTCCTTTCAAAGAGCCGTTCAAAAGACTGGCTCATTTTAGTTACTAGTTACTCTGTAGATTTTGATTATAATTACAAATCACTTCAACCCTGTCCCTATATACATGTATTTCTGACATATATAGGTACATACCTGCCATTTGAAAATAGCCGATCTACAAGCTCACAATGCGTCGCGTTGCGACGCATTGTGAGCTTGTAGATCTGCTGTTTTCAAATGATTTTTCTACATTTTATTCATTGGAAAACCTGTGAAATGGGACATTCTGCTTCGTACTTTCAGTACATTTTGATACCAATACTTTTGTGCTTTTACTCAAGTACATTTAAATTAATTCCGAACTTCTACTTGTAGCAGAGTGTTTCTACATTGAGTACTTTTCTTTTCCCACCACTGTTCATTTAGAAATGAACGAACCGGATCCCATCGTTCATTTCAAAGAACCGTTCAAAAGACTCGATTCGTTCGCGAACGTCCCACCTCTAATCAATACACAATCAGTTGAATGTTGATGTTGTTGGGTTGTGACACCCAGACTCACTCGAGGACATCCTTGTTGAATTGTTTCTGGCGGTTCCCCAGGAACTCTCCGATCATCTGCCGGCTCAGGCCCTTCCTCTCCAGGATGAAGCGAGCAATCCCAACCGGGGTGTCAGACACAAACCCTCTCTCTATCAGGTACTGGATGCCTTTCTCTGGCTTCCTGAACACCAGAGACACAACACCAAAACAATATCACATGAACCCGAGTGCACTTCTGGGTCGAGCATTCAGGAGAAATAGACAATCTTTTTTTCATTTTCAAGGAGGGTTCAATTCAATTAACCCTCCCGGTGGGAGCTCTTCACCCACTGGGAAGGAGCTCCTAGCGGGAGGACATAGAGCATATACATGGGCAACTGGTGGCCCTCTGGTTAATATCGGAATAATGATATATTATTGATTTCAGCTGTTACAATTCCAACCATGCAAACATGACAGGAAAATAGCAAACGTGTCGCAGTGCGACCCGTTTTGAGCTTGTAGATCGTCTATTTTTTACTGTATGCAATGTCGCCCTCTGGAGTGAGTGTGAAAACAAAGTTGCCCACCCCTGACATAGAGCCTCCATCCTACTACTCCCGCTCAACGCCGTTATGTTTGAATAGATGCTTAAATTCCGAGCCAAATGGCTAAATGGCTTCACCAAGGTATCACCACCAGAGTGCCTCTGCCTGTATATTCACAACGTCCCTGGACTGGTGGTCTTACGTGTTGAAGAGGCTGTGTATTTATATTACCAGTACTTTTTCCACCACTGGTATTTATTTATATATTAACCCTCGGTGCTCTTACTTGTTGAAGAGGTTCAGTCCGATGCGGTACTGCCGCCTCTGCACCACGTCGTTGTTGAACGGCGGCGAGTCCCAGCTGTGGCGGCTCTCCCTCTGGTAGGTCTGCTTGCCCAGCGGGGGCAGCGGCTCGCGCAGGCTGTCCTGCGACGACGAGCCACCCGAGCTGCAGTTCACCGTCTCGTTGGAGTTGGTGGTGGAGTTGAGCGAGTCGTTGTCCCCGTCCGAGACGCAGCACGGCTGCTCCAGGCCACCGGGGGGCAGCGCCGCCATGGAGGAGGACGAGGACAGCGGCGTGGTGGGGGGCTGCTGCTGCGGCGAGGAGGAGGACGAGGGCGTGTCCGGGTACTGAGTGAGGACGCAAAGTATCGATTAGTTCATTTAGGTCTGGAATTGTTTTATACTTTAGCTATTGAAAAATAGCAGATATAACAAGCTTGAAGTGCCACGCTGCGAGCTTGTAGATCTGCTATTTTTGAAAAATGTCATTTGTAACTCAAATATCTGCTTCTGGGTGGTCCCTGGAACAACATGTTTTGAGATGGGGGTCCGCGGCCAAATACATGTCATTTTGGGGGTCCTTGAAACGACAACGTTTGAGAACTACTGATTTAGAAGAAGGATTTAGAATCATATAGAATCGGGTCCAAAATATTCTTGCAAAAAAGACTTGCAAAAAAGTTCACGATTTTTCAAAACTAGCAAATATACAAGCTCGCTGTGAGCTTGTATATCTGCAATTTTTTTTTATAGTTAAAGCATAAAATAATGGTTAAAGTGGTTCAAATCTAAAGTGACATGATTGAAAGTTGATGTCCTTATCGACCGATGAATCGATTATTTGATAAGCGGCGTTGTTTTTAGGGCCAAAAGGAACATTCTTGGTCCAAAACCAAAAATGAGTGCAGAAACTTAATTTCCTTGATGTATGTAACATTAACAAGCACCAACGAGCTTCAGCTGGGCACAGATGCACACACCTGCCCTCTGCAGTGCTCTATAGGAGTCTGTCTCATTTCTATCCAAAAGCCCTTGAATGTGATCATGGAATATGATTAAGGATTTACTGTGATTATGGTAAGCTCACATTTGCTATCACACACAAAATATATCGTCGTTGTCGGGTGGAAACCTCGTACGTCCAAGTTTCAAATGTACGTTATTTCGCAAAGTAAAGCCCTGCTTCATCATACAAGGCCGTCGCACAAAAGTAGTGAAAACAGCAGCTCTACTAGCACACAGGGCTGTTTTCACTAGTTTAAATCATTTTAAAAATGATAAATGCAAAACGGTTTTGGACATATAAGGTTTTCAACCGACAACAACGATATATATAATATATATATATGTTCTTTTTTTTTACAAAAACCTTTCCCCCCCCAAAAAAAAATGTATGCTGAATTTAAATCGTTTAATTTAACCAAATCATTTCTTAACGGCGAATCACTCCGTTTTAGATGGATCGTTGCCATCATCCCTACCGGGTACTGGTGGTGGTGCATGGGGTGGTGGTGGTGGTGGTGTGCCACGTGGTGAGGGACGTGCGTGGGCAGAGGTCTGCCCACGCTGGCGCGTGTCTGGCCCTGGGCGGCGGCCGTGGAGGCGGGGCGGCCCCCCGCCACGCTGCCGGCCGAGGAGTGGTTGAGGGTCTCCTGGGAGGATCCGGAGCCTCCGCCGGGCTCCTGCTCGTACACCAGCTGTCTGGTGAGCGAGCCGCGGTCCGAGCGGTCGCTCATGTCCACCGAGCTGTCGCTGGGCGGCTCGATGGTCAGCAGGGGCAGGTGGGCGCCTCGCAGCCGGTAGTCCCGGCACTCCGTGCAGGGGGTGCTGCGGCGGCTGTTGCTGCTCCCACCTCCCTCGGTGTCCCTGTGTGGGAGAAATATTTAGAGACCAGCGCTATTCAACCTGTGGCCCGTGGGCCGCACGCGGCCCCTGTGGCATGTCTATGCGGCCCGTCATGGTCATCATTTTGTTATACTTTCAGTGTGGACAAATAATTTCTGATGTAATTTTTCAGTTTCTCTCCGAAACATTGTTTGTTTTGTTTTATACAAGACTTTTTTGACTTTTTTGATATTTTGTTTGTTCCAAAAGAGGTTTGGACTGTTATCTGTGTGTTTCCTTCATTTTTAGACTAGTCATGTAGTGTGTTACAAAATCATTCTCTAAACGCCCAAAATACGATCTTACTTTTTGCGTTTCCTTAATTTTTAGACTAGTCACGTAATGTGTTACAAAATCATTCTCTAAACGTAGGACGTAGGAAAATAGGACCATACTTTTTAGCTTGCGGCCCTTGGACTTTTGGTATTTTGAGTGGCCCCTGAACCATCTTAAGTTGAGAAGCCCTGTTATAGACTGTCAAATGTTTATTTATCCTACTTACATTCAACTTTGTAGAACTTAGTTTAAAGCAAATCTCACACTAATTTCGATTTGCCTGCAGCTATCAATCCAACAGCTGACATCCTCCGGTGACTTCTACTTCTCTGTTCTAAAGTGAGACTATACATGGTCATTGCTAACTTAACCAGTCAGCCTTATTACATACTGTATGGCACTTAGTATAGATGTGTCTATTCTATCTCCATTTATGGAGTGAGGTGTCCCATATCGTCACTGTCAGGCAGAAACCTCGTATCACCAAGTTTCAAATTTGTACTTTTTCCACCAAGTAAAGCCCTGCTTCAACATAGAAGGCTGTCGCACAAAAGTAGTGAAAACAGCCGATCTACAAGCACACAACGCCTCGCGGTGCGAGGCGTTGTGTGCTTGTAGATCTGCTGTTTTCACTAGTTTAGTTCATTTTTAAAATGATAAATACAAAACGAACGGTCTTGGACATATAGGGTTTCCACCCGACAACGACAATATGACACTTCAGGAGGCTTGTGCCACGAGAGGGCTGAAAGGAGAGGCCAGGAGGCCTGCTACTCTGATGCTGTGAATGCTGTTATAGTACAGGGGCTAATACAAATTTTGGTACCACCCAAGGTGACCGTAACATTTTTGGATTTTCTTCTTCGTACATATCTCTAGTTTATATTTTGGTATGATAACCCTTTCTGAGAAGTAGCTTAATTGATGTTATCACCCTCTAGAGTCGGTGTCCCATTAACCTTACTATACAGCTAAAAATGAATCTGCTTTAAGTAGCATATGAGGGGTCAAACTAGGAGTTTTTCATGATTCTGAATCCATTGCAAGCATCTGTTTTGCACAAAAAACATTCCTTGGGCTAAAACGGCCCCCTCAAACGTGTGAAAAGTGATGAATCATCACTTTTTCAAACCACTAAACCGCCGTTTTTAGCGCAAGGAATGTTTTTCGTGCAAAACAGATGCTTGCAATGGATTCAGAATCATGAAAAAACCCTAGTTTGACCCCTCATATGCTACTTAAAGCAGATTATTTTTTACCTTTTTTTCCCTGTATAGTAAAGTTAATGGGACACCGACTCTAGCGGGTGATAACATCAATTAAGCTACTTCTCAGAAAGGGTTATCATACCAAAACGTAAACTAGAGACATGTAGGAAGACAAAAATGAAAAAAACTTACGGTCACCTTGGGTTGTACCAATTTGTGAAAATATCAGTATTAGCCCCTGTTCTATTACTCTGTTGCTGAAATCTTCAATAAATTGTCATCTTCATGCACCCTGACTGGATATTAATATCTTTCCATCACACCTGCTGTCCTCGCGGACCCCGGCGCCGCCGCCGGGGCCCCAGTACTCCGTGTCGGTGCTGCTGGGGGCGCGGTCCAGGGACAGCGGGGACGAGGGGACGCAGTCGTCCATGTAGAGCGTGACGTCGCTGTAGGAGGTGGCGGTGCTGTCCCCGTGCATGCTGTGTCCCCCTCCTCCTCCCCCGCCGATGGCCCGGCCTCGGTCTCCTCCCGCCAGGCCCCTCTGGGAGGACGGGTTGCTGCTGCTGCTCCACACGCACTCCCCAAAGTCCTCGCCCATGGCCCCGCCCTCCCTGCTGCCTTCCTGGGAGTCGTCGCGTCCCGCGCGGCAGGTCAGCGCGTCGTCGATGGAGTCCGCCAGGGACTTCACCTGGAAGGAGTAGGGATGGGCCCGTGTGAACGTTTCATATCACGATTATTAGTGACGAAAGAAATCGCGAATTACGATATTAGCGCGATAATCAAAATCCATTATCCTGGGGCGGAACATTTGCCAAAAAAATTCCGATCTACAAGCTCAGAATGCGTCGCGTTGCGATGCGTTGTGAGCTTGTAGATCGGATATTTTTTGGCAAAGACGTTTGATAGAGAGTGAAAAAAGACTGTATCAAGTACGTATATTATAAGTACCTTTTACCAATTATAGAGGGTTTAAATGGTACTGGATATGCTGTACAGGAACAGGACGTACTGTAAATGGCCCTTGTTTTTACATACAGACATCTACTGTAATACGACTTGGTTCATTCTTGACCCCAATTTATTTTGGGTGGTCCCCAGATGATTAACTTAATGTGCAAGATCGTTTTCTCACTCAACAGTAAACAAACCAACATGAAGTTTAAGTACAGAGTATTTATGCACATTTCTAAAGTGACAATTTAAGGACTTTTTAATACCTCTAAAACGACAAATTAAACATTGGCCAAATTGTCAAATATAAGACGCAGAAATTGTGAAAATAGCCATTGCAAGGCGTTGTGAGCATGTGGATCTGCTATTTTCACAATAGAACCGTGTTATACAAAATGTAATAACTCAACTTATAGTGCTTGTCAGGGTCAGGGGGTCCCCGGTTCAAATATCATTATTTTGGGGGTCGCTGCCTGAAAAGGTTGAGAACCACTGATCTAAACTAGCGTCCTCTGAGAATCTCTGACCGCATGGTAGTGTTGAGCTTCGTTCACAATGCAGACGAATCCCATTTGTTTCTCAAATCTCATCTTTAGGACTGACTGTCCACTCTGTTATTTGCAAGTGATTAGATGGGATCTGCATTGGTTGCTGTGGTAACTCTGTAGCGACCTTAGCGTGAGTAATGCTCAACTTGTACAATGTTGGCTATTTTCGGTGAGCGAAGTACAGTATAGGCTTCAGTGTCCACGTGTCCAGACTGAGACATCTTCTAGAAATCAGATTTGAATCACATTTCAAACCACATGTGAATGTGGTTCAAATCTGATTAGCAAATCCAAGTGGGTTTCTGTTGTTGTTCAGACAACAGTCTGATTCTAATCTGGAAAAGCAAGAAATCTGACTTGGGCTGTCACACTGAACCAGGGGTGTCGCACCAAATTCTGGGCCCTGGGTACAAGGATTCACTGTGGGCCCCCCATGAATGTTCTTCATAGGGGGAGGCGGTTTAACCCATTTAGACTGGGAACGCATTATTACACATTATTTTGTGCTTTAATAATGAAAAATAGCAGATATACACTGAGTGCCGCGATGCGAGCTTGTAGATCTGCTATTTTTGAAAAATCGTGAAAATCCTTATATTTCAAATATTTCAAATCCTTCTAAGGTTTTTTGAAAAATCCATGTTTCCCAGCTCAAAAGATTTAGTTCCAGAGACCCCCAGAAGCAAAATTTGAGTTACAAATGTTTGCTTAAAAAATACATATATTTTTCATGACTTGTATATCTGCTATTTTTCAATAGCTAAATAAGGCCCCTCCACCTTGGGCCCTAGTAACTCAGTCCCACTCCCCCCCCCCCCTTGTGATGCCCCTGCCCAGAACATACCGCTTTAAAACCCTCGTACCTGTTTGGAGAAGGAGTCCTCTAAGTGTGTGTAGTCTCCCGGGCGGTCCGGGTCCGGGGAGTGAGGCGGTCCCGCGGCCACGCTGTGGGTGAAGTTGGTCTGCGTCTGGGCCTGCTGCTGCGGCTGGCGCTCGTCGAAGGAGTACTGCAGTCTCATGTTGGACAGAATGATGCGGCGCGTCATGCGGCTCTCGGAGGCCGAGCTTCGGAGTCGCTCGAAGTTCTTGTTCATGCGGTACTGGCGGAAGGCCGTCTGGATGGTCCTGGCGGCTCGGCGGCTTACAAAGGACCCGCCGTACTTCCTCTCTAGCATCTCCACCTGACAGAGGTGTATTTGAACCATATTTATTATTTATTTGAACGACAATGAAACCGAAGTCATCCTTTTTGGCCCCCCTGACAAAACAACCACCATTGCCACATCCCGTGGACCACTCACCTGCAAACCCCAAGTTAACTCAGTTACTGCCAATTAAATATGCCCTCGAGTGGCATTATTGCCAGAAAATCTCCATAGACTCCCATGTAATTTATAGTGCACAGATCATGCACGCCCATGCACAGATCATGCACCATGTTTGTGCAGGCTGTTCACAGCTTTCAAACAAAAAAATCAGATTGGAAATCCGTTCAGGCATTCTTGAGAAAATAGCCATTATGTTTTCTTCAGATGTAAACAAACATGGCTGCCATGTTTGAAAGATGGGGTTGTATGGGGGGTGGAACATGCAAAATCGCGATTGAAATCATGTTTACTAGATTTAATGGGGTCCAAAAAAAAAAAAATATATATATATATATATATATATATATTCAAAAAAAAAAGAATATTTTTTTGGGGTTTTTTTTCTAAGTAAAAGTCGCCCAAAGTCGCTTGGCAGGGAAGTCCATAGTGAGAAAGTTGATCTAAAAGTCGTTTGGCACTGTATAGACCTGGGTGTGATACTGGACTCCTCCCTTAAATTCGACAAACAGATCAATGCTGTCATGAAAGGAGCTTTCTTTCAGTTAAGGCAGATCACTAAAATAAAACCCTTTCTCTCCAGGCCTGATCTGGAGAGGGTCATGCATGCTCTAATAACATCAAGGCTTGACTATTGCAATTCCCTCTATTCAGGCATTTCTAGCGCCTCCCTCTCCAGACTACAGCTGGTTCAAAACTCAGCTGCCAGGCTCCTGACCGGCACCCGCAGGTGGGACCACATCTCCCCCGTTTTATCCACTCTTCATTGGTTGCCAGTCAAATTCAGAATACAATTCAAAATCCTTCTGTTCACCTATAAAGCCCAATTCAATCTGGCACCACCCTACATATCAAATCTCATCGAACCCCCCGATTCCACCAGGCCACTACGATCTGCAGACCATATGCGTTTAAAGGTTCCACTCACAAACCTGAAATTAGGTGATCGTGCCTTTTCGGTCGCCGCACCAATCCTATGGAACACCCTGCCCCTGACCGTAAAAACAGCATCTTCCCTGGCCATTTTTAAAACCAGATTAAAAACGCATCTGTTTTCCCTGGCTTTTTAAATCACATTCTTTACACATACCACATATTGACCCATTTTATTCGTGTAACTTTTGATGTTTTTCCTTTTGTTTTTGTTTCTTCGCACTGTATTTTTTATCTGTAATTACTGCATGTTCTACTGTTTTTTCTTGTATGTTGTGCAGCACTTTGGTTGACCCTGGTGGTTTTTAAAATGTGCTATATAAATAAAATTGACTTGACTTGACACGGAAAATGCACCCACACACATCGAGCATCACTAAACGTTATTATCCATCACATACTGCTAGAAATGTGTCTTTGGTTAGGGGCTTCTGAGCAACATAAAAAGGCAGACCTTTATTCATTTACATTACTTTACTTTGTTTCCAAAGATAGTGAACTTTGGAGATCTACAAGCTCGGTAACCAGCCTGTTCACCCTCCCGGCCGTTTGCCCTAATTTTTTAGGTGCTGACCGCTCGGTGGGACGGTTTTTGTATGCTTGTATTTGTTTCACTGAGGATAAGATGAGAAATAGGTTTAGGGTTAGACAGTTTAGAGTTACCAGCCAGGTGAGCCAGCCACTACAGAATAGGACCTAAACTCTGTATAAAATAGCAAAAAACAGACTGGTCACAAGCCCAAGCACAACTTGTGAGCTTGTAGGGAGCAGTTGGGGACACTTTGACACACATACTGGGTGGACCAGGGGCGAACCGGTGAACCTTCTTATTACCAGAGGGACTCTCTACCCACTCAGCTACAGATGCCCTTTCATACACTCATGAAAGACACGTAAACTGTGAGTCACTGAACAAAAGTGCAGCCCGCCACTCACATTAGTAAGTAAGTAAGTAGCCTTGGGAAGCAACGGTTCCAGAGAGAGTCATGTGGCCCGTAGCGTGAGACGGCTAGATGTACAAGTACACCCCCTGGACATGTCGCAGGGACTTAACCCCAATCCAACCCTTGTGCTGAGAGCCAAGTACGGAAGCATTGGGTAGGTATGTCACAATCATTACATAATCGTCTAATCGCAATTATTTGATAATAATCGCAATTATTGTGATAATCGTCATAATCGTTTACATGTTGAAAAATGTTTGTATATGTTCAAACATTTAAAAAATAGTGGAAATAGCCGGCTATTTCCACTATCAATGTTCTTTTTAAAGTGTACACTTGTCAAATATGTCCTTCATTTCTTTGTATATTTAGGTTATGTGACATATCTGCCATGTGCAACGTCAAAGTCTACTGAAGCCTAACAGAAATGTAACTATCAACGACAAAAACACAATTAAATCGTTAATCGCAATTATTTGAGTGACAATTAATCGTCATTTAAAATGTCATAATCGTGACGGCCCTAGCATTAGGTAGAATATTTAGTCTTCGGTATGACTTGGACAAGAGACTGAACCCAGCCCAACCATCTCAGGGCGGACAATCTAACCACAAGGCCATTACGGTACGAGATAGAACATATCGTTAGGGATATTTCGCGCTATATTAGTCTAAAAGCAGCAAATTTTGCACAGATGTAGCCCAGGGCTAACCCCCTCTAATGATTTAACTAGGGTGCCTGAGCCGGCGACCTTCGGGGTCGCCACAGCGGCCAAATCAAGTTGGGCTCCCATCGACTTTCTATATAGGAGGAAAATACCCAGAAAAAAATCTGCTTTAAGTAGGATGTGAGGGGTCTAACTAGGGCAGGGGTGTCCACACTTTTTTGACTTAAGAGCTACTATTAAAATGACCAGCTCAACATGATCTACCCACCCCCAAAAAATGTACCTGATGGAACTTTGGAATAGCGGCATTACATATGACGAACTTTGGGGGGGAAAAGTCTTTGGTTAGTCTTATGTTTTTTGTGTTCTTTGTAATCCTGCCGACTCTTGAAAACAAAGCATTGTATTGGGGGTTTGCTTTTAGAAGCCACGAAGGTAGCTGATAGGCCCTTCTTGATTTTAATCAAGTAGGCAATTCAAGTGACAGATGCCAAAAAGAGGGATTTTCATGATCATGTCAAGTGATCTACCTGTACAGCCTTTGTGATCTACTGGTAGATCACGATCTACCTTTTGGGCACCCCTGAACTAGGGGTTTGTCATGATGCTGAATCCATTGCAAGCATTTGTTTTGCACAAAAAAACATTCCTTGGGCTATAAATGGCACAAGAAAACGCCCACAAAACGGTGAAAAGCGATGACTCATCACTTTTCATCACTAAACCATCGTTTTCTGGGGGCATTTATTGCCTAAGGAATGTTTTTTGTGCAAAACAAATGCTTGCAATGGTTCAGCATCATGACAAACCCCTAGTTAGACCCCTCACATCCTACTTAAATACCCATCTGGGTATTTTCCTCCTGTATAGAAAGTCGATGGGAGCCCAACTTGATTTGGCCGCTGTGGCGACCCCGAAGGTCGCCGGCTCGGGCGCCCTAGCTAAATCATTAGAGCGTGCCCTGGGCTACATTTGTGCAAAATGTGGCGCTTTTAGACTAATATAACGCAAAATGGCCATGTTATCTCCCTAACGCCCCCCGACTAATAACTCGTGACGTGATACCTTCTTGTCCTGCAGGTCCGTGGAGAGCTCGTAACTATCCGAGAGGGCCTTGCATCTCTTGTTCTCTTCTTCTTCTTGTTTGCGTAGCGCCAGGCTGGCAGGTTGGTGGCGCGTGCGCAGCGCCCAGGCCAGGCTGGCGCTGGAGCTGGAGGCCGGGCCTCGGGGGCCCGGCGGGGGGCCGGCGCTGTCACTGAAGCGCTCCGAGACGCGGATGTAAGGGGTCTGGCTGTAGCCGATGTCTGCGTGGCCGCCCGTCTCTGGACACTGGGAGTCCCCTTCCACACTGCAGGAGGGGTGAGAAGAGGGAAAGAGGTTGTTGTTAGTTGGAGTAACAGGGGCGTCACAACTCAAATTTTGCTTCTGGAGGGTCCCTGTAACTAAATATTTTGACATGGGGGTCCGTGGCCAAATACGTATCATTTTGGGCAGGGGTGGGCAACTTTGATGATGGAGAGGGCCACTACTCACTCCAGAGGGCCACAATGCATCTACGGTCAAAAATAGCAAAAATAGCCGATCTACAAGCTCAAGACGTGTAGCTATTTTTGCTACTTTTTGAATTGGAATCCCAAATTTAATTTAGCTATTTTTTTATTGGAATCCTGAAAAAGTAACAATTTGATTTCATTTCAAATGCCTTTCTATGTTCTTATGTTAATATTGTGAAATTAAATACAAATATATTGGACATAAAAAAAGACTAGTCACTAAGCTACAAATATAGACTGAAGTAATTAAAGCGGGTCATGTATGTTTGCATGGTTGGAAATGGAATTGTAACAGCTGAAATACTACCGTATTACAGTATTCCAGTATTAACCTGCGGGCCGCATTAAGTGAAGGTGGGGGCCGCATGTGGCCCCCGGGCCGCCAGTTGCCCATGTAGGATTTTGGGGGTCTTTCACGTGAAGAAGTTGGAGCACCACTGACATAGAAACATAGGTTTTTCAAAAAACCTTAAAAGGATTTGACAGATTTTTTGAAAAATGCACACATTTTCAAGATCTTTCCAAAATAGCAGATCTACAAGTTCGCAGCGCGGCACTCGGTGCCGCGCTGTGAGCTTGTATATCTGCTATTTTTCAATAGTTAAAAGTACCCAGGGCCCAGAATTTGGTGCGACACCCCTGGTTGGAGTAATGATTGCAGTATTGATTTTAAAGTACTGTAGCATGGGCACGGCCTTTTCATCATGAGTCCTTTCTTTGTCAGCCTCGCGTTGCCAGACACAAATCAGCCTGTGCAAAATAACCCACGCACTGTGTGATAGAGTCTGGCAAATGCGAGGCTATTCCTTTGTCACTTTCATTTTGATGGCATTGCAATTCCTCGTGGATATATTCTTCCATTACCGAAGCCTATTCAGGATTTTTATTGAAGTCTGATGCCTCCGGAAATATATCTCACACACTTCAGAATAACACAAAAAAATACAGCACTTCGTCAAAATGGTATTCTGAAGTGAGCTTTCACACACAGGAGAGGAAGATATTTGTCAAGTTGCTTCATTCGCGGAGCGAAGACGAGGAAGGGGGAAATCCTGTGCATTCATGGTGCCTGTGTGAACGCTTTGTGAATACTTTAGGTTTATTGTGCCCTAATCCACAAGTAAGTCCCGTTTTATGCATGTGGTCGATTGTGCCATAGGGTAATGTCTACCTCCCAGTCTCTCGTATACAGTATGCATGAGACTGGGAGGGGGAACGTTACCCTATGGCAGTGTTTCTCAACCACTGTGCCTGGGGACCTTTGGTGTGCCACTGAGAAGGTTCAAGTGTGCCCCTTGAAACTGCTTGAAAGCCAGTATCGTATTTATCATTTTAAAAATGATTTAAACTAGTGAAAACAGACGATCTACAAGCACACAACGCCTCGCGGCGCGAGGTGTTGTGTGCTTGTAGATCTGCTGTTTTCACTACTGTTGTGCGACAGCCTTGTATGATGAAGCAGGGCTTTACTTTGCGAAGAAACGTACAAATTTGAAACTTGGAAATACAAGGTTTCTTCCCGACAGTTACGATATTTACACCCCCGTATTATGTTGGTGTGCCCATGGATTCTTGGGACAGTGCCCATGCAGAAAAATGGTTGAGAAACACTGCCCTATGGGGCTTTTAAGCCGTGACATCATTTTGTAGTCAGACCTCCAAGCAGATTTATTATCAATATCCGTCCCTCGCTATTTCAACAGATCCGAGACAAAAATAACGACTAAAGTATAATTCTACCACTTTCCTTTCAACAACAAAGAGAAGAAAAATGTGTAAATAGTAAAAATAGTAAAAAGATTCACGGGCGCTGGGGCCTTTTGGCCCCAAAAGTTCTCCTCTGCCTACAAAATGATGTCAGACTTAACAGCCCCATGGCACAATGCACCCAAATCATTAAATCTAAGTGAGAATGTCAAAAGGTTAACGACTTAAAAACGATATCCCTAGCTGACCGGGGTCCCCCAGGGCTCAACATGATTATTACCCTCTACACTGAAATCCTGTCGCTGAAAATAGCCAATCTGCAATCTCACACCGTGATACTTTGTGAACTTGGAAATTTTGGCAGATCGTTTACCCCAAGATGGGGACACTGTGTGGTTGCTTAACCCTGGTAAATGACATTATCGAAACAAAGCTGATAAAAGCGGCAAGCTTTTTTTGAGGCTTCTTTAGGACCTAACGATGGATTTTAGCCTTGGGTACCAACCTTTATTTTGAAAATTACCCATAGAATTATCCATATCAAGTTGGGCTCCCATCGAAGAGGAAAATACCCAGAAGATCTGCTTTAAGTAGGATGTGAGGGATCTAACTAAGGGGTTTGTCATGATTCTGAATCCATTGCAAGCATTTGTTTTGCATGAAAAACTTTCCTTGGGCTAGAAATGGCCCCCAAAAACACCCACAAAACTGTGAAAAGTGATGACTCATGACTAAACCATCGTCACTAAATAAAGTTTGGTACCCAAGGCTAAAATCCATCGTTAGGTCCTAAAGAACCCAGTAAACACTAGCCGTCATTTAGCCCAATGGTTATAGCCCTCATTTGAACCGCCTATCGTCAGTCTGTCTATAGACCGATTGTAGCTGATTACATTTAATCCATTATTCCATACTTGTTGATTAAAAAAACAGCTTTAATATCCACACCTGGTTTTCAAATATTGGACTAAAGTAATTTTAAGAGCCAATTTCACTATATAGTCTAGTTGAGTTGTAGCCGTCATCTGAACGCTTCCATTTAACGATATATCACCGTTTTGGACAAACGTGTGTTAGACCATCTTTTTTTTTAAATACATTTTTATCAAGTTGTTCATTATCAGATGCTAACAGTATCTCATCCCGGTTCTACCTTAATAGTTGTAGTTTAATTGCATCCACCGAGCAGTTTTCTGGCCATTTCACATCTTATAGCCGTCTAAAAGACGTGCTGGACGTGCTTGAAAAATTCTAAAAGTGTAATAAATAATGGCATAATGCCGTGGTGCTGCTATGACAGCATACTATTACTTCTCTGAGTTACATAATTCATTCTGACACCAACAGACACAAACACACAAGACATGTCTCCCCACCCCACCATACGATAATGATTAAATAAAATCGTTTTATAGCTATGCATCAATATAAATTAAGTTAGTTTGTGTTGTCAAACAAAATGCACCGACCTCAAACGAACAGCGGGAGGCGATATGTCAACTACTAATAGCTGCTGGAATACATATAAGTAACAAGCTGTGCCGTGGTCTAGCGATAGCGCACAGGTTTCATTAACAGAAGATCAGGAGTTCGAACCCCGTCGACTCCCAGTGTCAAATAATAACAGTGTAAGAAATCATTACAAATACGATCAGCTGCGGTGATCCGGGTAGCATACGGCGCTCAGAACTAGGGTTGGAGGCGGTAACCGCCGTACCGCGGTATACCGAGGTCTACCGCGGTGTCATTGTGCTTACCGCGGTAAAAAGACAAAAAAAAAGGTCTATTTTTTATTGGAAAACAAGCGAGTTTTAAAACGGGGGAGAAGCGAGGACCGCATGCGCTCCATGCCGCTCTGCTCTGGGCCGTGTACCACACGTTGGAAGCCACATACGTCACTCACAGACCTGCACTGCACACAGTGCACAGACAGGGCAGTAGAGTACGGAGCACAACTCTATGACGGAGCAGCATAAACTTTCTCTGTAATCCACTCGACACAAGGATGTTAATACATACCTTGTGTTGTGGCATATCTTTTTTTATTCATACGGATTACTGGCGGAGCGCGGGCCGCGTGGACTAAAACCGAAAATGAAACTATTTTACTTTTTCCACCGCGTCGCACATTGTGCCCGTCCGGCGGCGCGTCGTCGATTTTATAACCTTTTCTGTCAAGTCTTGTAACTAAAACCTGTATATAGCAGCACTCAATCACTGCGATTTGAGAGTTGAGACGTGTCGTGAGTTTACAGAATCACTGTACACGATCTGACTACCCTTCCTCTTCTGGTTTGTTCACACAGCTGTTTGTGTCTGAAAAGCCCAAGTAGCTAGCCTACGTTACTATGGTAACCCGACAGTGCAGATCTAAAAGCTCAGAACGCGTCGCGGATGCGATGTGTTGTGAGCTTGTAGATCTGCTCCTTTGAAAGCCAGACCCGCTGTGCTGTACGGAGAAGTATAACTCGGCCAGTCAGGCTGTGTCGCCTCTCCACTGTGGAGAGGCGACTTTTGGGAAGATGATTGCAATATTTTGGCTTATCGCCGAACCTTAATTAATAGATACGGGGGTGCGGTAATTACCGCAGTACCGGCGGTAAATGGGAAGACGGTAATCGCGGTAAGAAAATGTCCATACCGCCCCAGGCCTACTCAGAACCAAGGAATAGTGATTTTAAACCCTGCTTGCTGCCATCATTTTCACTACATTTTCACTACTTTCGGCGGCCGCTAGCGGCCGCTAACGGCGTTTAAATGACGGTGATACAATGTCTAGTCTATACTAGCCGGTGAAAAAACTTTAAAATTTAAACTCGTCACAGACCGGATCTAGCTAGACGTCCGGTTACGGCGAAGACGTCATTTGAACGCGATTTAACCCCCAAATTGCTTAGTGGGAAGCCTCTGGTGCTTTTATCCGCTTCGTTTAGATCATTTTGTTAAGCCAACCCACTACTACTGGGGCTCAAGTGATTTAAAAAAGGTACCAGGTGAGGAACTCACATGTAGACATTGGAGCGGCGAGGAGGAAGAAAGCGTCTCTTAGAGGACCTCATGATGAGGGGAATGCGTGGGACACAATGACACTATCTGTGGAGTAACAGCCGTATCATATCATCCGACAGATTATGACGTTACCGATGAAATGGTAACGCTCATGACAACCCTGCCTGCCAGTCACACCAGAAGCTGTTTAAAACAGGGATCTTCAACGTTTTCAGGTCAAGGACCCCTTAGGGAGAGACATGAAGCAGGGACCCCCCTCTACATATTGTATAAATGTGTGATACGGATTTTCACTGATTTCGTAGATAGATTCATAAACTTGATCCGTTAGATTTGTGTTGATGTGTTTTTTTTTAAGACTCTTAACCACTTAAATCGTCGTCACTTACTTCGCCTTTCACTCTGTACTTGGTGTGCTCCTTTTTTTTTACCTCAACATCAAACCTATTTGCCAAAAATAGCAGATCTACAAGTTTGTAGATCTGCTATTTTTGGCTAAAGTTCTCCTCATGATTGGGATGCGAGGGTTCAAGTTGTCAATTTAAAATAATTATCCTATCACACAAAGACTTGGCGGCCCCCCTGTAGTAACTCTGAGGACCCCCAAGGGATCCCGGACCCCCTGTTGAAGACCCCTGGTTTAAAACATCACATGATCAGGAGAGCCAATGGCTCTGAACGATAGCAGCTCTATACATCTCGTACCAGACCATCTGTAATTACACCTTTAACTGCTTTATTGATTGATTGATTGAAGGCTTTATTAGAAGTTTGCATAGGAAAATGTACAGATTCATGACGGTACAGTTCACTGGTACAAGGTCTACTAAAAGGAGATCCATGAAAAGACTAAGCTTATTTCAACAGGAAACCATTAAAGTATCTCATATAACATTGAATGACAGACAAATAGAACACAGTACTATGCAGTAGATATGTAAAGAAAAAAAGAAAACAGTAGGTCTATACAATCAGTAAGTACAGTATATACAATATATACAAGGAAGGGGCAGGTAACAGTAAGTCTAAACAATCAGTATGTACAGTATATACAAGGAAGGGGCAGGGAGGGTAGGGTTGGGCTAGGTTTTTACCAGTTGTGAACGGCTGCTGCCTGTAAGTGGTTTTTTAGGGCAATTTTAAAGGATGCTAGTGATCCACACTCCTTTATGGCCTTCGGTAAGGCATTCCACATTTTTGTGGTGTAGCAGAAGAACGAGTTCGACCCTTTCTTTGAGTTGACTCTGGGTTGAACGTGATCTGTGGCACTGCCTCTGGTGTTGTAATTATGGACATCCTTAACGTTTTTAAAGTATTTTGACAGGTACTTGGGTATCATAGTGGTGTAGTGTATCTTGTACACCAGGCCCATTGCAAGTTGCTGTACTCTGTCATCTACTCTGAGCCACCCCACTCTTAACTGGTGAGTAGCGGTGAGGTGAGTCTGATTGGGAAGGTTAAGCAGGACCCTAATTAGTTTATTTTGGGCTGTTTGGAGTTTAGTTTTTAGGGCTTGTGGGGCGTCACGATACCATACGTGGACTCCATAGTCAAAGAGGGGCTGGATTATTGCACCAGCTATGGTCTTCAGTGTGTTGAAGTTGACCATTGGGGCGATCCTCTGTAGGAAACGAGTTCGTTGGTTGATTTTTTGTATTACTTTTGAAGTCATCTTTTCGCTGGAAAGATTAGCTTCAAGGATACATCCTAAGTAGGAGATTTCGTTTTTTCGTGTTATGACCTTTATAAATCCAAGGGTGAGGTTTAGGGTGCATTTAGGTCCTGTGAGTTAATATACTACTGAGTTTAATAAGTGGTGACAAGGAGGCACGAGCCACCCGATCTACTATGAATCCCTGCATTCCATGGGGAGAAACTGCTCAAAAAACCCCTCATTCCCTGGAGTGGAACTGTGCAGTTTTTGCAGCTCCGTTCACCCAGACTACAGGAATTACTCTATTTGGCCTAGGGAATGGCAACGCTGTTCTATTGGCTGTTCTCAGGGGCACCCCGCCCACCTTGTTCAGACCCAGATTGCAGTCCTATTATGAAGCATTCTATGATCACACATACTGTATATGCAATGAATAATGCTTGCACTATAATTACTATAACTGGAGACCCCCCGAAATAATCATGGAATTTAAGAATTAAGGCATTACATTGAGTTTCACTCAGTGGAACCAAGTTAAACTATAGGCTACATGTTGTGAAAACAGCAGATCTACAAGCTTACAATGGCATTGGTGCCATTTTTGAGACAACATTTTATTATTCTGCTCCAGGATTCTGGCTACCCCCCCTAAATCACATGTGCTGAGTCCGAATATGCAGGTTTTATTTCGATGCACCAACAGGAAGTGCCTCAAACCGGCCACTTCCTGGTGTGTTTTGGGTGTTACGGGTTGGTAGGTGCTCCGATATATCTTTTTTCTCAAGTCTGCACGTAATTTTAAGCCTGAGGTCGACATTCAGTAACCCTAATATCCTATTGTGATTTTATAGTAAGTCTCTACAACACTTCTAACCCCTAAAGGCCACATAAAATACTCAAGACAGACTTTTGTTTGGGCCTTGAGTCCTTAAAATCAATAAAAAATTCTAAAGAAATCCTTTTGTTTCAGGCAGGACATTTTTTTCATATTTGAAGGATGCTGAATCCTATGAAATGGGTCTCGTGTCTCTCCGACAATTCAAGCCTCGATGATCGCGAAAAATACATGAAATTTGGACGGTGTCAATTCAATTGAATATTTGTTCAGATAAAAGACACTTATTCTGACTTGCTTTTTGACGATGAATCTGATGAAGTTGGTCCCGTCGCGTAAAAATGTTTTGGTCGATTTCTAACCCTTCTAGAAGGAATAGTTCAGGTTCTAGGGGGCGTACAGACAAACGGAAAGAAGATTCTTGATCTGCTCGCGGAGACGAACGCGTCGATGTGTGTTTCATTTCTGAGCGACCCCTAGAGGGCTAACCCTAATTCTAACTTTAGGGACTGTTTAATCCGCACAGGAGTGGTGTTCAGAGGAGTTACACACACCCACATGTTCGTCTCGGCGAGCTGAACACACCGGTATAAGGCTCATCCCACACGGACACTCCCGTGAGGAGATAGCTTTCTATAGCCTGCCATTCAAAGTGCTCTTACGGTTATAGACTCTATGACCCTTGGTCAAATTGGAGATCCTGGGGAAGAAAGGTCGTAGGAGGACAAACAAGACATCCACGCGTTCGTCTTGGAGAGCTCTACAACATATCTCGGAACCAAGGTCTGATGTCGCATCGTATTTGACTTATAACGCGAAATAGCTAACCCTAGGGTTAGCTATTTTGCGTTATAAGTCGAAAACCATCATGTGTCATGGGTCGATCTTTTAGTATGTTGTATAGCTCACCGAGACGAACAAGTGGAGGTGTGTTTTATTTCTGTGTGACATTCCTAGGGTTAAACTAGGATTAGCCTCCCTTGAATTACTAATAAATCAGGATAGGATATTAGGGTTACTGAATGTCGACCTGATGCTTAAAATTACATGCAGACTTGAGAAAAAAATATATCGGAGCACCTACCAACCCGTAACACCCAAAACACACCAGGAAGTGGCCGGTTTGAGGCACTTCCTGTTGGTGCATCGAAATAAAACCTGCATATTCGGACTCAGCACATGTGATTTAGGGGGGGTAGCCAGAATCCTGGAGCAGAATAATAAAATGGTGTCTCAAAAATGGCACCAATGCCATTGTAAGCTTGTAGATCTGCTGTTTTCACAACATGTAGCCTATAGTTTAACTTGGTTCCACTGAGTGAAACTCAATGTAATGCCTTAATTCTTAAATTCCATGATTATTTCGGGGGGCCTCCAGTTATAGTAATTATAGTGCAAGCATTATTCATTGCATATACAGTATGTGTGATCATAGAATGCTTCATAATAGGACTGCAATCTGGGTCTGAACGAGGTGGGCGGGATGCCCCTGAGGACAGCCAATAGAACAGCGTTGCCATTCCCTAGGCCAAATAGAGTAATTCCTGTAGTCTGGGTGAACGGAGCTGCAAAAACTGCACAGTTCCACTCCAGGGAATGAGGGGTTTTTTGAGCAGTTTCTCCCCATGGAATGCAGGGATTCATAGTAGATCGGGTGCACGAGCACACATAGACATCAAAGGGGGCTTGAGCCCCTGCCATTTTATCCATCTGTAAAAAGTGCCCTCTCCAGACCATGAAAACAGTTTTACTATGGTGAAAGAAATGCAAATGCCCTCTTCCTTAAGGCAGCATTCAAGAGAAATTGCCTCGTCCAAACTCTCCTAAACTTGAATCCAGCACCGAAAATAGCCATATAGCTATTTTCTGTGCTTTTCACCAAATATGTTTCGATATTATCACCAAAAGGCCCCTGCCTCTCTAACATTCTCTGCACGTCCCTGGTGACAAGTGGTGATAAGTGTTCACGCTCTCTCTCTTTCCCTCTCTCTCTCACTCTCTCGGTTTTTCTTTCTCATCTCTCTCACACACTCACTCACGCACGCACGCACGCACGCACGCACACACACACACACACACACACACACACACACACACACACACACACACGCTCGCGCGCGCGCAGAGTATTTATCACAAGCCACTTAACACACTATGATGTACTGACACACTACTCCACAGTAACATGCCACCAGCCAGCACCCTTCTGACAGGAAAGTCCAGGTCGTTAACGTCGGGTCGTTAACACAGGTTTCTCGTGTGTAAAACACAAACCACCTGCTCCACAGAGCAGAACATGCATCCACTTACAATCTCTGCTCACTCACAGTCTCTCTGCCACACGACTGAACCAACTACACAAACACACACACTAATAACAGCTCTACGCAACAGCAAAGCAGCTCGATAACCACACAACCCATCAGGGAACAAGTTACAATTTACAGTTCAGGTATTTAGCAGATGCCAGAGCGACTTGCAATAAACAAGGTAAATCATCTCATGCACAGAATGTAGAGAGAGAGAGCAGTTTAAGTTCCTCAAGTCAAGAAAACTAAGAAACCAGGTAAAACATAAAACCTATCCTCTGTCTGGAGTTAACAATGCTAATCTAAATAAGAATCTGTACACTGGAACTATAGGATATCAGGTAAACAATGAACCCTGGCATCTGTCAAATAAAAAGAATAACATCTAGATTACATTGGTAACATTAATGTCCAAATAAGTCCAAAGAATGTCTCCGGTCCGGTGCACAGCTGACTGGTTGTTTCCCAGTGAGTCCATTGGTCAGTCCAGGCTGTGGTCCGGGGGAACAACGCAAGACCAGTCACATGTTCCTGCCTACATTTCCTCTGTGTCCCGCCAGCCAGGCGGCCCCTCCCCCTCCTCCTGTCAGCTGAGCCCTGTCCCATAACCCAGTGGTTCTCAACCTGTGGGTCGGGACCCCCAGGGGGGGTCCCCAAATTATTTTGGGAGGGTCCCCAGATGATTAAATTAATGTGCAACGTTGTTTTCTCACTCAACATTAAACAAACGTACATAAAGTTTAAGACTATAGCAGTATAGCACATTTCTAAAGTGACAATTTAAGGACTTTTTAATATCTCTGAAGTGACAAATTAAACATTGGCCAAATTGTCAAATATTAGAGGCAGAAAGTAAACTTTGAAAATGGCCGATCTACATGCTCACAACGCCTCGCCTGATAAGCACTAAGAGTTGAGGCATTACATGTTGTATAACACAGTGCTATTGTGAAAATAGGAGATCTATATGCATTTCTGGTCCACGTTACACGGATAAAAACCTAGATGCGCGCGCAGGTCGGTACCAAATGAGGCAATGAAACCAGCGCTCCCCAAAACAACAGGTTTGGGGATTGTTGGGAATTGATTACATGATACAGTCACTTGTGCATTTAGTCTCAATGTTTGTAAACAAGAAACGGGTATATTAGATTGGCTATTTTCACAATGTTCTGCCTCTAAAAATTGGAACAATTTGGCCAATGTTGAATTTGTCATTTTAGAGGTATTAAAAAGTCCTTAAATTGTCACTTTAGAAATGTTCAGATAAGGGGGCATGGTGGCGCAGTGGTTAGCGCTTCGCCTCACAGAATGTCCTGGGTTCGATTCCCGCCGGGGGACGCTGTGGGTGCTGGGGGCGTGTTTCTCCCTCCGCGTCATCAGCGCCCACACCCTAGGTGGGGTCGGCGATAGGGCCTTTCTGTGTTGAGTTTGCATGTTCTCCCCGTGTCTCCTAGGGTTGATACCCTCACAAAAACATGCAGTAATCCTGGTCTCAACGCTTGATGGAGGGGAAAGGAACTGGTTGGAATAACGTGTTCCTTCCATGCGCTACGTCCATCCCGGGGAAATCCCCCCTGTCAGGTGAATAGAAACTACTCATGCATTGAAGTAAGCATGGGGTCAGTCCGTTGTCTCCCCAGGCACGGCAGAGGGAGAGCAGAGCCCAGGATTACATAGGCAATTGGCACTGGGTGAAAAATGGGTTGCAAAATCGTGGGATAAAAATTATTAAAAAAAAGAAATGTTCAGATACCCTATATACACACACATAAACTACATGTTGGTCTGTTTAGTACTGTTGAGAGGGAAAACAATGTTGCACATTAAGTTAATCATTTGGGGACCCCCCTGGGGGTCCCGACCCACAGGTTGAGAACCACTGCCATGAAACACTTGAGTAAATATACTTTCTGCACACTGCATTTCCTCTGTGTTCCCAGCAGACAGCCGGGCGGCCCCGCCCCCTCCTGTCAGCTGCAGAGGCCCGTCCCGTAACAAGACACAAACCCACTGGCAGAGTTGGACCCTGACAAGTGTATGAAGGGAAATGTACCTTCCAGAAAAGGCATACCTTGCTGTCAAAAAACATCCCCGTGTGCAGGGGTGTCGCACCAAATTCTGGGCCCTGGGTACAAGGATTCACTCACATTTTGTGCTTTAACTATTGAAAAACAGCAGATCTACAAGCTCACAGCGCGGCACCGAGTGCCGCGCTGCGAGCTAGTAGATCTGCTATTTTTGAAAAACCAATGTTTCTATGTCAGTGGTGCTCAAACCTTTCCATGTGAAGGACCCCCAAAATGATATGTATTTTTGGCCACGGACCTCCATCTCAAAATATTTAGTTCCAGGGACCCCCCAGGGCAGAAGCAAAATTTGAGTTACTTAAAAAGTACATATTCAAAGATTTGCAGTTTTTGCACACATCTTCACGACTTTTCAAAAATAGCAGATCTACAAGCTCGCAGCGCGGCACTCAAGCTGGTAGATCTGCTATTTTTCAATAGCTAAAGTATAAAATAATGAGGGCCCCTCCACCTTGGGCCCTGGTAACTCAGTCCCACTTTCCCCCCCTTGTGACGCCCCTGTGGCTGACTGTCCTTCTTTTGCACTGAAGAAACACTGCAATACACACCCGCGCATGTGCAATCTCTGTCGGCGCTGTCATTGTATTCTTATTTTTCTGTTTTTATTATTTTTATTGCAACACTGTGTCTTAATTCTTAATGTGTTATATCATTGGTGTTGGGTGGAAATCGAATATGTGCAAAACTGTTGCCGCTCATTGTTCAAATTAAAAAATAACATACAGAGCTTGTAGATCGGCTATGTTTACTTTTGTGTGACACTGTATGACAAAGTAGGACATTTGTTTTACGGCTGTGGTTCTCAACCTGTGGTCCGGGGACCACCAGTGGTCCTTGAGGGGGCTCCAGGTGGCCCCCAAATAAATGATGACGAGTTGGTAACCAAATGGACCCTTATAGATTTTTAACTCTGGAGAGCATAAAATGAAACCAAATGTCATTGTTTCAAATGTGCTACACAAATAAATGGGGGGGGGGGGGGACTAAGGATTCACAGTAAACTCAGTGTGCACAAATATTTGGACACACAAACAAATGGATAAATTGACAGAGGACTATTACTGTGCCCTCGTGGGTTTGTAGCCCTCCGGATGTGAGTCTATAAGAAGCCATATTGCAGAAGGCAGGGGCGTCACAAAGGGGGGGGGGGGGGAGTGGGACTGAGTTACTAGGGCCCAACGTGAGGGGCCTTAATTATTTTATACTTTAGCTATTGAAAAATAGCAGATATACATGCTCACAGCGCGGCACCGAGTGCCGCACTGCGAGCGTGTAGATCTGCTATTTTTGAAAAGTCGTGAAAATGTGAGCAAATCTTTGAATATACGGTATGTATTTTTTAAGCGAACATTTTGTAACTCAAATTTTGTTCCGGGGATTCCCTGTAACGAAATATTTTGAGATGGGAAACGTAGGTTTTTCAAAAAAGACTTTTGGGTTTTTCAAAAATAGCAGATCTACGAGCTCGCAGCACGCTTTGAGCTTGTATATCTGCTATTTTTCAATAATTAAAGCACAAAATAACGCGTAATAATGCGTTCCCAGTCGGTCTAAGTGGGTTAAACCCCCTCCTCCTTATGAAGAACATTCATGGGGGGCCCCGCAGTGAATCCTTGTACCTTGCAGGGCCCAGAATTTGGTGCGACGCCCCTGGCTGAGGGCTCACAGTGAAAAGACCAAGGTCCTTCCTCCTTCTCTCCTCTCATTGTCCTGTTCTGTGGACTAGTAGGGATTTCCTGTGTTAGTACTGAGTGGGCAGATAACATGACATGGTGGAGCGGAGGGCGGAAGGCAAACAAAGAAAGAAACTCACAGCAGTTTACTGAAAGTGACACCTTGTTGTTAACAGTTATGTTTCATTTCATTTAACACAACCACCAGCAGCATAGTGAAGAGTCTCTTCGCAAGGATACAAATGATAAACTAACAATTGAATTTATTGTAATTACAACAATACAGGCCCCAGAATTCTGTTGTATAACAGCCTTCACACTGTAGAAGTGGCCGGTAATACAAAGGGAACAACAGTGACATCTACTGGGGAGTATGCATCAGAAGCCAAAGTTCATGCAGTGCATCATAAAACCATGAAATGATGTCATCTTGTTAAGATTTATTTCAGCATATTAAGTGATCAGTTGCATGTTATGTCTGTCTGTCTATATATCTATGGCTCATCTTCATCATCAGATTCAGCATCATCATATTGTTGCTGCCAGGCAGACATTTTTCTTTTTTGTAAATCAATGCCCAAAATAATTTGTTGTACAAAAGTCACTAAAATAGCAAATCTGCAAGCTCACAATGCATCACACACCGTGACGGGTTGTGAGCTTGTAGCCGGTAATCTTTGCTATTTTTAAAACATTCTGAAAGGTAAAGTGCAAGTGTTCAAGTGTGTCTGTGTGTATTAAAAATATTGAACCAATAAAAAGTCATGTGGTCAGAGTCATGTGGCCCACAGCCTATCTCCTGTTTCTGTAGCACAAGGCGGCTTGAGGTGCAAGTACACCCCCTGGACATGACACTACTGTATGTCACAGGAACTTACTGTATACCCCCAATCCAACCCTTGATGCTGAGTGGGAGGCACTGGGTCCCATTTCTATAGCCTTTGGTATGACACTCTAACACCACAACGTCACATGAGCTGGTCAACAAGAGCTTGCGACGCGTTGTGAGCTTGTATATCGGCTATATTTCCACTATTAATGTTCTTTTTTAAGTCTAAAGTTGTCAAATATGTGTATATGTCAGTAATTTCTTTGTATATTTAGGTTATATGTCATATCGGCCATGTGCAACTTCAAAGCCTAAAAGCCAAACAGACGTTTATCGCAGTCATTTGAGTGACAATTAATCGTCATGTAAAATGTCATAAACGTGACTAAATGTTTCTCCATTTTCTGTAAGTCAGTGATTTTCAACCCTTTTCATATCACGGTCCATTATTTATTCATCATTTGAGCCACAGACCACCATTTGATGAGATTTAGCTTCTATCTAGACCAAGTTTTGGTGAAGCGTCTATCCACAATTGACCCTAGCCTTCTGATTGGTCCCTGACTGACTAACCAACAGGCCCTTTCTGCCTTGTTCTTCCTTGTTCTGCCTTGTTTATGTGGAATTTGCTAAAACATTTAAAACCTTAATTTATGCCCAGTTGCTATACTGCACCTGAGATGTTCCTCTTTACTGAGACCAAGTTTCAAAATAGAATTGAATACACCAAACATCAATACAAAGCAACTTGTATACAAAATGAAACATATATTATTGCCCTTCTTCTAGAACAGAAGTCTTCAACAGGGGGTCCGGGACCCCTAGGGGGTCTTCAGAGTTACTACAGGGGGTCCGCCAAATCTTTGTGTGATCATATTTGATCACTTGAACCCTAGCATCCCTATTCTTAGTGGAACATTAGCCAAAAGATAGCAGATCTACAAGCTCACAACGCCTCGCAGCGCGAGGCGTTGTGAGCTTGTAGATCGGCTATTTTTTGGCACAGAGCTTTGGTGTAGAGGGAAAAGAAGAGCATACTAGTAGTAGTAGGTATTGACAGTTCAAGTGGTTAAATATACGAAAATACACATTAATCCAACCTACACAGATGACAGTGCTGTCAAGTCTAAACTGTATAAGAAATAATCCATGTTTAAACTGCAAAACAATTTTATACGATATGTAGCGGGGGTCCCTGCTTCATCTCTCTCAGAGCTAAGGGGTCCTTGGCCTGAACACGTTGAAGACCCCTGTTCTAGAAGATAACACTGAGATGATGGAAGAGGTTGCTTAGCGACGGTTGCCATGGGGACCCCTGTGGGCGGTTTGGCAGTTGTTAGGATGAGGAGCATAGTTGCCATGGCAAGTTTGGCAACGTATTGACTGTTGAACCAGAAACAGGTGAACTACTAACACACCTGTAGCAAAGCACGTATACAAATACCATGTAAAAGCATCTGCACACCCGTAGCTCTGATGCAATACTTTATTGAGAAAGCAAAACTACAAAACAAGGTTTCAGCAGCTAAGCTGCTTTCGTCAGGGTTGATCTGATGTAATGACTGTCAACAACACCCTTTAGTTGGGTGTGGAAGAACCACAGCTGCTAGGAATGTGATTTTGATAGCACTGATGCTGTTTACCTGCTAGACTAATTACTTTTAAGCACTTAATTGGCTCTATTTACATGACCATTTACCCTGTTGTTTTTTGACTAGGGTTCATGTTTTGTACTCTGATCGCGATTGATTGATTGATTGATTGATTGAAGAATTTATTAGAAGTTTAATGACAGCACAAATCATTGGTACAAGGTCAACTAAAAGGAGATCCTAGAAAGCTCTACGGCTTATTTCCACAGGAACCACACTTTATGTATCTCATATAACATTGAAAGACAGACGGATAAAACATAGTACTTTACCACGAGTAGCAGCCGCCTGAAGGTGACTTTTTCATACCAATTTTAAAGGAGGCTAGGGTTTTGCTCTCCTTTAAGGCTTGTGGAAGGGAGTTCCACATGTTGGTGGTATAGCAGGAGAACGAATTAGAGCCTTGTTTAGTGTTAAATCTACGTTGAACATGCACCTAAGAGTGTCTTCTCAATGCCTAAATGTAAATTGTGACATGATCAGGATGCTTGCTTTCTTATAAACACAACAAGCTATTTATACAGCCTAACACAATACCATATTTTGCTGGGACCACTCAAGCTGTTGCTTATGAAAACTTCATAGGTTCAGGATTAGTAGTGCGCCTCCCTTCCAGTTATTATTACACTGGCCCAGGGGCGTCAATTGGGTATGGCAGGGGTATGCAGCTGCCATATCCTGGGTCCAGGGGGGGAAATATAAGTTACTTTTAAATATAAATCCATGAATTTCTCTTTGTGTGCTGTCATTGTGAGCTAGTTATTATGTTGTTAAATTACAGTAAAAATAACTAGGCCTACAAATGAAACATTTTACAAAATGGTCACTTTAACAAGGTATTATAATTATATTCTCCCCATCTTGACAAAATGGTAAACTCCCAGGTTCCGCAGGTCAGCTCCACAATTGTTAATTGTGGTACGTTTACTAACATGCCAAGTTTAGCTGCACTTGAACAATCGTTCCAGGCTGCCATATCCAGCCCAAGAAACCATAGAAACGGGGGGGAAAATAAAATGTACTTCTTAAAATAAATGTATCATGCCTGTTGCAATGTTACCATACCTTAGCTTTTTCTGAACTGACACCACTGCACTTGCGCAGTCCAAAGAAAGGGAAAAAAATAGAAAAGGTTGTTGAAGTCACATTAGCCGGTGGACAACCTGCATGACAACATCAGCAGGAGCATATTTTCATTCAACTGTCTCCCATAACCAGTCTGAGTCCAGGTTACATTACTGTACATGTCATACAGTATGACATCAGAGCAGGGCCACAACCCTCACACATCACACACGCAACAAAACATTTATTAATAAATCAAATGTTTCCGCAATGATGTGTAGCAGAGGAGAGGCGTCTAGACTGTTGAAGAATGACTTATAAATGAAGTACCAAAAATAAAGAAACAATGTTACTAACCACTACCCAGGTCATAACTAATTTATTAAATTATAATTATTAGGGCTGCGAATCTTTGGGTATCCCGAGATTCGATTCAGAATCAATTCTTGGGGTCACGATTCCGATTCTTTTTTTTTCTTTCTTTTTTTCAAATCCAAATGATTCGAATTCAGAAACGACTATTTTCCGATCTAAAAACTATTCTCGATTCAAAACGATTCTCTATTCAATTCATATATCAGGATGTACTCCAGTCTGCTGGCATGAAAGCATTATATCATAGAGTATTTATAATTGTAAAGGTTTTGTCAACTTATTGCAATTATGTAAATACACAAAGGTAAATCCAAGACAACATGTCTGATTTATTCATGCTTGCATTCTTTTAACTTGTACAAACAAACACAACATAATATCTAATGAATTGTCGTAATAAAAAAAATCCTAATAAAGAATCATGAAATAAAAATCATCTAATAAATAATATCTAATAAAAAAAAACGATTTTTGGAAAATGAGAATCAATTCTGAATCTTACCATGTTAGAAACACAATTCAAATTCGAATCGATTTTTTCTGCACCCCTAATAATTATATTAAAAGAATGTTATCATTTGGGTCCATTATAAACAAAAAAATGTTATCATTTGGGTCCATTATAATTTAAACACTCAATTAAACTGTCTGACATCAATATTGTTGGATGTTAAGGTGGCTGTTGCCTTTATAAGTGTTCGAGCTGAAGAGCTTGGCTATTTTCGAAAAACAAACTTGTGTTACTTTGAAAATGTGGGTTAACAGTGTTTGTGTTTGTATTAAACATGACTCTCATGAGGTTTTGCCAACAGCACAAGGAGGGAGGCAGCAATAAGCGCAGTGAGAGACAAAGTGAGGATGATATATGAGTGAAAAACATTTGTTGTATAAGTCATGAGCGCGTGGCCATATCACAGCTGCTATCTGCACCTCATTACTTATGCAGGGAACACTGTAGTCCTGTTACAACCCCATGGAAACCCTCTCTGCATGGGACAGTTAGTTCACTCATAATGTCCTGCTCTGACTTACACTAACATACATACATACTGTACTGCGGTGGTTCCCAACCTTTTCAGGCCACGACCCCCAAAATAATCATATTTTAACTGGGGAACCTCCCAACCTGAAGAGCACTAAGAGTTGAGGCATTACATTTTGTATAAAACCGTTGCGAGGCGTTGTGAGCATGTAGATCTGCTATTTTCACAATTTCTGTTTCTAATATTTGACAATTTGGCCAATGTTTAATTTGTCATTTTAGAGGTATTAAAAAGTCCTTAAATTGTCACTTTAGAAATGTGCAGATACCCTCTATACACTTAAACTTTATGTCGGTTTGTTTACTGTTGAGTGAGAAAATGTTGCATTAACATTAAGTTAATCATCTGGGGACCCCCCAAAATAATTTGGGGGGTCCCCAGATGATTTGAGAACCACTGCTGTACTGTACCACACATACAGGTCAGGCTGAATGAAATACAATGCATTTCCTTTTGGGAAACATATCTTTTCCCCCCTCTCTCCTCAAAGATAGTGAAAATAGACGACCTACCGTACACTCCAAGCTCACAATGCGTCACATCATGATGCATCGTGAACTCATGTTGTACAGTAGATAAATATATATAAGGCTGACATGGTTATGAAAAGTGTGTGCGTGTGACGTGTGTGTTTGTGTGTGCTCTATGCTTCCATAGAAACAGCAGTGGAAAGGGAGGAGAAATGAAGTGTAGCACAGAGATGCACTGAATGAAGGAGCACATGACCAGAGTACAGTGAAACATATGGATCTGCTGTCACCTTCAACCCTCCTCCTTATACAATGTTAATGTCCTGTCTTCACATGTTGAGTGTGTGTGTGTGTGTGTGTGTGTGTGTGTGTGTGTGTGTGTGTGTGTGTGTGTGTGTGTGTGTGTGTGTGTGTGTGTGTGTGTGTGCGTGCGTGCGTGGGTACGTGCGTGCGTGCGTGTACGTGTATGCGTGCGTGCGTGCGTGTGGTAAGAGCAAGGTCTGACGTTGCCACTTAAACCACCACATGCAGGATTAGAGGAGCATTTACCCTGTATCCTAGTTACTTTGTAGCACTTAAGCCTTAATTGTTTTCTGTGTCTGTATTTACGTTACCATTTATGCCCTGTTGCTTGTTTCGGGATTCACATTGTTTTAAGTGTCTCTGTATAAAAGCGTCCCCTAGATATCGTCCTAAATTATAAATTATAATTGTAAAAGACAGAGAGAGAGAGAGAGAGAGAGAGAGAGAGAGAGAGAGAGAGAGAGAGAGAGAGAGAGAGAGAGAGAGTAAATTTAATGTCCAATGGGTGACACGTTTCTCGGGCACAGTGCTATCTATTGTTTTCCCATAATAAAAGATAATAGCATGAGAAGTAGTTCACACAATGCTAAACAGTTGCTTCACTTTAAAACACCTTCAGGAGGCTGAGAGGCTGACATCTCCTAGAGAAGTCAATAACTGTTTTGATCTGAAGCTTTGTTTGAACAGCATCACAGCCTTATGTGTTCCCTCAATCCCAACCCCAACCCCAACCATAACACCAGTGCTAAACTGAGGGAACATATGGCTAACCCCATTCAAACTCCCATCACTGTCACTTGTTCAGTTCATTCCATTCATTAACAATTAGTGTCATTTGTCAAAGCGGCATGCGGTAAAACACATTCCTGACTGATTACTTACCACCACACAGCTTGTACTTTCAAACACAATACAAGGTGCATCTATTGACAGTCAGTCACATGGGGAACGTGTACATCAACGCAGCCAGTGGTCAGAAAGTGTTCTGTCCACCACGAGAAGAAATAAATATTGAACCAGGCTATAATTATTCCCTTTGTTGAATGTGATTCCGCTTAGAACGGCTGAACAGAAAGGAAACAATCCCATCATTCATGGGTGGGCTCCCGGCATTCCAGTGCCGCCAACACGCTGTCCTCTTAGTCATGGAACTCTGACACAACGTTCACTTCTGTAGCCATATCTGTACACAAAAACCCCTTCAAACCGCCACTGGGGTTTAGCTAATGCTTTGTCAGTGAATGCATACTTTGTAGTCAATTTATTAATTCTCACTTAACACATGACCACATGAACGAATGCTTGTGCGCATGTGACAGATGTGGAGTGACAAGACAAGTTTGAAATGTAAAAAATAAAAAGTTGTAAGTCATAACTTGTTGATAAGGAGACATTCAGAGATGAAAGTCGTTTACCCTTGTGTTTGTGTACAAACTGTGTCACTCGAATAGGCCTAGTGACACATAACCTGACTTGGCATTCAGTGACAGAAGGGAAGGGGACATTAACAGGTAATAGCACCTCACTTGTTGTTGTATTTCCTCTTAACTTTCTATTTCCTTGTGCTCAAACAGTGAACAAGCTATCACATAGAGCAGTGTTTCTCAAACTTTCACAATTCAAGGTCTCCCCTTAACTCTGACAGTATACAAATGGAACCAAATGAATTTGGTTCCATTTGTATGCTGTCAGAGTTACAGACTTGTAAGGGTCAATTTAGACCCCCGTAAAGGAACCCACAGAGTCCCTAGAATCCACTTTGAGAAACACTGACATAGAGTTATAATGTTACACTCATCATTGACAATCCTAGTACATGTATCTGCCCTGGTAATACTAATGTGTATTAAAAGGTTCTAGTCGTGTGTGTACAATAGAACAAACAATGGGGGAGAGTTAAAAAGCCGCAGACTGAATGTCCTGTGGCACTACACCAAACACATCAGAGTGACAATCGAGAACACTGTTCAGACAGGCCACGGTACTACGGACACTGAAGACACTCTACTGAAACTACAGACAACTCTACGAACGCCACAGACGTACATTACAGACACTCCAGTCCAACACACTACACAGAACACACAACAGTCCAGCAAGACATCTCATGTTTACTGGAGTGGAAAGTGGATGGTTTCTGGTGTCAGTTTGTGAGACAAATAAAAGTGAAAATGGATGAGTTCCTACCATGTTGCTCCTGTCAGGGGAAAGGTCCAGTTCTGACTGGTAGAGTGTGATAAACTCTCTCTCTCTCTCTCTCTCTCTCTCTCTCTCTCTCTCTCTCTCTCTCTCTCACTGAAGTCTCCCTCTCACGCAGTCATGCCACACACACGCGCACACACACACACACACACACACACACACACACACACACACACACACACACACACACACACACACACACACACACACACACACACACGCGCGCGCGCGCACACACGCACACACACGCCCGTCTTGCTCACCCAGTAGTTCTGTACAGGCTACATTCTTGACAGTCTTTGACTGGCCCAACCTCTCTCCCCTGCAGTGCACCTGTCTCCATACACTCTGTTACACAATGCAAACCCAAACACAACATAACTGTACGTAATAGTTCAGTGGTGCTCAACCTGTGGGCCAGGGCCCCACTGGTTGGCCAGGTGGGCATTGCAAGTGGGCCTCCTAATAAGTGTTGATTTCGTCGACTAAAACTATGACAAAAAATGTTTTTGACAAAAAATAAATAAAAACTAAGCTATGATGACTAAAACTAAGACTAAATATATTGACAATTTCGTCAACAAAATAAAAACTAGACTCAAATGTTGGGGAGGGACTAGTGGAGAAGAGAGTCATTTTATTTTTGGTTGCTCTCAGGTGTTGCATGCTGAAAATAGCAGATCTACAAGCTTGAGCTTGTACGGTAGATCTGCTATTTTCAGCACGCGACCAAGTGTAAAATCAGTCATTACAATGCCATCAAGGCCTGCAAAAATACATTTTTTGTTGACTAAATCAACTGTAGATCTAGTCGCCTAAAACCTTATGATATTTAGTCAACTAAAATTAGACTAAAACTAAAACCTTTCAGGTGACTAAATTATGACTAAAACTAAATGACATTTTATTCAAAAGACTATGACTAAAACTAAATCAAGATTTGTTGTAAAAAACACTGCCCCTAATAATTAACAAAACATAAAGACAAACCAATAAATAAGAACTTAAAGTATACTACATTAGTTCCATTGATCTAAGGTGGAACACAATGGATTGATCATTAAAATGAACATGCTCTGAAAATGCACGAGGCCCACCTATATGAACACTTAGGCAGCGAACACTTTTGAGATTTCAAGTGGGCCCTGATCCAAAAAAGGTTGAGTACGACTGCTGTAGACGATATTACAGGTTGGACAGAACGGATGTACAAAATAAGAGCACTTCCCCATAGATATATTAATAAGAGGGGTTGAATACGGTTTTATTTTTTATTATTATTTTCAACTTCATGCATCATTGCACAAGAATAAAGGGATACACGCGTATGTAAAGCATTTTCTGTGAGCCAGACAATTATGTTATGTTCTAAAACCTCCTGTTAGTAGTGTGTTGGCTTAACCCTGGTTTTTGACATTATCAAAACGAAGCGGATAAAAGTGTCAGACTTTTTTTGAGGCTTCTTTAGGACCTAACGATGGATTTTAGCCTGGGTACCAAACTTTATTTTGACGTTTACCCATAGAATTATCCATATCAAGTTGGGCTCCCATCGACTTTCTATAATCGTCTAGGAAGGATGGTGTGAGTCATGCTGGCACCCTTCGCGGCAGGAGGAAGCTGGTGCAATCGACCCCTTGGCTTGTCGGGACCCCTGCCTACTAACGGGGTGGCAGGCTATCACCTCAGACTAGAACCCGTACGGGGTGGCCGACACCAGCCCATTGACAAGAGAGAGGCCTTGATGTCCCTTTACTCTTTGATGGGGTGGCCAGTTGACTAAGAGTTTCCGTTCGGGCCTTCTCGATATTGTACAGATTTCCACGGGAAATCTGGGGGTGGCTGTTACAAAGACCCTCACTCACCTTCACGTCATGTGGCTAGTCGTTAGGTAGCCATAGTTACACGTTGAAGGTTGAATCTCCAGATATGGAGATAACCAACACATCCCTCCATATATGGAGATAACCGACGAATCTCACTAAGTCTGACCTCACAAGCCCCATATTTGGACACGAACAACATATAACTCCATATATAGAGACATAGCTGCTGACATCAGTATGACATCACACTGCTGACATCAGTATGACATCACACCGTACACAAATGACCCTTATATAAGACCGGCATTATCTACCGACAGATTGTGGAGATAAGCGACCAACGGTCGCTTATCTCCCGATTAGGGAGTCTTACTGGTATGAATGTAATGAAATAATAGATGCAACACTTTGTTTCTATCTGTTGTTGCCTGCTATTGTAGATCTGCTAGTTTCACTGTTAATGATATTTAGTTTAAAGGTGTGTGTTAAATCTTTGGATTTGTTTGTAACATGTCTACATTTCAACACAGCAATGAATTGATGCTAAAAAAGAGGAAAATGTTCTTGTGTCATATTGAAAACCTAAGTATTTTTAAAAGCAAGTAGGCCAACTACTCCAGTACTTTACCTCAAGTAGGCCTATATCTGACAGTGGTGGGGAAAAGTACTCAAATGTTTTACTTGAGTAAAAGTATCAATACAAAAATGGATTATTAAAAATAAATGAAAAAAGTTATCGAAAAAACACGGCCTGCTCACGTATTAGGAGGGTAGTTTGAGTCACCAGAAAAAATAATGGTTGTTTTTAATGAATTTATCACGGTTAAAATGGAGTTTGAAGTTACAATGGGTGTGTATGTGGAGAGGGCCTGGGCGTGTCGGGCCTGGTAACATTTACATCAAATATCTAAATATTGAATCAAGCAAATTAAAAACTGTTCAGGGTGTTCATAAAAGCTTAGATTAGACGATAAAATGACTTTGAAAGTGTAATATCCCTTTAAGTACAGTACATAAGTACATCTACTTGTTACTTTACACCAGTGATATCTCACACTATTTATATTTGACCAGCAGTATTTATACTTTGACTCAACTCGACTACTGAGACTGATTGAGTACTTTTACTTCAAAACGCATCTTCCAGTGCAGTGGTTCTCAACCTTTTCAGGCCGCGACCCCCCAAAATAATCATATTTTAACTGGGGACCCCCCCACCCTACACAAGCACTTGGAATTGTAGGAGTTGGCATTACATTTAGTTTGACTCTATTCCATTGTGAAAACAGCAGATCTACATGCTCACAACGCCTCGCAAACACGAGGCGTTGTGAGCATGTAGATCTGCTATTTTCACAATTTCTGCTTCTAATATTTGACAATGTTTGACCAGAGGTAGGCTACCAATACGGTCTTTAAAGTCCTTAAATTATCACTTTAGAAATGTGCAGATACCCTGTATACACTTATACTGTATGTTGGTCGCTTTACTGTTGAGTGAGAAAACAATGTAAACATTTAGCTAAACATCTGGGGACCCCCAAAATAATTTGGTCCCGACCCACAGGTTGAGGACCTTTGTTCTAGTGTTTGATACTGTCATCATCTTTAATCAGATCAAATACACCTTACTGTCATCATCTTTAATAAACACACATCATCAGTGTCACATAACCTGATCCATACGTGACACACACTACAATATAAAACATCTTATCAGGAATAATCATATCAAACATGTCACCATTATATAACAATATAATATAATCACAAATTGATTGTTTGTACACTACAAAATAAAAGTATGTTATCAGGAATCATTGGATCTACCAGCTGTGTTTGTAAAGCATGATTTGTCTGTAAAACCAAAGCAAATCAAAACTGAATGATACATTAATTAAATAATCAGTCAACATTTGAATTAATAATCTGCCACAATCTCTTCTGATTACCATGGAGATCCTCTAATCAATATCAGATCAATATATATTCTAGGTTTTTTATTGGACGCCAGACATTCTAAGTGTGGTTTTCCAGGGAGACACTGATCCTCCCTGGTAACATCTTCAGAGACGGACCGTCAAAATGTTGATTACAAATGTATGGAAACAGTGTCTCAGTGAAGGTGTGTGTGAAGGTGTGGAGGTGTGTGTTGGTATCAGGATCAGAGAAGGACAGCTGTCCTCTGTTCCAGTCCAGCTGGACTCTGATCCTCCGGGGTTTCTGAGTCACTGAGAGAAATGTCCTCTCATCATCACCATCATCATCATCATCATCACATTCATCAGGCGCTGATGAAATGAATGCTGTGTATTGAAACATAGATAACTGTATAAACCAGTCTCCTCTCCCTCTGTCTCCCTTCCTCCAGTAAGACTCCTCACACACACCTACTGCCCAGTCTTCATTGTCTCCAACCTCAACATCCCAGCTGTGAGACCCTGAGTTAAAGCCCTCAGAACCCAGGACAAAACGCAAGTGCTCAAACCTCTCTGGGTTTTTGGGAAGCTGCTGCTCCTCTTCTAAACATCTCACACTGGTCAGATCATCAGACAGTATGAGTCCAGGATGAGCAGTGTTGGGGTCCAGGATGACAGGAGTGTAGGACACAATGTCCTTCATCTTGTCCCAGACTGTGAAGGTCAGGTTCTCCAGGTGTTTGGTCTGGTCTATCAGTGCTCCTTCTGAGAGCGGTGGTGGCTCCTGCAGGCTGAGCTGGACTCCCTCCATGGTGGTCTTGTAGCTCTGCAGGAATGAGAGGTGGTCCTGGGCTCTCAGCTGGTCCTCAGCAGCTTGGATGGCATCAGAGAGGTTTTCCATTTCTCTGCTCAGAGCCTCAACCCTCTCCTTCATCTCCTGACTCTTCTGAGCCTCTTCCTCCCGCAGAGCGGCCATCCTGGCCTTCTCTTCCTTCTGTAGGAACCGACAAAGACTCTGGAACTGTTCCTTAATCTGTGTCTCTGTGTTCCTGGCCTGAGCCTTGATGAGATTTTCTGCTTTGTCGTAATCTGTTTTAACGCCTTCAAACACCTTCAGTTTCTTCTTTAATGACTTCAGTGATTCCTGGACCTTCGTTTTGCAACGCTCAGACGCTTCGTCCACGGGTAAGAACTTGTGTCCGGCGTGTTTCTCTGAATCGCGACACACAAGACACACCAGCTGCTGATCGTCCAGACAGAAGAGCTTGAGCTTCTCAGCGTGTGCCGTGCAGAGGACCTCAGAGCTCACTGACCAGGAGCTCCGGCCTTTCTCCTGCAAGAGGTTCTCACACAGGTTCTTCAGAACAAAGTTTGTGAGAGGACGGTCCTTGGAGGATCTTCTCTGACAAACAGGACATTCTTTGGTTGGTCTTTCCGTCCACCAGTCCTGCAGACAGTCTCTGCAGAAGCTGTGGCCACAGGACAGCCCAACGGGATGTTTGAAGATGTCATGACACACAGGACAGCTCAGCTCCTCTTCCTGAACAGTCAAACGGGAAGCCATTTTGTCTGCCGCTCCCTGATCTGGAATGTTATGAGACTGTTTTACTAGAGGAATTACAACAACAACGATAACATCATGAGTGTCAAAAGTATCAATAGCAGTCGTTATACTATTATAGTGTTTGTACTAGTGGTTATGGTATTCATAGTAACAGTAATATTTCTTTAGCACTTCTCATAATCTGCCCGTTCTTACCTCAGTAGAGATTATAGTCTGTTTGTCTGTATGTCTGTCTTGTAGTCGACAAGTCGGTCTGCCAGGTTGTTCAAATGATCCCTCCGTCATTAATTAATGTATTGATTTAGCGATAATTGCCTCTCGGTTTAGTTTGTTGTGTCTCTCTCTCTCTGACTGACGAGTGACTCTCAGTCTGAGGAAAAAGGCTGAGCGACTGAACAAGGAAATGAACCCTCAGGTGCAATCCTTAGTCATCACCGCCAGCCGGTGTCAACAAATATGTCTCTGTTTTCTTTGTTTGATATTCTGTGTAAATAAAGCATGTTGAATCGTGTTGTTGTGAAATGTGCTCTGCAGATAAAACTGTCTTGTCTTGCCTAAAGGTTACGTATGAGAAGACAATGAATCAACGTTGACCACATGACAATAGCATGTCACGTTACAACTATTTTAAGCACCATCTTTAACCAGAATGACAGAAAGTACCATTGTGTTTAAGTGGTTAATTTCTAGGTACATTTTCTTGTAAATGGTTTTAGTTTACAGAAATATACACAGTGGTGAGCACTGATCATTTTACTTGTTTCCTTACCTTATTATTGTTATTATTTTGCAAGCACATGAATTTCACATAAAACGTTGACAATGCGTCGCCCTGTGACCCATTGTGAGCTTGTAGATCTGACAATGTGTTGTCAGACAGGACAATTTTGACATCTTGTTACTAATCTTTCGGTAGATAATGCCGGTCTTATATAAGGGTCATTTGTGTACGGTGTGATGTCATACTGATGTCAGCAGTGTGATGTCATACTGATGCGGAGATATGAGCAGGGCAAAGGTGTGACGTGTGACCGACGGACGGACGGACGGCCGGTGGAGGTTTTGATACTAAACTGCGACCTAACGGTCGCAATTAATACTCATAAACAGATGACATCACGGTAATGCTGCATAACTTTATATTTTATCCTTTCTCCTCTGTATAGAGGGTATGCGTGTGACATCACTCTTGCTGGACGTTATGTGGGAACGCCTACTGAGTGGCAAAAAACTAATTTCTGCCATTGACAGCCCATACATCCAAACAGAAAAGTCCTATCTGATTGTATTAAACAAAGTTAAACTCATACAGGAGGAAAATACCCAGAAAAAAATCTGCTTTAAGTATGATGTGAGGGGTCAAACTTGGGGTTTGTCATGATGCTGAATCCATTGCAAGCATTTTGTTTTGCACAAAAGAAAAGTGATGCTTGCAATGGATTCAGAATCATGACAAACACCTAGTTAGACCCCTCACATCATACTTAAAGCAGATTTCTTTCTGTGTATTTTCCTCCTTTATAGAAAGTCGATGGGAGCCCAACTTGATATGGATAATTCAATGGTTAAACGTCAAAATAAAGTTTGGTACCCACGGCTAAAATCCATCGTTAGGTCCTAAAGAAGCCTCGAAAAAAGGTTTGGTGCTTTTATCCGCTTCATTTCGATAATTTTGTTAAGCCAACCCACTATAGAGCCTTCAATAGGGGAACAGACGTGAACAGACAAGACCAAATCAACGTGGAGAAAAGCATAATGAAGGACAAATATATGAAAAATATAGATTGTTAACAGCTGTTGACCAAAAAGCTGATCTATTGTGGTAAAACCAGGCGGTGAGGAGGTCATTCAGACTGCTGCAGTCAATCAGCCCTTGGGTACTGACCCTGGAAGGAAGACTGACCTCTTATATAACTCCCTTATCGTCGTTGTCGGTTGGAAACCTTGTATCTCTCAAGTTTCACATTTGTACGTTCTTTTGCAAAGTAGAGCCCTGCTTCATCATACAAGGCCGTCGCACAAAAGTAGTGAAAACAGCAGATCTACAAGCACACAACGCCTCGCGGTGCGAGGCATTGTGTGCTTGTCGATCGGCTGTTTTCACTAGTTTAAATCATTTTTAAAATGATGAATGCAAAACGAACGGTTTTGGATATACAAGGTTTTCACCCGACAACTATGTTATATTAAAATGAATATGTTCTTAGATTCCATGATACTCCTTGGTCAAACTGTCTGTCTCTCTGTCTCTCTGTCTGTCTGTCTGTCTGTCTGTCTGTCTGTCTGTCTGTCTGTCTGTCTGAATGCATGCAAACATACATTACCAAATACCAACAATAATAACGAACAGGTTGGACAGCAACTTATGATCAGTTTGTCAGTCAGGCAATACACATCAATGCAATGCGTTTTTTTTTTCTTTTTCTGTGTTTGTGTGTGTGCTTGATAATAATGATTGCATCACATTTGGTATGAAATTAACATGTGTTAATTGAAACAACATTTTCAGTGTGGCAGAAGCAACTCCACGTACACAGTCTAAGTAACTCATAACTCAATCATCAAACATCTTAGATGAAATAAATGATAAGCCGTCTACTACAGAGCTTTAATATGATCACAACCTCTTGGGGTCTTATCTAATGCTTAATATATACTCTGCCGTACAACGGCGCCGCGTTGTGGGGTTAAGTTGAGGGTCTGCTATTTTCAGCACGAGACACCGTTGTACGATGGAGCATACATTTAAGAACATTTAGGAACGCACTGGACTGAATTAGAGTTCTCAAATTCTGCCCGAACCCGACCATACCCGAACCCGACCCGACATTTAGGGTAGGGTAGGGCCAAAAATGTATGCTAATTAGTCAGGCCGGGTAGGGCCTCGGGCTCAATGAAAAAAGAAAATATATATTTTGTATTATTTTATTACTAAATTCTTTCCAAACCTGACCATACCCGACCCGACGTTTTCGGGCAGGGTAGGGCCTAAAATGTATGTTAACTAGTCGGGTAAGGCCTAGGGCCGGCCCAGTTAGGGCCGGGCCTTAATGTTCAGGCCCGTTGAGAACTCTAGACTGAATTACCCTTGAGTCACATACTGTGTAGAGCTAATCTAACATTTAATAATGGTAACAGAACTGTGTGCACAAATAACAAAGTGACAACTGAGCACATGCAAGTAGACATAACTCAACCCTCCAATCCCATAATAAAATCATAATGTGATAATGTGAGATATGGATTCTGACAGCTGGAAAACAGAAAACAACCCAGAGTCAATCTCACATGGAAATTCATTAAGTGTAAATTAGTGTCGAGACCCCATGATACATGGATTAATAAATGAGGACAATTTAACTTTAACAGGAGAGTGGAATCTGCATGTGTCTCTTTTTTGCTTTTTTTTAAAAATATTCTCAGCTGAGATCCAGCGACACTTTTGTGACTTGACCTGTCTTGCTGTTTTCTTTTTTATTTTTATCCCACGATTTTGTAACCAAGTAACCAATTGCCTATGTAATCCTGGGCACTGCTTTCCCTCTGCCGCGCCTGGGGAGACAACGGACTGACCTTCATTGCATGAGTAGTCCAAGTTGTTTCTTTACACCTGACAGGGGGGATTTCCCCGGTATGGACATAGCGTGTGGAAGGAACACGTTATTCCAACCAGTTCCTTTCCCCTCCATCAGGCGCCCCAGCTGGCCAGGGGGAGGCATTATAGAGACCAGAGACTGCATGTTTTTGTGAGGGTATCAACCCTAGGAGACACGGGGAGAACATGCAAACTCCACACAGAAAGGCCCTTTCGCCAAACCACCTAGGCTGTGGGCGCTGATGACGCAGAAGAGAGAACACGCCCCCAGCACCCACAGCGTCCCCCGGCGGGAATCAAACCCAGGACCTTCTAGCTGTGAGGCGACAGTGCTACACTGCGCCACCGTGCCCCCTGCAGATGCCGTGGGCTCGGTTGGGCTCGGCGAGCCCACTCAAGCTGTACACACTCGCGCCCGACATGCACGCATGCACACGCACGTGCACGCACATCGTCAAGTTGTGTGACGGCTAGACGGCTCGGTCAACACTTCAATCCCCTACCTGTCTGCTTTGCATAACAATACTCTGGTAGGCAGGCTCATTTACACTTGTATATGCGTCAGCAGCCTACGCTCGCCTAGCATTCTTTGCAGACTTTAGCTCCTTTCGGAACCTCGTCTCCCTCCGCTATGCTCCTCACTCTTCATGTCATGAGTTTAAATCACTCATTTTGTCAGAGCTGCATAGCGGAGGGACTCGGGAGATGTTCCGAAAGGAGCTAGCAGACTTTACTGTGTGTGGCTGAGTCTATAAAGTCTATGTAAAGTTATTTTATATAAAACCTTTAACCATTAATTGAAACTAAAATAAAAACAACAAATTAACAATGTTACTAAATAAGAAATATAATTAGATTACAAATGTTGTGTTATACAGTATTTGCACCGAGCGGCAGACATGCGTGCACACGTGCGCGCACGTGACGTCATGCATTTAGAGGGGAACCACTTCTAAAATCCATATCACACCACTGTGTATTTCTGAGTTCACAGAGAGATCTCTGCATTTCTGGCCGTAAGTAAGCGTGAAGCTCAAGTAAAAATAACACAAACCTACTCCCACACACACTTTCAACAGCGTAATTATAGATTCTGCTTGGCAATGCAACATTGACACATTTTGTGACCAGGTCAACTAAAGTTACATTTATATAGTTGATCATACAAGGACGTGTTTGCCCAAAAGAGCAGAACGCACCGTCGCAGTGCGACACACGGTTAGATCTGTTCTTTATCGGCAATGGACAATGTTGTATTACATAATATAAAATAGGCTTCAGGGGCAACGTTACACCCATCAACATAACGAATAGGATGTACAATATATAGTCGTTGTCGGGTGGAAACCTTGTATGTCCAAAACGTTTGTTTTTATCATTTAAAAAAAATTAACTAAACTAGTGAAAACAGCCGATTTACAAGCACACAACGCCTCGCACCGCGAGGCGTTGTGTGCTTTTAGATCTGCCGTTTTCACTACTTTTGTGCAGCGACCTTGTCTGATGAAGCAAGGCTTTACTTCGCAAAAAAAAACGTACAGATTTGAGACTGTTCAAATGTTGCCTGGCGTTGCCAGCCTCTATCACACACTTCATTTTGGGAAGAGAGTCTGGGATTTCAGGGAGAGTTTTCATTTCTGGAGTTTGCCCCAAACCACTTGCCCCAAGCCTACAGAAACCATGTGCCCCAAGCATCAACCCTGATTGGCCAACCCTTGAAGCTGGTTGAAGAAATAGAATCTCAATGGATCGGTGCCAGACCGTACTACAACACCACTACCGCCAGAGGGTGTTGTTGTGTTCGGTCTGGTTTATTAACCAAGTTCAAAGGCAAGTTCAAATGGAAGTGTTCGTGGTGGTTCCTCTTCAAAGGCTCATCGTTCGTCTCTCCGTCACAGGAAGACGTAGGCTACTGTACGGGAGAGCTCCTCGGTTCATCGAGAGGACGGGCTGCTGCAACCTGACGCCGCAGGGCAGCAGAACCGATGGGCCAACTCATTCTCCTCATCTTCCTCTCTTAGAAAACAACAGGGACGGGTATGCAGATAGAAAGACAGACAGGATAGAAACGGACAAAAAAAAAGGAGCGTGGAAAGAGTGTGAGATATTATGTGAGAAGAAAACATAGGAATAACATCTGGACACCCGAACAGCAGAGACAGAGGACAGGACAGGGCTCTAATACTAGTAAGACACCTGAGGGTGACATGCGACCTCAGGGTGACATGCGACCTCGCCCTAAAGGGCGAGGTTGCGCCAATTCTTGACTATCTGGCCAACCACAGCGTTTCTCTGACGATTCTAGTTGTTGTCATTCTGGGGGGAGTTTGTTCATGTTTTTGTGAGGGTATCAACCCTAGGAGACACGGGGAGAACATGCAAACTCCACACAGAAAGGCCCTATCGCCAACCCCACCTAGGGTGTGAGCGATAGGGCCTAAACATGGAGATGTGGAGAACACTATATATGGAGATAGTCCAGTCCATCATGTCATATGGGACTACCGTCATAGACAGTAGCCATTGTTAGGCCAGAGTCAATGGCTGTCTGTCTGACTGTCTGTACAGGAAGGGATGTCACATGACATACTTTTTATGCCCATATATGAGTCGTTCTGTACCACATCTCCATGTTTAGGCCAAACAGGTTCGCTCCATTTCTCCATGTATAGGTCCAAATGCCCAACGTCGAGCTTGACAAGGAGGATACCGCACATTGTACCTCATCCACCCTTTCTTCTCCCTCCTTTTGGTATCTTTATCCTCCTCCTCCTTTTTTTCTTTTTTATTCTTCTCTTTTTTTCACAGCCGCCCCCATATTTACTTTAGAAAATATATATAAAATTCTAAGAACGTTTCGAGTACCAGTTTGATACAAGAGCGAATAAGCGATACACTTCTGGAATCCTGTGCGTCGACTTAAAGTCGGATCCAGGCCTAATAACTTTATCTAGCCGTCCCGTTGCCACCTCCTTGTTACATTTTCTTTTCTGAGACACATTGTACCTCATCCACCCTTTCTTCTCTCTCCTTTTGGTATCTTTATCCTCCTCCTCCTTTTTTTTCTTTTTTATTCTTCTCTTTTTTTGTCTTTCTTAGTCTTGTGTATCCTTCTCTTTTGGCTACTGTCTATGACGGTAGTCCCATATGACATGATGGACTGGACTATCTCCATATATAGTGTTATCCACATTTCGTATAGCCGCCCCGTACAGGAAGTGATGTCACAACTCGCTGACATCACACTGACATCACTCCCGTACAGAAGGAAGGTTACAGAAGGAAGGTTACGGAAGGAAGGTCACTCAAGCGACACGGTTTTTCAGGGTATATGCAACCTTCGGTCGCAATTATTACAACTAGAGAGGGGAACGATAGAAGTTGGAGATGCACGGCTCACCCAGCTTATGTACCTGTTGTACCCATCTGACAGTCTGTCTATACTGTATTGATTGTACCAGTGGTGTGTTCTAGATTTATTTTTATTTTTAGGGCATACTATAATTATTCCCTCTCACACCCACGGCCAGTGGTGCAATGGTGATTCAATGTTTTGGGGGTCGCGAACGTCACTCAACACCTACTATACAGGTCTTGTTTCTTTGTTAGAACAGTTGTCGAGGTGTGAACTTGAGGGGGTGCGAGACCCCAGCTCAGAAAAGATATGGGTCGTCGGGGGGCGCGCGACCCAAGACTACGGCAACACTGCCCACGACACGCATGTGCGTAGTCACCGAATGAAATAACCATGTCACACACTCAAAAAAAGTGGGAAAAATCCAATAACTGCTACGTGTAAAAACAAACATGCTTCACAGACAGCACCTCTAATCAATGTATAGCTTTAGCCCACAAGCCTGATGGAATACTACATGCCCAAAGCTTTCAAACTTTTTTTCTACAGGTTTCTTTGGTGTAAAACTAAAGGGCTTCCTGCTCGTGAGGCAGATTGATGCTGTGTCATCCATGTTATGACCAGTAAGACCGTCAGGTCCCAGCGTGATTTTAGGGCAAAATCTGTAGGCGCAGTGTCCAAAAATGTGTTTGAAAAAATCTGCCTGATGGTGGCACTATATGGGACAGATTCATGTTGATGAGATGAGTATAGACATAATGTGTACCGATTTGCGTGATTATAGGGCAAAATCTGTAGGAGCAGTGTCCAAAAATGTGTTTGATAGTAACTGCGACCTGACGGTCGCAACAACCAGTTGGCTTGGGGGGGATATACAGTATTAACTAATCATCAAATGATTTACATTGGACAACAACAATCTAGATCTGTCAGTGTGCCCGTGTAGGAGACGCATCGGCGTTTGAATACTAATGAAGTGTGCCTGGCAGTGACAGGTGTCAGGTCTATTGTTAAGTTCATTTGTGAACTGCTTCGGAACTATGGCCTGTGGCCATTCCTTATCACCTCAAGGAAGACAATAGCCACACATTCACTAAACATCAGACCCCACGCAACATTACCACGAAAATAGGATATTTAAGTTCACTTTCTTGCTGGCCCCATGCAGCCCCTCTTCCTGCGTATCAGATACGCTCTTTTCAAGGTTTCTCGAGGGCATACGCTTAAAAAAGAAAATTCATATGACGTATGCTGCGTACCACGGTAGAACACACCACTGGATTGTACGCCAGGCACAGCACTTCCCTCAGGTCTTCTGCAATGCGCAGACAAGGTTTGAAGCCGGTTGGTTGGTTGGTCAAGATACGCAAACTACAGACATGCAGACAAACACACAACATATCGTCGTTGTCGAGTGGAAACCTCGTATCTCCAAGTTTCAAATTTGTATGTTCTTTCGCAAAGTAAAGCCCTGCTTCATCGTACAAGGCCGTCGCACAAAAGTAGTGAAAACAGCAGATCTACAAGCACACAACGCCTCGCGGTGCGAGGCGTTGTGTGCTTGTAGATCGGCTGTTTTCACTAGTCTAAATCATTTTTAAAATGGAAAATGCAAAACAAACGGCTTTGGACATACAAGGTTTTCACCCGACAACGGCGATATAATACTATAAATGGAAAAGGACCTGGTATTCCTATGATAACAGATGCTTTTCAATTAGCTGCAGCAATAGGAACAAAACTCTCCCAAAGTTGGAACCAGAACTACTTGTTTCTGAAACAGCATCAGCACGTATCCTCCTCCTCAGGTCAGAACATTAACTGAACTTGTGTTCCCTAATGGGTTTTCTTTTTCAGTCATTTATGTTTTATTCATTTAGTTGGGAGAATTTTGTGTATTCACACTATATTGTTTTGTCTCCTGAGTTGACACCGAAATAAACTCCAATCAATATCTCATTGAAATGGAAATTAAGTATTGCAACTTGAAATTCAGCCCTTTGTTACAAATTAAAAAGTAAATAAAAATAACAGTGTTTAAAAAATATATATAGACCTTTATTTTGACTTTGTGAACTGAACACACCACCTGAAGTAGCCTACATGGTACAGAGTTAGAATGGATGCAGTTGCACTGTACAGCAGAGGTTCCCATACATTTTCGTCTCAGGTCACCTCCGTAAATTCATGAGTCAAATATGCAAAAACATCCTCCTAAGATACAGTATGTGACAAGGAAAAATTGAGGGAATATCTGTTTGCATTATAGGACCGATCAAACATAACTTATAGTTAATACTTAGCGTTTAACCACTTGAACCCCAGCATCCCTATTCTGGGAGGGGGGGCATTCACCAAAAATAGCTGATCTACAAGCTCACAACGCGTCACAGCATGACACGTTGTGAGCTTGTATATGCTATATTTGGCGAAGAGACTTGGTGTACGGTAGGCTGGAAAAGATGGCACCAGTACGGTGCAACTTAGCTCTGGTCCATAGCATTAGTGGAGTTCTCTCTAACACTATGTTCGTCTACCTGCCAAATAATCCGAAAAAAAAAAAAAAAAAGTTTCGCCCCTCATCAAACCAAAGGTATCATTGGACAGATGAAAGCTTACTCTACTTAGTGGACGCTGTCTGAGCCCCCCACCACACACTTAAAATACATTTCTAGGCCGAAATGAAAAATATTCCACCGGATGAAGACTCCATTCCTTCTAGTTTTTTACTATTTGTCGTCGCCATCACGGCGCCAGCTCACTACTGCCGCGCAGGTCAGAGGACCGAAATGCACCGCAATAACAGATCATTAGTCTCGTTGGGTGTTATTCAGCTCTGTGACGTTGGAAGCTTGGAAGCGCTGTTATGTAAAAACAGTATTCAACCAGGAAGAGCATCTCCATCCGGTGGAATATTTTTCATTTCGCCCTAGAAATATATATTCAAGCGTGTGGTGGGGGGTCCAGACTGCGTCCACTAAGTAGAGTAAGCTTTCATCTGGCCACCGATACCTTTGGTTTGGCGAGGGGCGAAACAGTTTTTGTTATTTTCGGACCAGACGACGGGTGCTTTCCGGATTTGCCAAGGATATGGGAGGTAGACGAACATAGCGTTAGGGAGAACTCCACTAACGCTATGGACCAGAGCTAGGTGCAACTCAGGTCTGTTTTACTAAAGTATAAGTGGTTAAACTGAAGAGTTATAGATATATTCCGATAAATTCTGAGGCACCTCTGGACTTGCGTCACGGTTGCCTGACTGCGAGCGCCAGACATCTCACACTACGTTTCACTTCGGGATGAGAGTCTGAAATTGAGGGCAGACATTCTATTTCGGCGGGGGGGGGGGGGCTAAAGCCTATTGACGTCACACACACACATACACACACACACACACACGCGACGGCGACGTGGCGTGACATTGCAAAAATACGTTATTTCTCATAACATATTATATGTCTGCATGTTTACGTTAGTGCAAAATGGTATTAAAACGTGAAGAAACGGCACTATTTCATAGTTTATTAAAATAATACGAGTCGAGTCTGACTCCGCCATGACAGTTTTCACGGACCAATCAGAGTCCAATAGACTCTCACGTGGGCAGAGGACACCAATCAGAGTCCACGAGCGAGTCTCACGTGAGCTCAAGAGCTCTGTTTGGAGGGGGCTGGGACCGGAGCAGCCACACCACGTGCCCCAAGCATACAACCCTGATTGGCCCATTCAATGCGCCCGCTCTTTGGGCGCTTTCGAAATAGATTAAAATGTGTGCAGCTTCAGTCCACACTACACACCACCCACCAGCAGGGGGTGGTGATGTGCGGACTGAAGTGTCAGGCTAGCGTCACGGCACCCTAGGCCTAGGGTGCCACGTCACTACTTTGGAAAGCCCTGCTGTACAGTGTCAGTATACGCATTGCATATATTTTCAATATTAAGTCCTTAGTAAATGTTCCATCTCAGATTAGACACGTTTAGCTGGGTTCCAGTAGAGAGAAAAGTACTGCGTCCTGTATAAGAATAAATACTCATTTACTACTAAAGATAGATAAATAGATAGATAGATACCTTTATTATCCCAAGGGGGAAATTCAGTTGTCCAGTTGTAGCACAGCAGTATACAGTTATTTACAAAGTTACAGAGAAGTAGGAAAAGATAGATAAGAGTAAAAAACAAGAGCAGTACAGTACCAAAAAAGAGAAGGTGCATCGATAGAGGGGGCGAATTAAATATAAGTATATATACATAAAGTGTCTTATGCTGTACACTGGATTTTCAATTTATATTATCTAATTCATGAACACCAGTGACTACACAAAAGAAAACCCATAAATGGAGGGTAGAGGGTGCACGTTTTCTCCATGAATAATATGTGGATTTCAAAGCATAAGAAAGCATCCTTATTGTCTTTAAAGCTGCAATCTGTAACTTTGGTGTCCTTCCTGGGATTTGAACCAAGGTCTCCTGCGTGCATGCCAAAACCTTTACTGTAATGGAAAGCATGTTTGAGCTGAGGATAGATTACTATTTGACTTCTGTACAATGCCAAGTGTCTTGACATATTTATATAGGCTACTGTCAATATGTCAATAGAAGAGCAGGTAGTTTTGTTGATACATTTTTTTTATAAAAAGTTATGGATTGCAGATATGGATTTACATCATTTTCCAGAGTATTAGTGGAATGAATAACATGCCTGGCCAGTAGGTGGCAGTATTGGGGCATCAACTCTCATGCACTGATCGGATGCATGTGTGACACAACTTGAGAGAACATTGGCTGATGGGAGATCACAGGTGAAAATTCACCAGATGATTTCTTTTTTTTTTCAAAGTAAAGTGTTATCTCCATTATAACATGACTCATGCGCCACCGTTGAAAATAAGTGGTCTCTTTCTCTCTTCAAAGCTGTCACATTTACAAGCGGAAGGACACTACACAATTATAATAGTGTTAATTTCAAGCTGAGAGTGTTCAAATAGATGCAGGTGTAGAAATCCGAGCTTGTAGAAATGGAACTAAATGGACACTCACAGGTCCATTTGGGGGGGGGGGGGGGGGGGGGGTAGAGTGGTAGAGTGAGGCATGGTTTAGACCAGTGGTTCCCAGACAATGGGTCAGGACCATTTTTTGGGTTATGCAAACATTTGTATGTCTTGCAAATACATGTTTACACTTGACAGTTTGGTCAGTTTGGCCAGTCCTGTCGAATATTCGACTATTCGAATACTTTGAGGTTGAATAATTCGAAAACTAAAAATCACTATTCGTGAATGCACTAATATATAATATATATTGTTCTTAAATATATATATATAATTAAAGAGCCAAATCCGTACATTTCATAAACAACTTGAAGAAATGTAGTGAAAACAGCAGACAGCAAGCTGTGAAAAATAGTGTATTTATGAGGTATTTTTGCAAGTTTGGGTCCCAGGAGCTCTTTTGCGTCTCGAGCTGAAAAGGTTTGGGAAGCCCTGGTTTAGGAAAAGTGTTTCCTTGACAGGTGTTCTTCCAGGTGACATGCGAGGGGACGCTTGAGTGGATTCAAAGCCATGCTGACATTTGGTAGAACCTCCGTGGGTCGTTTGTATTTCTACCAGGAGGACACGATAAAGGAAGTACTGTCAATGACCTCATCATAAGGATTGGTACATAAACACATGTAAACAAAGTGGATTCTGACACTATTTGCTCTAATTAGTTAAGTGTGCCTGCCATGCAATGGCAAAACACTTATTGTAATCCGCCATACTTAGTTAACGATAACCACCTCACAACATTTCGGCACGTAATAACTGCTGCACGATTTACGCCACCCCCGCAATATATACATCAAAACGTGCGGCTCGGCCGGGAATGGGGTGCTATTAAAAAAAATACGCCAAAAAACCCCATTGACTTTGAATGGGGGAATGCAGAAAATAATTAAACTTTAACGCCACAAAACTCTGGCATACTTTTGCCTAGCAACATGATTTAAACTTTAAAACGCTCACATGACTTTGGACTTGCCCACTGGCCTACTGGTCCAGGCGCATACCACTTAGGCATTGCCACATAGGCATGGATGCCTGGCAGCGTCGCCGGTTCGATTCCTGACCATGTCACTCCCCATCTCTCCCCCCATTTCCTGTCAGTCTCCTGTCCTATCCAATAAAGGCATAAAAGCTAAACTAAACTCATTAGTAGTCCCAACGGCTAACCGGCACTAATGCTAACCGCTACTTCCACTAATGCTAATGCTAAAATTGCTGATGCTAAAAATGCAAATATAAAAATGCTGATGCTAAAGGTTGCACACACTTAACGAGCTGCAGGCACACTTAAAACTTTTCTAGTTTACTTATTACTTGCGCAAGCAGAGCGCGCAAGTACTGCCATCGGCTGGGTAAGTATCTATGTATGTCCGTGTCCTTAAGACCGTAGCCCAATCAGGGACCAGCATCTCTGGCAACATCATCATTAACAGGCAATGAGAGACCAGTATTCCTGGTATGGCATATACCAGTAAGACTCCCTAATCGGGAGATAAGCGACCGTTGGTCGCTTATCTCCACAAATAGGCCAAAAGTTTGTTTTACCAATTATCAAGACATACGGGCAGTTGACAGTTTGCCATGGTTACTCATTGAAGTTGAATCTCCATATATGGAGACATAAGTTGCTCATACCATAGCAACCATGTTTTTTACAGGGCCTGGGATTGATGACATCAGAAATCTCCATATATGGGCATGAAAGGGATTTTGTTTCTGGAAATATGTCTGTGGGGTGCCACATTTGGAATAAAACACTTACATCACACATCTGGATATCCATACAGCCCATCTAGTTTGCCTGTGTCCATTTATGCCCATATATCTGATGACATTGGGACAATGATCTCCATATATGGGCATAAAACTTATGTTAATTAGTAAAGCCTGGGGATCTCCATATATGGGCATGAGGGGTACCCTAAAAGGGCATCATCTGGGAATAGCAAATATAGTTATCCTAGAAAGTGAAAATCTTACATCAAAGGCCATAACTACCTACCTACCACCATACTGCATTCCTCATTAAACTACCTACCAGTAAGATGCCTATAGGGAGAAAAGCAAAGGGCGAGGTTGCACCATTTCTTGGTCTTCTGGCCAGTGATGTATATCGGACCATTTAACCATATATGGAGACATCTGGTACCCAAAGATATTCACAGATATGGGCTTAATATTGATGACATATATGGGCGTAAAAGGATTTGGTTCCCCTGGCATCACAGGGATCTCCATATATGGGCATAAAATGGATTTGGTTACCCTGGCAACACGGGGATCTCCATATCTCCATATATGGGCATAAAAGGGATTTGGTTCCCCTGGCATCACAGGGATCTCCATATGGGCATAAAAGGGATTTGGTTCCCCTGACATTACAGTGATGTCAGTGGCTGGTTCTACAGAGGGGATCTCCATTTATGGGCATAAAAGGGAATGTATGTATGATGATGTCAGATATCATAGACGTCATAGGACTTTCACATAACGAATAACTGAGTAAGCATGTAAACCCGTAAAATCTATATTTGGGCATGGCTGATTTATGACCTCATCATGATGACACGAGCAAACACAGCTGAATTGTATAAATGATCAGTGCAGAAACCAACAGAAGTATTTGGCCAAGACTCTTCGATTTAAACATCAACAAAGGTGTGACGTTTGTTGATGGTCACAAAGGTGTGACGGACGGACGGACGGACGGACGGACGGACGGACGGTGGAGGTTTTCATAGTAAACTGCTCCCTGACGGTCGCAATTATATCATAATATGTCACACAAGTAGGCCAGGCCATGCATGGCCTACTAGTGCGCCAGGCGCAAGTTGGCACCTCGACAGAGTGCAGTTCTATAGTTAAGTCTGGGGTACCGCTAACTGAGTGGTTGAGGCACGTACCACACAGCTCTGATGCCAGACAGCAAGTCCTGGGTTCGACTCTCGGGCTGGGCCGACCTTTGCTGACTCTACGACTCTCTCCCTCCTCCCTTTCTTTCTACACTCTAACTACTTGTAACTATAACCCCCCCCCCCCCCCCCCCCCCCCCAAAAAAAAAAAAGAAAAAAGAAAAAACATTTAAAAAAGTCTTTTGGGTCTACTTCACCAACATGAGGACACTCACATATTGGAGCAACAGATGAAGATTATCATCAATAGGCTATTTGGATTGTATCACAGCCTGGTATATAGTATCTAAGCCACGGTTCTACCAAAGCCATAAGTCACTTTGTTTTAGTTTTGTAGTTATTTTAAGGGTATTGTGGAAGGAGGGGAGAAGGGGGGGGGGGGGGGTGGGGGGGGGGGGGGGTCCCGTTAGGAGGTTCTTGTTTTCCAGGCCTCCTTACCTGTTGTCCCCCTGCAAGCTTTGGTCAGCGGAGGGGCAGCAGTACTGATGGAGGCTGATGAAGCTGTGAATGGTCAGACTGGAGGGGAGGAGCGTGGCAAAGGCTGCACCGCTCCCCCTGGTGGGGGTGGTGGGAGCCGACACGGGCTGCCCCAACACTGAAGATGGCCTGACACCCACAGGACAGACCAGAGAGGACAGACAGACAGACAGACAGACAGACAGACAGACAGACAGACAGAGAAAGCAGAGAATGGTCAGAGCAACAAAAAAAACAAAAAAAACGAAAAATTAAAAAGACGAAGATAGAAACAAGCAGCAACGTGAGGCAGCAGAACATTGGCAGAATAGTGAAAGAATGAGACACACAACAAAGAGAAAAATGCAGAGATACGTGGCAATTCGTACACTGCGGCCTGCAGAGAATCGAAATCTCAATTTATACTCCATTGGCACGGCGTGTCACTTGAACTGCTAACAAGCTATATATAAGACGGGCGCATTGTTAGCTTGTAGATCAAACTTGTCAGTGAGTTTCGCGTTGTACTATGGAGTGTAAACTAGGGTAACTCCCGGGCAATAATACATCACAGCAAATGGAGGAGCGCTGCTGAGATCAACTCCACCTCCGCTAGGTAGCGAGTGAGTCAGCTGACATCTTTTGATCCACATATAATGACACGAAGAGGGAGAGCTGAGGAGACAGGCGACTCAACCGAGAGAAACTCATGCATAGTCAAACACATCCTGAACACAAATGTTGACAAAGTCATTAAACAAGGCAGAGAAAGAGAGACAGAGACACATGTAGGAAGAGAAATGTTATATCCTGTTCCCACCAGAAGTAGTGTGTAGGCTATAATATATGCATATTCTTTAGAATATGGGAAATCCTAATGCCAGGCAGTATATGAGTATGCCTTTCTGTTGGGGTTGTTTTTCTTTTCTGGTGTGACATGTTTGACATCACAAATGCACTAGATCACTGGTTCTAAAACAGTTTAATTTCAAGAACCAGCATAACCAGACATTCCAACTTTGAGATCATCATTTCCGGGAGGTCCCTTGTGCACGTGCGCGCAGCGCGTGTGCACCCGTTCGCCGCGTGAGCGCGAATAAAATATATATTTTTTCTCGGATTTTACTTATTTTTCTACAGTTAAAAATGGTTAAAAGCGGTTCTGCACGGCGGCGGAACCATTTTAGGCTTAATATAATCTGATTAATTTATAGTCGCAATCATTCATTTGCTGGATTGACAGTTCAACGACGAATTAGAACACATTTATTTGCATCACGGGTCGCAGATCCTGTTTCTAGACCGGATCCAGACGGATATGGCAGGCATTTGCGGGAGCGGCCGGGATTTCGGGGAGGTTTAGTGCCACTCGCGGGTGTGCGGGAGGAGACGTTGATTTCCGGGAGACTCCCGCAACATCCGGGAGACTTGGGATGTCTGCATAACTAAGTATACAAATGAAACCAAATGGACCCTTATGGGTCCATTTCGTTCTACCTTCCAGTGAAGTTGACAGGGGAGAGGAGGCTGCAGATGGGATTCCCTTAGCAACTAGTTGAGGGTTTGACCGTTTCATGCATCTGACTGGCTGTGACACTGGTTGGACACTGGCTGGGCCCCAACAGGCTTGGCTGTTATTATCTGTCTCTTGACAGGGGCCTGGTAAGGTGTGCTGGGGCGGGGGCAGGCACGTCTGGCTGCAGCCGGGGTTCAACAATGAATTAGGCGTTGTTCCAAGAGACAGGTTGAAGGCAGGTTTTTTTTCACCCTGGACTGGAGGCCAGAATGAGTTCCGTTGGAAGAGAGTTGGGGTTATCAATGCTGGGAGTTTATCATATCTCTCCCTTGAGCCATATATTTGATGTAAAAATATAGAGTACGAACGTAACCCCAGTTTTATGAAAATACAGTGTGAGCGAGACGTCTCGCCAAAACAACCCTTCTTGTATGCAGACGAGAAGGAAAGTGTTTGAGAACTGAAGGGCTGATCCACACTGGCATGACGTAACCTATGGTTTATAATGTTTGAGTCATGGTGGTGTCAAAAAATGAACCGGGGTGAACTTGAGCGTCCCACGTTGACATTGACTTCGGCAGTGGAGCACCCTTCATTAATTAAAACAGGAGCGCTCCCAGCGTTGGCGTTGACGCGACGCTCGACGCGCCCGGTGGAGCCGGGGGGGTAATGTGTCACCCACCTCCTTGTAGTATCTCTGTAGTGAGGGAACCATGCCCTTTACTGCGTCGCCTGTTCCTCGGTCGATCAGGCAGAGGAACAAAAAACCACAACAAGAATTGTATCTTCAAAAAGCATCAGAATTCCTGAGATCCATATGATTCAATTATTTAGTTTAGACGTTGTAGTTGTATATATATATATATATATATATATATATATATATATATATATATATTTTTTTTTTTTTTTTTTTTTCAACCTCAACCTCCACCAGGTAACGAGTCTGATCATTTGATCCGCATTTAATGACAGACAGAATGGGAGAGCTGAGGCAATAAGACAACCCAACAAAGAGAAACTCATGCATATAGTCAGAGCCTGGCTACAAAAGTAGAAAGTCAGGAATAACACACCAGATCAAATGTTTCAATTAACTCAGAGGATGACATTGTGGAGTATCCTGATTAGAGAGAGAGAGAGAGAGAGAGAGAGAGAGAGAGAGAGAGAGAGAGAGAGAGAGAGAGAGAGAGAGAGAGAGAGAGAGAGAGAGAAAAATAGACCACTTATCTTCAACAGTGGTGCATGAGTCACATCATAATGGAAATGGAAATTATAAATGTCCTCAAAATGCATTGAACCTGCGTCAGTGCATGCCGTTTTGATACCCCAATACTGCCACCTACAGTTGCAGACAGTGTGCACAATAAAGTTGGGCGTGATCCGTCGTGAGATTAGATCCAGACAGACAGACAGAAAGACATGCAGACAGACAGACAGACAGACAGACAGACAGACAGACAGACAGACAGACAGACAGACAGACAGACAGACAGACAGACAGACAAGACAAGACAAGACAAGACAAGACAAGACAAGACAAGACAGACAGACCACAATGGAAATAAGTCCCCATACATTTTTGTGTTATCCTTTTAGCCTCAATGTCTGACTGTACCCTGTGCTGTTTACCTTTCTGAAACAGACAGAGACAGACCTGCTGATAGAGGGCTATTTCCAGAGCCATGCCATAGAAAGAAAGAAAGAAAGAAAGAAACCTTTGACTATAATTGTGTCATTTGAGTCATTTGTTCCGGGAATGAATGCAGATTTCAATCTTTAACACTAAAGACAAAAGCCAGATATGAGTGGGTGTGAGTGGGTGTTAGGTGTTGTTGTTTTATTGTCAAAAGAATTCCCATCACTGTAATGTATTATTTAATCCATTGTGTTTCTCAATGTCGGGTCCTGGGTCCACCGGTGCCATGGCATTTGCCCGACATCTCGTTGTAACTACATCCCATTAATCAGAATCTGGTGAATGTTAACCTGGTAAAAGATACTTAGCTTAAACCTAAACCTAACCCTAACCTCAGTACAATTATGCCTAAACCTAAACCTAACCCAAACCCTAACCCTAACCTCAGTAAAACTATGGCTAAACCTAACCCTAACACCTAACCCTAACCAAAGTAGGACTAATGAGATGTAGGACTAATGAGATGTAGGACTAATGGGCAGTTCACGAATGTCTACCGAATGTTGTTTTATCATAACTATATTACCATGATAGTACTAGTAAGACACCTGAGGGTGGAATGCGACCTCAGGGTGACATGCGACCTCGCCCTAAAGGGCGAGGTCGCGCCAATTCTTGACTATCTGGCCAACCACAGCGTTTCTCTGACGATTCTAGTTGTTATCATTCTTAGGGGAGTTTGTTCATATTTTTGTGAGGGTATCAACCCTAGGAGACATGGGGAGAACATGCAAACTCCACACAGAAAGGCCCTATCGCCAACCCCACCTAGGGTGTGAGCGATAGGGCCTAAACATGGAGATGTGGAGAACACTATATATGGAGATAGTCCAGTCCATCATGTCATATGGGACTACCATCATAGACAGTAGCCATTGTTAGGCCGGAGTCAATGGCTGTCTGTCTGACTGTCTGTACAGGAAGTGATGTCACATGACATACTTTTTATGCCCATATATGAGTCATTCTGTACCATGTCTCCATGTTTAGGTCCAAATGACCAACGTCAAGCTTGACAAGGAGGATACCGCACATTGTACCTCATCCACCCTTTCTTCTCTCTCCTTTTGGTATCTTTATCCTCCTCCTCCTTTTTTTCTTTTTTATGCTTCTCTTTTTTTCACAGCCGCCCCCATATTTACTTTAGAAAATATATATTAAATTCTAAGAACGTTTCGAGTACCAGTTTGATACAAGAGCGAATACACTTCTGGAATCCTGTGCGTCGACTTAAAGTCGGATCCAGGCCTAATAACTTTATCTAGCCGCCCCCGTTGCCACCTCCTTTTCTTTTCTGAGACACATTGTACCTCATCCACCCTTTCTTCTCTCTCCTTTTGGTATCTTTATCCTCCTCCTCCTTTTTTTGTCTTTCTTAGTCTTGTGTATCCTTCTCTTTTGGCTACTGTCTATGACGGTAGTCCCATATGACATGATGGACTGGACTATCTCCATATATAGTGTTATCCACATTTCGTGTACACTGTAGCCGCCCCGTACAGGAAGTGATGTCACAACTCGCTGACATCACACTGACATCACAGAGGTTACGGAAGGAAGGAAGGACACTCAAGCGACACGTTTTTTCAGAGTATATGCGACCTTCGGTCGCAATAATGAAAAGTGAGTTCAGTTATAACTATATCATGATATACTACCTGATGAACATGAGAACTGTTCAGACCTCCTGCAGACCACATCCTGTTCAGGATGACACTTACAATTAAGTGGAAAGTTGCTCAATCTTACATTCCTTCTTAAAGAGAGAGTGTGTGTGTGTGTGTGTGTGTGTGTGTGTGTGTGTGTGTGTGTGTGTGTGTGTGTGTGTGTGTGTGTGTGTGTGTGTGAGTAAGTTTAGGCCCAGCAGGGGTCTAAAGTCTGTAATTCAAGAGATGGGACTGTCTGCTCTGTGTAAACTGTCTTGAGACAACTTTTATTGTTTTTTTTACTTTTAAGTTGAATTGAATTGAAGCGAGTATACAAATGGGACCACATGGGACCCATAAGGGCACTATATTGTTGAGTTCATTGGTTCTCAACCTTTTTAATTTCAAGGACCCCCACTTTGATATGCATTAGGCCACAAACTCCTAAAATCCACTTGGAAATCCGCAATCAAACATGCATTTTGCGGGAAGTAGGAAGAAAAAAAAATGGTTGCCAACTCGCGGAAACTCGGGCGTGGCATGAACAGACATCGGCCCAAACTCGGGAAACTCGGGGTGTGACAGTAGTAAATGAGTTAAAGACTTACAAATGTCTGTTAATGTGCTAATAAGTATATCATTTGGTTAATACGTTTCTTATTAAAAGTGTTTTATTAATTGTTAATAAAGTGTTTTATTTAGACATAGTTTATTAAGTGTTAACTTTCTTATTATTATGTTCCGTCCTCCGCATCATCAGCACCCACACCCTAGGTGGGGTTGGCGAAAGGGCCTTTCTGTGAGGAGTTTGCATGTTCTCCCCGTGCCTCCTAGGGTAGATACCCTCACAAAAAACATGCAGTAATCCTGGTCTCTATAATGCCTCCCCCTTGCCAGCCGGGGTGCCTGATGGAGGGGAAAGGAACTGGTCGGAATAACGTGTTCCTTCCATGCGCTATGTCCATACCGGGGAAATCCCCACTGTCAGGTGAAAAGAAGCAACTTGGACTACTCATGCATAGAAGGAAGCATGAGGTCAGTCCGTTGGAGGGAGAGCAGAGCCCAGAATTACATAGGCAATTGGCACTAGGTGAAAATGGGTTACAAAATCGCGGGACAAAAATTATATATATATAAAAAAAAATAACTTTCTTATTATCCTTTTATTAACATGTATAAACACCAGGGATGCCCAGATCGGGATCGGGAGATCGGGGCCGATTTCAAAAGATCGGAATCGGGAGAAAAATATCGGAAAACACCTTGTCTTTATATATTTAAAGAATATATAAGCTGATGAGCTTTATTTTTTATTTGTTTTGATACAATGCTGCACCAAGTGAAAAAAGAAGCTTGGATAGAATGGATACTGTTATTTAAATAAAATAAAATAAAACTTAAAGGACAACATAAAAGCATTTTTCTTTTCTTTTTCCTTAACTCATACAGTGCCAGGCGACTTTTAGAGCAACTTTCTCACTATGGGCTTCCCTGCCAAGCGACTTTGGGCGACTTTTACTTAGAAAAAAAAAAAAAAAAAAAATTTTTTTTTTTTTTTTTTTTGGACCCCATTAAATCTAGTAAACATGATTTCAATCGCGATTTTGCATGTTCCACCCCCATACAACCCCATCTTTATACAGGGCAGCCATCTTTGTTTACATAACATGTAAAACATAATGGCTATTATCTCAAGAATGCCTGAACGGATTTCCAATCTTTTTTTTTTGTTTGAAAGCTGTGAACAGCCTGCACAAACATGGTGCATGATCTGTGCATGGGTGTGCATGATCTGTGCACTACAAATTACATGGAAGTCTATGGAGAGGGCTGGCACTAATGCCACTCGAGGGCATTTTTAATTGGCAGTAAGTGAGTTAATGCATTGCCGAAAGATCGGATCGGGAAGGATCGGGATCGAATCGGGAGCAAAAATATTTGACACATATAAAGGCCCATTCCCACTGGGCCAGATAACAGATAAAAAAAATCTCTTTCTCCAGATATTTTTCCATTCAAAGTGGATGGTAGATACAGATAAAAAATATATCTGCCACTGATATTTCTTTTATCTGTGGAAGATTTTATTTTTATCTTTGTCTACCATCCACTTTGAATGGAAAAATATCTGGAGAAAGAGATTTTTTGGCCCCGTGGGAATGGGCCTTAAAGGTTTATAGGTTTCTTATAAGTGGTTTATTAATTGTTATGTAAGTATCTTATACATAGTTTAGGTGTAAATTAAGGTTTAATAACTTTCTTGTAAGTGTTAATTAACTGTTAATAGGTATCTTATTAACTGTTAATTCATGTTTATTAATGGTACCTTAATTTAAAGTGCTACCGTGAGTTCAGTTATAACTATATCATAGGAAAAGGTACAGTTTCATGACGGTACAGTTCACTGGTACAAGGTCTACTAAAAGGAGATCCATGAAAAGACTAAGCTTATTTCCACTGGAAACCATTGAAGTATCTCATATAACATTGAATGACAGACAAATAGAACACGGTACTATGCAGTAGATATGTAAAGAAAAACAAAAAAGAAGACAGTAAGTCTAAACAAACAGTATATACAAAGAAGGGGCAGGGGAGGGTAGGGTTGGGCTAGGTTCATTTTTTACCAGTTGCGAACGGCTGCTCAAGCTCAAGCATCTCCAGTAGGAGCGAGATCATTTAGCGACCTACAACTGGGTTGCAACCCAGTCGGTAGTTTTCACCGACTGGGTCGCTAAATCCACCGACTGGGTTGCTAAATCTACCGACTGGGTCGCTAAATCTACCGACTGGGTTGCTAAATCTACAGACTGTGTCGCTAAATTTACCGACTGGGTCGCTAAATCTACCGACTGGGTCGCTAAATCTACCGACTGGGTCGCTAAATCTACCGACTGGGTCGCTAAATCTACCGACTGGTAACCCAGTCGGTAGATTTAGCGACCCAGTCGGTAGATTTAGCGACCCAGTCGGTAGATTTAGCGACCCAGTCGGTAAATTTAGCGACACAGTCTGTAGATTTAGCAACCCAGTCGGTAGATTTAGCAACCCAGTCGGTAGATTTAGCAACCCAGTCGGTGAAAACTACCGACTGGGTTGCAACCCAGTTGTAGGTCGCTAAATGATCTCGCCCTCTCTCAGCATCAAGCATCTTGAACATCCTGTTCAAGATGACACTTACAATTTAGCTCAAGCTCAAGCATCTTGAACATCCTGTTCAAGATGACACTTACAATTTAGTGGAAAGTTCCTTCTTAGAAAGAGTATGAGTGTGTGTGTGTGTGTGTGTGTGTGTGTGTGTGTGTGTGTGTGTGTGTGTGTGTGTGTGTGTGTGTGTGTGTGTTTGTGTGTGTGACACAGTATAGTTTAGGCCATCCAAAAAGGCAGTATGTGCGCTCTGCAAAGTGCTCTTTCTAAACTTGAGTTAGTATGCATATTTCTGTAAACTTTTATTTCACCTGTCCTGGAGTAACCCTTTCTGCCTGTACATTTCTATGTAACCCCAAAAGTCCATTGAGTTACAGTTTGTATTGTATTGTATTGGAGTGGTGTGGATGAGACATCCCCTTGTTCTATTTCTTCTTTTTTACTCTTACTTTTACATTTACTTGTCTTTCAAGTATTTTTAAAGGATGTACTCTTGAATACTTAAGTACATTTAAAAGCAAGTACTTTTTACTCTTACTTGAGTAACATTTTGACTGAGCTACTTTTAGTAGTGGACTAGATTTTGACCAGGAGTATCTGTACTCTTTATACTGGAGTACTGGGGTTGAGTACTCTCTCCATCTCTGCCAGACCATTATGTGTAGACTGTAGACCATGACGAATGTTGTTGTTTTATCATAACTATATTACCATTACATTATAATGATTAGTGAGTTATAACTATATCATGATATACTAACTGATGTTCACATGAGAAAAAACAACAACTTTTCAGACCTCCTGCAGCTTAAGACATACCACATCCTGTTGAAGAGAGAGAGAGAGAGAGAGAGAGAGAGAGAGAGAGAGAGAGAGAGAGAGAGAGAGAGAGAGAGAGTGTGTGTGTGTGTGTGTGTGTGTGTGTGTGTGTGTGTGTGCGTGCGTGCGTGCGTGCGTGCGTGCGTGCGTGCGTGCGTTAGGGTGTTAGGGCGTTATCGACTCAAGGTTGTTTTTTGGAGCTGTGTGAAGCACAGGCTCCCTATACGTGGCCGTGTGGGTGTGTCTGTCTGTCTGTCTGTATGTAGCCTGAACTTCCTAAACTTCGGCACGCCACTAGTCCCACAGTTTTGCCACCACACACTCGCGCCATATGTCAAATCGACCGGCTTACTCGGGAATCGTGGGCTATTACTTTTCTAAGAGAAAGGTTCTATAGTTTAATTGATATTAATTTATTAGTGAATTAATTTTCCCCATTGACTTATAATGGGAATCGCAAAAACTCACATTCAATTATTTGTCTCTCGCAAACCATAGGGGCTAGAGTTTCAAGACTTGGAGAGGAGGTTCATAATGATTTCAAGGATTAAATAAAAAATAATTGTGTCATTTGGCCGCATGGTGGCGCCATAACACCCCACTTTACGTTTTGGCCTGTAACTCTTGAACCGTAGGTCGGAGAATTAAAAATATTTTTTCCCTGGATTCCTTGGGTCATGACGCATCTCCCCATATAGGCCACGCCCATTTGCGCCATGATAGATTTTCCGCCATCTTGAATTTTCTCCAAAACACACTTTTTGCTCCTTTTCCTACATATTTTCTTCAAATGTCACAAAAATCGGTACACATGATCCACACACACACACACACACACACACACACACACACACACACACACACACACACACACACACACAGCTCCACTTCACACGGGTGTGATTTTTTTTTTTCAAGTTGAATTGAATTACAGTAAAGTTGAAGTTGAATGACGTCGTCATACTGACGGGGAAGGGGGGTGGGGGGAAGAACCACACTGACTGAAAAACCACATGGAAAAACCACATTGACACACTGCTGTTCAACTTGAGCAACTTCTGTGTCATTCAATATACATTATTATATTATAAATCATAGTAGGCCTACCTTTAGCCCTATAGCCAGGTTATTTGAAAATAGGCGATCTACAAGCTCACAGCGTGTTGCGCTGCGACGCATCTATGATCACAGCAGCTGCATGATCAAGCCTAATTAATTTATTCTCTGTCCCGCGACGGTGTTGCATGCAGAGAAAAGCAGACCTCCAAGCTCTCATAACGGGCACATCCGCGACGCAATGTGAAGCTTGTAGCCTTCAGTCAGCTGTTATCAGCGTGCAAAATAACAATTGATTACATGAAACAGGCACCTAGGCATGAAGTCTCAAATGTCTCTTTTTCTTTTTTTTCCTTCAACTTTCGACTTTCCCTGATGGCAGTCGACCTGTGTAATCAAGTCGATTGAGTCGATTTGTAGAGTTTTTGGTTAATGCCCTAGCACGCCTGCGTGCGTGCGTATACTCCAGGGGGCCAGTTATCCGGATTTAAAATGAAGCAAACACAGAACTAAAAGTTCCTATGATTGGCCGCTAGTTGCGCTGTTCTGGCACCAGAAGCAACATGTTCTCCATAGGATTCCATCCATTTCCCCCGAACTTTTACATGTGATTTTCTTACCTTAATAAACATTGTCATAAATACTTTATGGTTCCTGTCGTTTAAAGCCTCGTTTCAATCACCATGATATGCGTTTTGTGAAAATATAGTCCAATCTATATTATAATTGATGTTAAAGCAAGGTATGCTGTAGGAGGGGCTTGTGATCATAGGCTTGTGATGATTCTTCTTAGTGTGCTTTATTTTCGGCAAGCTCAAGACAATGTCCCATGTATCCCTGCGGTTGCATGTGACCATTGGCAGCCAATAGCATTCCAATTGGGTACCAGTAAACAATGATGGCGACACCCATATGAGGAGAATTTTTTTTCTCCTCATATGGATTGACGGACAGACTGACAGCCGATGGAAGTTTTGATCAGGCTCGGCCCCAGGAAATAATAAGCAGGGGGGCCTTACATTTTCCAGGGTGGGCACTATATATATATATATATATATATATATATATATATATATATATATATATATATACTGTATATATATATAAATGCTCACCTATACAATAAACAGCAACACAGTTGCCAACAACATCTCTGGCAGGAGAGGAATCATTAAAATAATGGTCATAGATATTTGCATGCATTCGTTAACCCAGCAAATAGCCAAATCTGAGCATATTTCAATCCATAAGGCCAAATCTCATAAGAGTATGCCTTTAAAAGCCATTTATACAACTAGAATCTTTACACACATGCTTCCAGATAATTCATGATATAATTCCACTGCGCAAAGGTCATTTCAATAATTCAATTGAGCTCTCACTCAGTCTGTGCTGGACTGGTCTGAAAAGAGCTTATCAGCTCCCAGTTTAAACTATATGCTATAACATGACATACATGACATACAGTAGGCTATGTCCTCACCTAGCCTACTGCACTCATCCACATTCCTGCTACTTGGCGATTTTCACACCTTACTCCCATAGAAATGCAAATGTTGGCACCCCATTGAATAGAGAAAAATCAACGCCCATGAGTCATTGTTTTAATAATGTAAAACATCTCCACGGCGGGAGGGGGAAAGCACTGCACTCTGTGTATTAGGCACAGTGTTGCCAGACGTACGATAATTATCGTATCTGTACGATAATTTGACCCCCTGTACGATGTACGATCAATAATTCCAAAAATGCCCAAATGTACGATAATTTCGGCATATCATCAAAAAGAGCGTGAATTCACTATTTTCCCTGGCTGCTGATCTGGGATCTGGTTTGGCTTCTCAAAATAAGCCAGGAAATCAGTCAATCTGACCCTAGATCTGTACTTGGAGGCATTAAAAACACTGGTTGCATCTTTCCAGACCAGTTTCAGGCTTTTATTTGTGTATAAAAGCTCCAAGAAGTTGCCTGCCTCCACACAGCATATCTGATGCGTTTTTGTCACGCAGGAGTCTAAAACAAGGTAGTTTCTTACACTAAAGATGCATTTTTTGGTGAAATTACGTTTTCACGCGAGTGATTTCTCTTTTTTTGGCCGTGTACGATAGTTTCATGTCAAATACGATAATTCTGAACCTCCGGTACGATAATTCAACATTTCCCATCTGGTAACACTGATTAGGCATTCACTCAGACATCATCACAAGAGTGTGTCCATAATCGGCTAGTTTTGGCTACTATTAGGTTAACATTATCCTAATACTGTAGTCACCATCTCCACGGCGGGAGGAACGTTGAAAAACAAGGTTAAAAGTAATCACCAACGACAACAACCTATTGAGCATTAATGAATAGGCTCGCCATCTCCACGGAAGGGAAAGGGAGAAGAGAAGGGGAAAAAGGTCTACCTGCGCTGGAACAACCGGCATAGTTTCACTACTAGGCTATCGTCTTCATCTGTCCCCTCACATTTAGATGGCTTTTTGAGTCAGTTATTTCCATTCTCTGTTGTTCTCTCACTGACTGAAAATATTCGAATTTCCCAGCACAACAACACTGGTAATGACGCAAAGCGTCGCACGCCAGATGACTGAGGTGAGATCATGTGCTACAGCAAAACAAATCCGACTCGGTGCAGGGCCGGCTCCAGTGTGCTCAATATTTTCTATTAATTAATTTGAAGATGTATATATTTATAATAATCACAAAGAACATAAAAATAACATATTTAAAGCCTGTAAAACATATTAAAAATAATTATGTTGTAGGGTACTACTGCCCAATCTGAACTGGAGGGGCACAAAGGGCAATCTGGGGGGGCCTGGCCCCCCAGGGCCCCCCCGTAGGGCCGGCCCTGGTTTTGATAGTAACTGCGAACTGACGGTCGCAATTACATTGTTACATACAGTATTATATTTGAGGCGAAAAGGCCTTTGCTGCAAAAACGAAAAGAAAAAAAAAGAAAAAAACCCCACAGGGCCCAGAGGGTGTGGGCGGGGAGGAATGGGTGGGGGTGATAAGTTCAGGTGTGAAGTCAGTAAGTCACTGCCTTCGCAGAGGAAGAGGGTGGATGATGAACACATCATTTCTAATTTAAATAATCTAATCTAATCTCATATGTCCTGCCCAAAAGTCTTTGGGCCGATCGAACGAACGTAGTCTGAAGATGAACTAGAATGGCTGAGGACGTGTACGCCGTACCAGACCTGACAAAGAAGGTCAGATATGGCCAAAGGGGGAGGCAGCAGGAGATGGAGGAAAGAGGAGAGAGAGTGGAGATGATAGTACCCATCTATGGCTCTGCAGACGACCTTGACCCTGACCATGACCCTGAGACACAGCAGGATGCTGTACAGCAGAACACAGCACAACAGCACCATGGAGGTAAAGTCAATTCTACAATGATTAACTATTATACATAATCTATGGATGTTACGCAAGATCAGTGGTGTACTGGTGGTGGGGGAGGGGGGGGGGATACAAGAGTGTATGAGAGTGTACATATACCTTGTGGGTCCCATTTATTCTGTAACGATACAATCTTTGACAAGGAGGCTAGCAGCCTACATGAATAACACCAGTCACATTGTCATGAAAGGAATACGTTGGTACAGCATATTAATTTAGCCCATTACCGACGTGCGCAGTGCGTGTTCGAGTTGGCTGCACTAAAATAAAGCATTTTATACATTTATCCATGGACGGACATATTGATGATGACCCCTGAACTGTGAACTCTGAAAATGATCATACATGTATTTGTTGGTCAACTTCATGTGATAGTTCACTCAAAAATTACAAATTGTCAATTAGTTTCATATACAGTAGACTGTACTGTATGTAATTATAGTAATGTTTGCACCGTCAACCATCTGTTTAACCCTTATGAACCACCCACTAAGGCCCAGCACTCACCTGTTTTACCCTATACTACACCATCCGCATTACATGTCATAGATGTTGATGATGTATCAACGCCACTCTATATTTGATATTATTTGTCAACTAAGAACATACCGGTACATTGCTTATTATCTATCATAAAGGGTTAGGGTTAGGGTTAGGGTTAGGGTTAGGGTTACCCTAACCCTAACCCTAACCCTAACCACTGAAGTATCCTCATATGTTTTTCAGCCTTTGATGAGTGGAGGAAGAAGAATGGTTTTAAAGCTGCTGCAGCGTGTCTGGGGGTGCTGTGTGTAATCCTATTTGCTGTCATCACTGGCCTGGCCAGACGCAGTGAGTGCCATTCTATAACTAGATATTATTGTTCCCGAAGAAACAATGTGGGCCCGCTTCAAGCCAAAACAATATGGAGCATGACAGTGGGTGAGGTTAACTGGCGAAAAAATAAAATAAAAAATAAAAATAAAATCCATTAATTTTACCCACCAGTAAGGCTCCCTAATCGGGAGATAAGCGACCGTAGGTCACTTATCTCCACAAATAGGGCAAAAATGTGTTTTGCGAAAATCTTCCTGATCCATGTTGATGACATGAGTGTAGACATACTGTGTAGTGATTTTCGTGATTTTAGGGCAAAATCTGTAGGAGCAGTGTCCAAAAATGTGTTTTTAAAAATCGGCCTGGAGGTGGCGCTATATGGGACAGATTCATGTTGATGGGATGAGTGTAGACATACTGTGTACCGATTTGCGTGATTTTAGGGCGAAAATTGTAGGAGCAGTGTCCAAAAATGTGTTTTGCAAGAATCGGCCTCATGGTGGCGCTAGAAGAGGGCCATGTGAGAAATGAGGGGTGGGGTCTCCGCGCCGGCAAGGCGGACGAATAGGTACCGGCCCCGGCTGTCCCGGTCGCTCCTAGCCGGAGTTACGGCATTTTATGTGAGCTGCAGTGTAGGGGGTCCTCCACTGGGGGCGCCACCACTTTTGCATCCGTTCTGGAGCACCAGGAGTCGGTGGTCCCCGGGAATTCCCCGTGAGCAGCCCTGTTGGGGTGGTCATTTGGTCATGTTTGCGCATTTGGTCATTCTTTACATCTGGGGGTCCCCCAGGGACCTGGGGGTCCCTGGAGCTCCGGGGGTCCTTGGAGGTTGTAGTTTGGCAGCCAAGGAACGTGTGTGCAAAATTTGGCATGGATCGGGGCAACGGTTGCGGAGATATAAGCAGGGAAAAAGTGTGACGTGTGAGGTGTGACAGACAGACTGACAGACAGACGGAGGGACGGACGGAGTTACACTTTGTGGTGGTTTTGATAGTAAAGTGCGACCTACGGTCGCAATAACAATTATTTTAGAATCAAGCCATACAGGATGTCAGTGAATCATGACCATAATACCTTTGATCCTGTGACCCCCCCCCCCCCCCCCCCCCCCTCCCTCGAAAATGGTCTATAAATAGTTTGGAGAACTAACGACCGATAAATGGGTTTAAAAGTGTTATTACACTGATTGTATCTGTTCTTGTATTGAGGTAAATGTTTATCCCCCAATATCATGAAGGCCAATTTGACTTTTGGGATACAGAAATAAGTCGGTGTGTCCAAAGTTGTAGTTACTGCACTCTGTCGATGAACACTTTCCAAACATCCCAAAAGTTGTATGTAAAATTCAACATATTCCTGCTTCTTACAGATTCTGAACTGATTAAAGTAAACACCATTCTGACCAAACTGACCAAAGACCTGGACCAGCTACAATCCAAATATGACAACCTGACCAAAGACCAGTCCAGATTCAACAACATAACTGCAGAGAAGAGGAGGCTCTGTAGTAAGTGAAACATCGCTGTTTTTATTCATTGTTATAACACTTTTGTTCATCATGTATCATTATGAGCTAATCATAAAAAAACAAACCGACAAAAACTAGACCACTGGCTAACTTTATTTCTTTGTTGTTATAATTACCTGGCTGGAAAGAATTAAATAGATGGACGATAACTGGCAATAGTTGTTATTACATCTCAACTGAGAAGAAAACCTGGGAGGAGAGCAGAAAATACTGTAAAGACAAACAATCTGATCTGATCATCATAAACAGCGAAAAAGAACAGGTATGGTGTGTGTGTGTGTGTGTGTGTGTGTGTGTGTGTGTGTGTGTGTGTGTGTGTGTGTGTGTGTGTGTGTGTGTGTGTGTGTGTGTGTGTGTGTGTGTGTTTGTGTTGTTGTAACATGTCTATTTTATGTACCGGTATGTACTTCAGTAACCAGCATCTTTTCTGTCCAGGACTTTGTTAACAGAACTGTTGTCAAAGACCAGAAAGTGTGGCTGGGTTTGTCTGACATAGAGGAGAAAGGAGTGTGGAAATGGATAAATGGTACACCACTGACAGCACTAACGTAAGCCTTCATTCTACTCTTATTCATCTCAACAAACATTTTAACTATATTTAACATATTTCCCCATATTATCTTCCGCACATTACATTTTTAAAGGGTATCAAATGTTAATAATAATAAAATACAAACATGCCGCTCTGTCACTAAAACAATTATAGCTATTATTTATTTCACTGTCCAAAATATAATTTGAGGTCACAATAAAACATTAAATTAAATGTACTTATTTATATATATATATATATATATATATATATATATATATATACGGTATATATATATATACGGTATATATATATATATATATATATATATATATATATATATATATATATATATATATATACGGTATATATATATATATATATATATATATATATATATATATATATATATATATATATATATATATATATTCATCATTGTAAAGGTATTATAATTATGTTCTCCAGGTATTGGCGTGGTGATGAGCCTAGAGGGTCTGGAAAAGGAAAAGGGGAAGACTGTGCTGTGCATCATAATATAGGGACCAAGAAAGTATGGATCGATAAACCATGTAATGCACAATTGAGTTGGATCTGTGAAACTGTTATAGTGTAGTTCTGTAGTTCTGAATGGAAGTGGTAGGTTTTCGGGTTCTTTGTAATGCTACGGACTCTTGAAAACAAAGCATTGCATTTGGGGGTTTGCCTACTTTAGAAGCCATGAAGGGAGCTGACAGGCCCTTCTTGATGTCAATCAAGTCACCTTAATTCAAGTGACAGATGCCAAAAAGAGGGGTTTTGGGATTTTTGTTTATAAATATATATATATATTTTATATCTTAATTATATTTTTTTAGGGGCATGTCATGCCCCTAAAAAACAGTACCTGCACAGCTTTTTTGATCTACTTGTATATCACAACCTACCTTTTGGGCACCTCTGAGCTACAGGGTACTGTAATTTTACTATTATTTTATATTTTCTTTTTGTTTTGTTTTTAAATGTCCTTATTTAATATGGTTATGCACAGTGTCTTCATGTCTTAATGCATGTTGTTTTATGTAAAGCACTTTGAATGTCCTTGTTGCTGCGGTGGAGCTGCATGGTCTTATTTTTGCAATGAGGATTTAGAGGATCCTAGATCCTCAAGGTGGGGGTTTAGTATTTCGGAAGGTGTATTCTTGCGCAAAAGTTGCTATTTTTGGCACCTGCTATATCCCTAAAAACACCTCCGCTACCCTTACATTATGCATAGGTGTGGTTTGGGTGCACAATTATATCAATGTTGTGTTTGTCCTGTCTCAGATTATGCTTCTGGTCTAATGGGCTTCCATGAAAATGAAAATTCAAACAAAATTCAAAATAGAGCCATACGCTCATTTCTTGGAGTCCATATGCTTACGCCAATTTTGGCCATTAGTGGAGATATGGGATGGATGCCAGTACATATAAGACATAAAGGTGAGATGATGAGACTGTGGAATAGACTTGTTAAAATGCCTGACGACAGATTAACTAAAAAGATTTTTAACCAGGATATTTTGAATGGCTATCCCTGGGCCAACTAAGTGAAATCTTTTTATGAATAATTCTTCATTCATTTATTCTATGTTCCATAAATATAAAGAGAGTTGGTCTGTTGACTTATGGTGTGAACCAAAACTTAGAACATATCCTCTTAGTAAGAAGGATTATGGTCCTGAAACATATGTCATGCAGAATGTCTCTAAGAGTCAAAGGTCGTTTTGTGCTCAATTACATTCAGGGACCTTACCATTGGCTTTGGAGACAGGTAGATTCATTGGGACTCCTGAGGAGGACAGAGTTAGTTTGTTGTGTGATTTGGAGGGAATTGAAAATGAGGTTCATTTCTTGTTTTATTGTCCATTATATGATGAATTAAGACATAGATTATTTGGTAAAATGTCATCTATTTGTGTTAACTTTTTTTGGTTGGACGATTATGAAAGACTTGAATTATGTTTTAGTAAAGGTATTTTCTTTTTGGCAGATTATGTGTGTAAGGCTTGGGGGAAAAAAGTTGTTTTGTATGTTTGAAGCAAAGTTTGAAAAACAGTCTTTTTGTCTGTTTGTTTTTTTCTCCTTTTATCTGTGAGAAGTGATGTTTCTCTGCTGTGGTTGTTCTGGTAATTCAATGTAATCTCTATGCAAACCAGCTTTTAAAATTGCCATGATCGAAAAAAAAGGCATGGAAATAAAAAGCTTGCTTTTTTTCTCTCTAGACCTCAATTTTGAAGCTGGAAGCAGACTGTTTATTTTGTTTTATTTTTTTGCCTAGCCAATCAGTGCACAAAATGATCTGAGTAGGCGGGGATTCAGCCCCCCAAAAAGTCAACTCGTCTGATAGACAGAGATGAAGAAATTGCGACATGATGTTTTGGCAAGAACATGGCATATATATGGGCTGAAATAAAAGGATATATAACAAAAAAGTTGCGGAAACGGAACAAAAACGGCTGTGAGCATGACAGCCCCCTCTCTACACCTTCCCTGTCCCCGGGGAAAGGAAACAGGGCTGGGGGGAGCGGCCAGTCACTGTCCCGGTCTCACCGGAGCTTGTTCCAGCATGTGATTTCTGAACGCCGGAGGCTGGCTGATCATGGACTAAACACACACATACAAACATCCATAAAACGAACAGTGAAGTTTTACACTTGCAAATGTATGTGTGTCGATAGACAGACAACAAACAAAAGCATTTCTACATTCGCCCATTCCGATCACCAAAATAAAAGTCTGGGTTTCCGAGGCTAATTCAGTGCTGACTTGCGAGGCAGAGCCAAGCCAGGGTCAGAGGACATGCCTGCTTCTGTGTGTGTGTGTGTGTGTGTGTGTGTGTGTGTGTGTGTGTGTGTGTGTGTGTGTGTGTGTGTGTGTGTGTGTGTGTGTGTGTGTGTGTGTGTGTTTGTGTGCGTGTGTGCGTGTGTGTGTGCGTGCGTGCGTGCGTGCGTGTGTCTGTCTCTCTAGTGATGGAATACAATGGGTATCCTAACCTGAAAATGCATTTACTGCTTCCTAAAGAGCAGGAGAGACAGGGAGAGCCCTGCTACCAGTGGTGGGTTCTATTTTATTTATTTTTTTCCTGAGGGATACGATAATCATTCCATGCACGACATGCGTGTTAAAATAATTGTGAAAATAGCCGATCTACAAGCTCGTAGATGTGGGGGGTCCACATTTCAAATATGATCATTTTGGGGGGTCACGGCCGGAAAAGGTTGATAGCAACTGGCTCCCAACACTTTTTTCCCCTTGAAGACCCCTCCACTCTATTACATCTGATACTTAAAGTTATACCATGTAACTTTTTTTTATAAAACAAATCTTAAAATTGTCCTAACTGTTAAATCGCTAAAGTTTTAGAACCCCCACTCCGTTATTTTCAGCTTCTAAAGCCTTCTCTTTATATGTTTTCTATGATCCCTACCGGGGACCGGTTTTCGCGACAAAATTGCGTCATCACACTACCGGCCAATCACAGCGAGGGTTATACACTGCCGGCCAATCACAGCGCATCTTGGAGTGGGGTCGCTAGGGCGGCCATATTTGTAGTCTCCCGTGTGTCTCTATACTCGGGTGCACGGTGAAGCATGGGTGAAGGAGTGTATCTCCGGAATGGCTGAACGCACAGCAACCAGGGACCCCTCAAAAGATAGATCTCGGCGAGGTGGAGGCAGACGCGGGGGTGTGAGAACCGAAAAAGACGCGGACGCGACCAAGGTTTGCTATAGAGCTACTGACCACAAGTTGAGCAACTTACACAGTATAGCTTTAAGATCCTACACACTTCGCTATTGTTGAAAACAATTATTTGGTGGTACTTTACAATAATTACCTGTTATAAAGCAGTTTGTAGATGAGTAATAAACATGAACACACTGTTTTTGACAGTGTTGACAATAATGGCGCACGCGCAAAGGATGTTATTTCATGAACGCACACATGCTACAAATACTAAACCAGCATATTTTGCAAGTGCATAGACATACTGTAGCACAGGGGTCTTCAACAGGGGGTCCGCGACCCCTAGGGGGTCCGCGGAGGTACTACAGGGGGTCCGCGAAATTATTGCTTAAAAAAAAAAAAAAAAAAAAAAGATTTCAAAAAATGTTTTTTTTTTTTTTTTTTTTTTTTCACATTTATGTTAAAAAATAAATCATGATTCTATCCATTTTGAATAGTTTGAATACATGATTACTATGCAATTGACAGATTGTTGATATTGTTGACATTAGTTCTCAGTTAATAAGTAGTATGTTTAGAAATGGTAGTGGTACGGCCCACCCTGCTCGCTGTAACTTGTACATGTTTAAAATAAAAAATATGTTATAGCCCCGACCCCCCACCCTACGAGGTGGTAGGGGGTCCCTGCTCCATCTCCCCATCAGTTTGGGGGTCCCCGGCCTGAAAACGTTGAAGACCCCTGCTGTAGCACATACACAAAGTGTCAAAGATCAACCTATGGCTGCTCACTGCTCCTAGCCGTTATAGGATGGGTAAAATGCAGAGAGTAAATTTCATGTATGTGCAAATGTACTGTGACAAACAAGTCCCCAAGGCGTGGGGCCTATGTTATACATTATTATAGTTACATAAACACTGAGAATTATGAGTTACAGTGTAGATTGGGATCCCAGAGATAATATACCGTATATATACTGTAAATGGGAAATATAGCATTTATATAGTGCCTTTATCCAAGGTACAATGATAGTGCATTACATTCACCCATTCACACACACATTATACACCGATGACGGAGGAAACCATGCAAGGCACCAACCTGCTCATCGAGAGCAACTAGGGGTTCAGAGTCTTGCTCAAGGACTCTTCGACTCTAACTCTGGGGGAGCCCAGGATCGAACGAGGCCGGTGAAGACAAATGCCAGGGGGGATTTTCTGTGCCAGTCCCTGTCTGTTGGTTCTTAATAATGGACAGTTGTGTGCTGTGCATCACCATGAGATCATGCAAGCTACAGGAAAACATCTAGCTTCCGTTAGAACAACGTACTCATTTTGGTTGTTATTTGGAATGCCATCTCAGAATAAAAGGTGTTAAACCACACGGCCTAGCAAAGGAGAGTTGATGCTGCTCTCTTTCTTTCTCTTTCTCTCTCTGTGTGTGTGTGTGTGTGTGTGTGTGGGGGTGTGTGGGTGGTTGAGTGGGTGGGTTATTTTTCATTGGTGGAGTGTGAGCTGTCATATGCAATATAACAGTTGTGTTTCTACGTTTAGGGCAGTGAGGATACACATCTTCAACTGTTATGACCGTATCAAATAACTGCAAAATGAAATGAAGTCATAAAGGTACAAATGGCTGTAGCTAGACATTCTGATAACATTGAGCTACAAGAGTTAGATCCAAACTACGAGAATGACCCCACAGCAAGACCAACTGAAGCAGAGGGACATTATGACCGCCTTGACCCCCAAACGATAGACGACGCAGTCTATGAAGATCTTCCGACCCAGAAGGAGAAAGATCTACAAAAGTTACTGCAGTCTGGTAAGATTACTGTCTCTAAAACAAAAAATCACACCCGTGTGAAGTGGAGCTGTGTGTGTGTGTGTGTGTGTGTGTGTGTGTGTGTGTGTGTGTGTGTGTGTGTGTGTGTGTGTGTGTGTGTGTGTGTGTGTGTGGATCATGTGTACCGATTTTTGTGACATTTGAAGAAAATATGTAGGAAAAGGAGCAAAAAGTGTGTTTTGGAGAAAATTCAAGATGGCGGAAAATCTATCATGGCGCAAATGGGCGTGGCCTATATGGGGAGATGCGTCATGACCCAAGGAATCCAGGGAAAAAATATTTTTAATTTTCCGACCTACGGTTCAAGAGTTACAGGCCAAAACGTAAAGTGGGGTGTTATGGCGCCACCATGCGGCCAAATGACACAATTATTTTTTATTTAATCCTTGAAATCATTATGAACCTCCTCTCCAAGTCTTGAAACTCTAGCCCCTATGGTTTGCGAGAGACAAATAATTGAATGTGAGTTTTTGCGATTCCCATTATAAGTCAATGGGGAAAATTAATTCACTAATAAATTAATATCAATTAAACTATAGAACCTTTCTCTTAGAAAAGTAATAGCCCACGATTCCCGAGTAAGGCGGTCGATTTGACATATGGCGCGAGTGTGTGGTGGCAAAACTGTGGGACTAGTGGCGTGCCGAAGTTTAGGAAGTTCAGGCTACATACAGACAGACAGACAGACACACAGACAGACAGACACACCCACACGGCCACGTATAGGGAGCCTGTGCTTCACACAGCTCCAAAAATCACACCCGTGTGAAGTGGAGCTGTGTGTGTGTGGCGTGTGTGTGTGTGTGTGTGTGTGTGTGTGTGTGTGTGTGTGTGTGTGTGTGTGTGTGTGTGTGTGTGTGTGTGTGTGTGTAGATCATGTGTACCGATGTTTGTGACATTTGAAGAAAATATGTAGGAAAAGGAGCAAAAAGTGTGTTTTGGGGAAAATTCAAGATGGCGGAAAATCTATCCTGGCGCAAATGGGTGTGGCCTATATGGGGAGATGCGTCTTGACCCAAGGAATCCAGGGAAAAAAGAATTTTAATTTTCCGATCTACGGTTCAAGAGTTACGGGGCAAAACGTAAAGTGGGCCGTTATAGCGCCACCATGAGGCCGAGTGATGTAATTATTTTTCGATTCATTCTTAAAATCATTATGAATCTCCTCTCCGAGGTTTGAAACTGTAGCTCCTATGGTTTACGAGAGAAAAATACTTGAAAGTGATTTCTTGCATTGTCCCATTATAAGTCAATGGGGACAATTAAGCGTCGTTTTTTGCCGATTACGTCGGCATGGTAAGGCGGATCGGAACGAAAGGTAATAGAACACCATTCCCGGCCGAGCCGCACATTTTGATGTATATATTGCGCGAGTGGCGTAAATGGTGCGGCACTAGTTACGCGCCGAAGTCAGGCTACGTCAGGCTACATACAGACAGACAGACACACACACACACACACACACAGACCCACACAGCCACGTATAGGGAGCTGCACACAGCTCCAAAAATAGTTAGCTATTCAAAAATAGCAGATATGCAGCAAGATATACAGGCTCACAGCGTGTCACTTTGTGCCGCGTTGCCAGCTTGTAGGCCTATGTACTGTACACACATCTGTTATTTCTTTTTACATTTTTGAATAATCTTCAAAGTGTGAAAACTACTGCTTTAGAAGGCAATTGTAGAATTGGCCTCTGGTCTTAAAGGGATATTTCACTTAAAAAAGAAAAGAAAAAATGGTAATTTTGTCGACTCTGGCTTTTGGGAGAACACCAGACAGTTTTTAATTTGCATACTGCCCTTCCAATATGTGATTATGGGGCCATGTTTTTGAAGCGGTGACCGCCGCTTCCAAGAGTGTATGAGAGTGTCCAAATGGAACCAAATGGACCCTTGTGGGTCCATTTATTCTGCAACGATACAATCAGCCTACATGAATAACACCAGTCACATTGTCATGAATGGAAAACGTTAGTACAGTATATTAATTTAATCGATTGTGGTGTCACTTTGCCCGGACCGCTGGCCTTGCGGTCCAGGCACCTACCGTATAGCCACTGTGTTGTGGATTTGAGTCCCGTTCCAGACGACCTGTGTCACTCCCTGTCTGTCTGTCTGTCTGTCTGTCTGTCTGTCTGTCTGTCTGTCTGTCTGTCTCTCTCTCTCTCTCCCGATTTCCTGTCCATCTACTATATACTATCAATAAAGGCAGAAAAAGGAAAAAAAATATGAATGAACTGAAGTATCCTCATAGGTTTGTCTAATGTTTTTCAGCCTCTGATGAGACGAGGAAGAAGAATGGTTTTAAAGCTGCAGCGTGTCTGGGGGTGCTGTGTGTGATCCTATTGGCTGTCATCATCACTGGCCTGGCCATACGCAGTGAGTGCCATTCTATAACTAGATAATATTGTTCCTGAAGAAACAATGTGGGCCTGCTTCAAGCCAAAACAATATGGAGCATGACAGTGGGTGAGGTTTACTGGTGAAAAAAAAATAAAAAAAAAATAAATCCATAAATTTTCCCCATAGACTTTTACAAAAATATGTATAACAATTATTTTAGAATCAAGCCATCCAGGATGTCAGTGAATCATGACCATAATACCTTTGATCCTGTGGTCTATGGGTTTAAAAGTGTTATTACACTGATTGTATATCTGTTCTTGTATTGAGGTAAATGTTTATCCCCCAATATCATGAAGGCCAATTTGACTTTTGGGATACAGAAATAAGTCGGTGTGTCCAAAATTGTAGTTACTGCACTCTGTCGATGAACACTTTCCAAACATCAACATGTAAAATTCCACATATTCCTGCTTCTTCTGAACCGATTAAAGAGAACAACATTCTGACCAAACTGACCAAAGACCGGGACCATCTACAGTCCAAATATGACAACCTGACCAAAGACCAGTCCAGATTCAACAACATAACTGCAGAGAGAGATGCACTGAAGAGGAGGCTCTGTAGTAAGTGAAACATCGCTGTTTTTATTCATTGTTATAACACTTTTGTTCATCATGTATCATAGCTAATCATAAAAAAAAAAACGACAAAAACTAGACCACTGGCTAACTTTATTTCTTTGTTAGAATTACCTGGCTGGAAAGAATTAAATAGATGGATGATAACTGGCAATAGTTGTTATTACATCTCAACTGAGAAGAAAACCTGGGAGGAGAGCAGAAAATACTGTAAAAACAACAAATCTGACCTGATCATCATAAGCAGCGAAAAAGAACAGGTATGGTGTGTGTGTGTGTGTGTGTGTGTGCGTGCGTGTGTGTGTGTGTGTGCGTGCGTGCGTGCGTGTGTTGTTGTTGTTGTTGTTGTTGTAACATGTCTATTGTATGTATGTACTTCAGTAACCAGCATCTTTTCTGTCCAGGACTTTGTTAACAGAACTGTTGACAAAGAACGTAAAGTGTGGCTGGGTTTGTCTGACATAGAGGAGAAAGGAGTGTGGAAATGGATAAATGGTACACGACTGACAGAACTAACGTAAGCCTTTACCTTCATTCTACTCTTATTCAACTCAACAAACATTTTAACTACATTTCACATATTTCCCCATATTATGTTCCACACATTTAATTTTTAAAGGATATCAAAATAATAATAAAATACAAACATGCTGCTCTGTCACTAAAACAATTAAATCTATTATTTATTTCACTGTCCATCATGATAAAACATTAAATTAAATGTACTTACATTTTTTAGATAAATATAGAGAAATCATCATTGTAAAGGTATTATAATATGTTCTCCAGGTATTGGCGTGGTGATGAGCCTAGAGGGTCTGGAAAAGGAAAAGGGGAAGACTGTGCTATGCATCATAATAAAGGGACCAATAAAGTATGGATCAATATACCATGTTCTGCACAATTGAGTTGGATCTGTGAAACTGTTCTAGTGTAGTTCTGTAGTTGCAGCCCACAGAATACAAAACACTGATGCAGCCTCCTTCAAAGCCTGATCAACCCCTACAACCTTACCCATTCACTCAGATCAGCTAACACAGGGATGCTGACAGAACCCTCGCTAAAAACCCCAGGACAAAAATCCACTCGTTCTAGACAATTCGCCCGCCCTTCAGACTCCACCTAAGCCCATAGCATTTACCGTAACACTCACCTATACCCTAAATGACCATACATGAAAGCTAGATAACATTTTTAGGTATTATATAATGTTTTTTTTACTGATTAGGTGCTTGGTCTACCTATACGTCATTTTTTCTAGAGTGATATTTCTATGCATTTGATGTATTGATGTTGATGTATTGATTTATTACCTTGCTTATTGTATTGATGTATTACTTTGCTTATTGTCTCCACCAGCCGAAGGCTGAGGGAGAGTATGTTTTCCCCTCCGTCCGTCCGTCCGTCCGTCCGTCCGTCCGTGCGTCCGTGCGTGCGTCCGTGCGTGCGTCCGTGCGTCCTCGCAGTTTGTGAACAGCTAATCTCAGTCACCGTTGGCCCGATCGCTGCCAAACTGAGCACACACACTCCCTGGATGCCAATCTAGAACCTCTGCCCCACATTTTTCAAATCAGCCTCATGGTGGCGCTATAACAGGCCGATTTGTGTGGCCTGGTTGTTACCAGCTAATCTCCGGCGCCGTTGGCCCGATCGCTGCCAAACTGAGCACACACACTCCCTGGATGCTAATTCAGAACCTCTGCCCCACATTTTTTAAATCAGCCTCATGGTGGCGCTATAACAGGCCGATTTGTGTGGCCTGGTGGAGACCTGTGCTCGGAAGAGCACTGCTTCTAGTTGTAAGTCGTTCTGGAATAAGAGCGTCTACCAAAATGCCTAAATTGTAAATTGGGTGTACTAAACTCGTTATAGGATTTGCCCTCTCTATTATGTGTTGTGTTGGTACAATTACATCAGGGGTGCTCAGACCTTTTTGACTTGGGAGCTACTTTTAAAACGACCAGCTCAGCATGATCTACCCACCCAAAATGTTTTACCTTTGGAATAGCGGCACTGGCGTTACATATAAGACAAACGCACTTGAAATGGGAAATAGTGGGGGAGGGTCTTCATCCCATTCTGTATGGAAGTGGTAGGTTTTCGGGTTCTTTATTGCTACTGACTCTTGAAAACAAAGCATTGCATTTGGGGGTTTGCCTACTTTAGAAGCCGGGAAGGGAGCTATTTATATTTTAATAATATTTTTTTAGGGGCATGTCATGTGGCCTACCTGCACAGCCTTTTTGATCTACTGGTAGATCACGATCTACCTTTTGGGCACCTCTGAGCTACGCTAGGGTGTACTGTAATTTTACGATTATTTTACATTTTCTTTTTTGTTTTGGTTATGCACTGTGTCTTCATGTCTTAATGCATGTTGTTTTATGTAAATCACTTTGAATGTCCTTGTTGCTGCGGTGGAGCTGCAGGGCCTTATTTTTGCAATGAGGATTTAGAGGATCCTAGATCCTCAACTTGGGGGTTTAGTATTTCGGAAGGGGCATTCTTGCGCAAAAGTTGCTATTTTTGGCACCTGCTATATCCCTAAAAAACACCTCCGCTACCCGTTACCTTATGCATAGGTGTGGTTTGGGTGTTACATACACACAATTATATCAATCTTGTGTTTGTCCTGTCTCAGATTATGCTTCTGGTCTATGGGGCTTCCATGAAAATGAATATTCAAACAAAATTCAAAATAGAGCCATACGCTCATTTCTTGGAGTCCATAAGCTCACGCCAATGTTGGCCATTAGTGGAGATATGGGATGGATGCCTGTAAATATAAGACATGAAGGTGAGATGATGAGAATGTGGAATAGACTTGTTAAAATGCCTGAAGACAGATTAACTAACAAGATTTTTAACTGGGATATTTTGAATGGCTATCCCTGGGCTAATGACGTGAAATCTTTATTTCTTTTATGAATAATTCTTCATTCAGTTATTTAAATAGATTATGTTGTAATATTCATGAATTGCAGACTTATATGTTCCATACATATAAAGAGAGTTAAACTTAGAACATCTCGTCTTATTAAGAAGGATTATGGTCCTGACTCCTGAACCATATGTCACGCAGAATGTCTCTAAGAGTCAAAAGTCGTTTTGTGCCCAATTACATTCAGGGTTTGGAGACAGGTAGATTCATTGGGACTCCTGAGGACGTTTGTTTGTTGTGTGATTTGGAGGAAATTGAAAATGAGGTTAATTTCTTGTTTTATTGTCCATTATATGATTAATTAAGACATAGATTATTTGGTAAAATGTCATCTATTTGTGTTAACTTTTTTTGGTTGGACGATTATGAAAGACTTGAATTATGTTTTAGTAAAGGTATTTTCTTTTTGGCAGATTATGTGTGTAAGGCTTGGGGAAAAAGACAGTGTTTTGTATGTTTGAAGTAAAGTTTGAAAAACAGTCTTTTTGTCTTTTTGTTTTTATTTTATTTTTAAATGTATACCTGTATAGTGTCTGGTACCTATGAAATGATTTATAATGATGTGTCCTGTAAATCCATGTGGGCTGGGCACCTTTTTGGTGCACAACACAAAAATCTATCTATCTATCTATCTATCTATCTATCTATCTATCTATCTATCTATCTATCTATTTGAACACATATGGACAAACCTGCACCATGACATGATCCCAGAGATTACACACATTTATCGATAGACCAGTGTAGCTATATGGAAAGGAAAAGTAATCAAACCCCTCCTTTTAATTTTTTCTTTTTAAAAATGCTAAATACAATGCACAAGTATAGTATCGATACAATCGATTCTTTGAACTGGCGATTCGACAAAGTGAAATGATACTATTACATTTTAGCTGTTTTCATTTCAATTAACTTCGATTTTTTAAATCAAAAACGATATTTCAATGCAGTTACTATATCATTACACCCCTAGTGCACAAGTGTGTGCCATGCAACACAAAGAGCCTCTCCAGCTCACTCAACATCTGTTTACCCTGGCTTGTCTCCCGCAGTGGGGCTGAGCAGCGGTTCAGATTAGCATGTTGGAAATGACAGGTCTGTCACTGAGGCCAGCTGCTGTCAAGGACGCGCTGTCCCTGTCATTTAGGTGTGGAGGAGACACACGAGGAAGTTCAGACTCAGAGAGAGCAGGAGACAGAGTAGAGAGACAAGGAGAGACACTGAGGAGTGCAGAGAGAGTAGGGAAACGGCAGACAGAGACATTAATGAGACACACATGCATGCAAGTAGGGCTGTCACGATTATGACATTTTACTTGACGATTAATTTTCTTGTCTTTGTTTTGTTTTTTTCCCTCTTATCTATCTTTCTTACGTCTCTGTAACTTTGTAAATAACTGTATACTGCTGTGCTACTACTGGACAACTAAATTTCCCCCTTGGGATAATAAAGGTATCTATCTATCTATCTATCTAATAATTGTGATTATTATTATTTAATTGTGTTTCTGTCATTGAACATTGGAACATTTCTGTTTGGCTTTTAGGCTTCGTAAACTAAAGTTGCACAGGAAAAAATATGACAAATAACTTACATTAACTTTATAATTTGTAACTTATACTAAGAAATAGTGGAGATAGCCGATCTACAAGTAGATCTGCTATTTACACTATTTTCTATAACATTTTGAAAATGTATGAGGATTTCTCAACATGGAAATGATTGACGATTATGCAAAGGAATTATTGCGATTATCTCAAATAATTGCAATTATCTCTATCTGGTGATTATGTCATAATTGTGACAGCCCTACATGCAGGCACACACGCTCACTCGTACAGTACACACGCACAGCCCCTATTCTAGGCGGCTCTCCTCTGAGGAGCCACGCCATAATAAACCACAGGCCCAGTTAGACTGCAAAGTGAGAGATAGACTTTGAGCGGAATATTGACAGCTTGAGAACACATTCACACACACGGACAGTGATTTGCTTAAAGCAGATGTTAAAGAAGTTTCTAATCACAGTGCATGTGAACAATCTAACACTGTTTTAACAGAGTTCCCACTGAAGACAAGCAACTGATTCATTACAGTTCTCCTTTGCACTCTCTTTGGAAGCAAATGAATGAAGGACCCTGAAGAATTAAGGCTGCTGTGCCGCTACGCGTGGGTTGTACCCTTTTATTGATTGTAAACAATTCCATTCTGAAACAACCACTGAGTAAAAGCATTTTCCCCCCTTTCACTGTATTGTGTACTATTTATTTATAGACATGAATATTATGACACATAGTACTGGTACTGGTGGAATTCACTGATCCCAGATTCAATATCGTGGTTGTTAAATCTTGTCAAATACTGTGCATAGGAATGCAGGCTCACGGCAGTGAAATCTCAGAAAAATGTCTTAACCAGACAGTAAAGTGGCCACACACACGTTAATTGGCCAAAGTGCCAGTAGTTTTATTGTAGGACACAGAGTAACAATAAACCGACGTTTCGGCAGTGCAACTGCCTTCTTCAGGGTATGTTAAATCTTGTCAAACAGACCTGGCCTACAAGAGTTTCCTATATCCACATCTACACAGCACACCCAAACAAAAAAAAACATAAAAACCTAAATAATAAATATAGAAATATTCAGCTTCGGAGGAAGATGTACTGGTCCTGGAGAAACCCAGATGCTATTATTGTATTACGTAACGCTAAGCCCTGTTCATAGAGTCTTGTGTGTGGTTTTGCCAGTCGTATATTTTATTTTAGCAGCAGCAGCAGCAGCAGCTAATGCATCCAGCTATAGGCTAGAAGAGAGCCACATAGTGACAAGACTCCAGGAACTTATTTCTGCTTCACGAGCACCAATGCCTGAGTCCCTGAATACGCAAGAACACACGCACACACACACACACACACACACACACACACACGCGCGCGCGCGCGCGCACGCACGCGCGCACGCACGCGCGCACGCACCACCCATCCTCTTCCTCCACAGAGAAACAAAACTCACATGCTACCCACACACTGCTGGTGTATCTCTCCTCCTCCTCCTCCTCCCCCCACTCTCTATCTCTATCTCTCTCTCTCTCTCTCTCTCTCTCTCTCTCACACACACACACACACACACACTCTCACCATACAGAATAATACACGTCCGTGAAATCTAAGTGCCCTGCTGGCGGAAAGGGTCAAACCATAACAATCCAAGAAACATTAATCTTACACAACAACAACAAGACGACAACGGGGTCCAAAGGCCGATCGCCAAGCCAACGGCAGAGCGTATAAAGACATCGGAGGCTAAAATAGAAATAAATAAATAAAGCAAACGTAATTGCATTGAAAGAGAGCATGAGCGAGCTGCTGGGTATTTAAAGCTGGAGGGTGGCAGAGAGAGAGAGGAGTGGGAGGAGAGAGAGAGAGAGAGAGAGAGAGAGAGAGAGAGAGAGAGAGAGGCTGAACGTGGAGGAGGGCAAGGGTGAAAATAATGTACAGAAGAGAAACGGAGAGGAACGAGAGATGGAGAGAATGGAAATAGGATGTGGAGAGTGGTGGAATGCATTGACGCGGGAATATCACATCACAACAGAACACAGAGCACACTCTATGCTGTACATTCCGTACAACCCGGTCGCTAGTTTATTCTCACATTGTGTGCCTTGTGTGTTATCTTACCTTGCTTGTTAATAATATTATATTATCAACATATTGTCGTTGTCGGGTGGGAACCTTGTATGTCCAAGACCGTTCGTTTTGTGTTTATCGTTTTAAAAATGAACTAACCTAGTGAAAACAGCCGATCTACAAGCACACAACGCCTCGCGGTGCGAGGCGTTGTGTGCTTGTAGATCGGCTGTTTTCACTACTTTTGTGCGACGGCCTTGTATGATGAAGCAGGGCTTTACTTGGTGAAAAAACATACAAATTTGAAACATGGAGATGCGAGGTTTCTGCCCGACAGTGACAACATATTTAATATATATATATATATGTTGTTGGCACAGTCTGAGGAGCATGATGTCACACCGACGCGTGACTGCAAACGCTTGTGAGAGAGAGTGACTAATAAAACCTCTTTGAATCTTCACATGTCTTCCTTCGTCTCGTGGGCGGTGGGGGTGAGTGGGTGAGTCTATCTATGGCAGAAACATGCAGCAACCTGCAATGTTGTAACATCTCAAATCAAACCACCTGTTTCGTGCATGGACTACACAGAAATATATTGCATTATGTGTCGAGTCAACTTTCATTGCCTCCTGTTGGCCAGAGAGAGCACTGCGGATGATCTATTCGGACGACCAATGCCATGGCACCGTTAGTTACCAGTATCAGAACCAGCTTTATTTCCAAATAGATCAGCCGCATCATCTCTCTGGCCAACAGGAGGCAATGAAAGTTGACTCGACACATTATGCAATATATTTTCGTGCAGTCACAAACAGGTGGTTTGATTTGTTGTTCCTACATCCCATTAGTCAGAATCTGGTGATGTTAACCTGCATGGTGAAAAATACTATGCCTAAACCTAAACCTAACCTCAGTAAAAACTATGCCTAAACCTAACCCAAACCCCAACCCTAACCTCAGTAAAACTATGCCTAAACCTAACCCAAACCCTAACCCTAAACCTCAGTAAAACTATGCCTAAACCTAACCCTAAAACCTAAACCCTAACTAAATTCGGACAAATGAGATGTAGGACTAATGAGATTTCGGACTTATGGGAAGTCACCGTAACGAACAAGTAGGGATGGGTATTGTTCACCTTTGAATCGATACGATACCTTTTTCGATACCATTTTCGATACTTTTTATTTAAGTTTAACTTGCTGCTGCGGTAGAGCAGAGGTGATGATGATGATCACACAGTGTAGCGGAGCGGAGAGTATAGACGTTGGATAATCATCATAATAATAAACATTATAGGCTATTGTCGGCTATTTTCCACAGTAACGAGTGTAGCCTATACTAAAGCAGTCATTAAACTCTCAGTAGCCCAACTGTTACAGATGCGACCGGCCAGGGGTGCGTTCCAGACTATCGAAACGAGGTATCGTTAGTTTTTACGTGAACCGATACTCGATAGTATCGACGTCATGCAAATCGATACCATTAAAAGTATCACAGACGATACCCATCCCTACGAACAAGTAAACTCACTTTCATACCACCTCCGGTGTGTGACCCCCCCCCCCCCCCCACCCCCACACACACACACACACACACACACACACACACACACACCTCAAAAGAGAGACGTTGGATAACCCCGCACATGCTGCGTTGTAGTCTAAAGTGAAGTGTGTTTTTCATACCCCCCCCCCCCCCCCAATGCACCTCCACTCCTCTCCGCGTTCCCACTTGGAGCTCCAGTCTCCTGCTGCTTGGCAACCGGTGTTGGACTGACTGTGTGGGGGCGTTCGTTCTACCGAGCGCCGAGCGCCAGGCGAGAGCGCGGTGACGAGGAGGCACCCAGCTACCACTCAGCTCCATCTACGCAACACCAGCACCTGCTATGATTGATCTGTGGGTTGGTGTGTGTGTGCGCGTGTGTGTGTGTGTGCGCGCACACATCTTTGCACATGGATGTGTGTTTTCAAAATTAGCCGTGATTCATCCAAGAAAAGAAGAAGTAAATGGCTTCATTTAAAGGAGATGAAGGACAGAACCAGAAGGAGTCATTCCATAAGGTGACACCTGGGTCACTTTATGTTCCAGTAAATGGCACCAGGCCACTCTGCAGGTCGCCTGTAGAGGAGCCTGTGTCACCTGTCACCAGATTCCCTCCCATACCTCCATGCAGGACGTGCACACATAGACATCAAAGGGGGCTTGAGCCTCTGCCCTTTTATCTGTCTGTAAAAACTGCCCTTTCCAGACCATAAATGCAGTTTTTATTATGGTTAAAGAAATGCAAAACCCCTCTTTCCATGCCATACCTGAAGGCAGCATTCAAGAGAATTAGCCAGTAGCTATGCCCCTCCCCTAAAAGCTTTTGTCCAATGCTAGCTTAGCAACCGGCAGCTTGCCAAGGCTGTTGCCAAGGCAAACCTTGGCAAGCAGGAAGTTATTCTAAGCTAGCATTGGACAAAAGCCTTTTGGGAGGGGCAAAGCTACTGGCTAATTGCCTTGTCAAAACTCTCCTGAACTTAAATGCAGCATCTTATGTTGAAAGAATTGCTCTCTGTGTAGAAGTCCATGCCATTACGCCACATCTCCAGTATTGACTTGGTTATGCTTAGTTCAGTGTGGTTTCACACAGCAAAAATAGCCAACCTCCAAGCTCACAACGCGTCGTGCTGCGACGCGTTGTGAGCTTAGAGGTCTGCTATTTTCGGTGCTTCCACCAAAAAGGCCCTTTTAGAAACTCCAGCCCCTGCCTCTCCAACATTCTCTGCACGTCCCTGCCTCCATCACTCCATCCCATCTTTCACCTGTCGTTCCCTCTCTCCTACCCTCTGGTTTCTTCTCTTGCTCTCTCCGTTCTACGTCTCTCGCCCACAGAGTACCGTTCCCACGGTAACCAGTGTTACTATTCTGCTACGGTGGAGCCTGCAACACGAGTGTTTGACTAACATCCCCCGTTCAAAGTGCCACTTATGCTGCATGTAAGGAACGGCGATGGATAAAGTCCGCTGAACGCCAGAACGGTCTCGGTGACAAACAGCTATGGCTCTTCAAGTGCAAAGGTTCAAGGTTGTACTTTATTGTTACATCTTTTGTACAGGTACATAATTGGGCATTCACGAATAGTGATTTTTAGTATTCCAATTATTCGACCTCAAAGTATTCGAATAGTCGAATATTCGACAGGACTGGCCAAACTGTCAAATATTAAGTAAGCAAGAGGCGAACATTGTGAAAATAGCCGATCACAACGCCTCGCAGCATGTAGATCTGCTATTTTCACAATATTTATCTGTGGAACCGAGTCACATTAAATCTAATACCTACAATTCCAAGTGCTTATCAGGGTGTCCCCAGTTCAAATATGTTTATTTTGGGTGTCACAGCCTAAAAAGGTTTGAGAACCCCTGGTACAGAGCATTAACAAATTCATCCACCAGGGGCATTGACAAAAAAAAAAAAAAAAAAAAAAAAGCGAATATTCGACTTTGATGAACAACGTCGAATAGTGACTTTGATATCCGAATATTCGAATATTTGAATATTTGGTGAATGCCCTAGTACATAAGAGTAAAACGTATTTTGGTTTGGCTTCAGACAATGCAGCGGTCTATATAATAACAGCAGAAAAGAAACCATAGTAATAATAATAAATAAAGATTTATTAAAGAGAGTGCAAAAGGCAAAAGAGCAAAGAGAGAATAAAAGAGCATCCTCAAACTCTGACGTTTTTCTTTCAAAAAGTTTCTAAAATAGTGAAAACAAAACAAAACAAAAAAAAAACATCACAGAATGTTTCAAGTACGAACAGTTCCGACTGCGTTGGCCTTCATAGTGGATAAGAGCCAGCAGATACTGTTTGACGCTTGAGTGCTGTATTCAATGTGTGAAACGTGTGGAAACTATCCTCCGCCTGGCATCACGGCCACACGCTGCAGCACACTTTAACCAAGGGCGTCAATTGGGTATAGCAGGGGTATGCAGCTGCCATATCCTGGGTCCAGGGGGGAGAATACAAGTTACTTTTAAATATAAATCCATGAAAGTCTCTTTGTCTATCTGTGCTGGTTATTATGTTGTTAAATTACAGTAAAATAACTTCAAATGCAAAATGTTAGAAAATGGTCACTTTAACAAGGTATTATAATTATATTCTCCACACTTTTATTCTCCCCATCTTGACAAGATGGTATATTCCCAGGTTCCGCAGGTCAGCTGCACAGGTGCAATTCATTATTGTTAATTGTGGCACGTTTACTAACATGCCAAGTTTAGCTGCACTTGAACAACTGTCCCAGGCTGCCATATCCAGCCCAAGAAACAGTAGAAAAGGGGAAACAAATAGAATGTACTTCTTAAAATAAATGTATCATGCCTGTTGCTAAGGTATGGCAACATGACTGGTGTCTTGCACGCGCGCAAAGGCGCGCGTGCAAGACACCAGTCATGTTGCCATACCTTAGCTTTTTCTGAACTGACGCCACTGGCTTTAACCACGGGAGTCATGACCATCTCTACAGCAGTATTTTTGGCAAAGAGATTTGGTGTAGAGCCGGGGTCTTCAACGTTTTTCAGGCCAAGGACCCCTAAGCTGAGAGAAACATGAAGCAGGGACCCCACCACACTGCTTACGGGATTCATGTTAAAGTGTGTTTTCTGACATTTAACCACTTAAACCCTCAATACTTTGTAAACTTGACCTTTGGCTCGATCTGTACTTGGTCCTTTTCCCCTGTACACCAATTCAAGTGGCTAATGTAAAAAATAAAACAAATACAGTCCCTGTCACCCAATATTTTGCGGCCGCCACCTGCAGTATCTCTCCGGAAATCATGTTGAAGACCTCTGGTGTAGAGCGACAGTTGGTCAACCAAGTGTATAGGTTTTAAGTGGCAACTGATGCGTGAAGAGACAGCTCGCTTTCAGAAGCCTTCCCCCGCGCGCCCGTGTTAATAACACTCCCAGAGCGCTAATTTGGCTCTAATTTACCGCGCCTGTTGTTCAGCCACGATTGCGTTCCGCATGCAGCTGCCAAATTAACAAAGCAAGTGACAAGTAGTGTTGGTGTTATTCCAAACGAGACAAGACGAGCAGAGGTGAAGAGCGTCAAATTAACCATCTATTGAACGGTCTATTGAACCCTAGAACGTTTCTATTCCATCAGCGCAATATTAATAGATCGCCTATTTTCAGCAAAGAGATTTGGTTTAGAGGAAAAACGTGGTGGTGTGTGTGTGTGTGTGTGTGTGTGTGTGTGTGTGTGTGTGGGGGGGGGGGGGGGGGGGGGGGGGTAGTTAATGAACTACAGTATATAGGGTTTGAGTGGCTGGTATGCAACACAGGGTCCGGGGGTAAAATTGACCCAAATGGTTCCTGTAACTCTGAGAGTGTACAAATTCACCCTTACAGGCCCGTTTGGTTCCATTTGTACACTCTTAAGAGTTAAATTGATACGCAGGATTTTGGTCCCAGAGATTTGTCTCAAATGGGGGTCCGTGGTCTAATGCATATCAAACTGGGCATCCTTGTAATTACTGCTGTGTGTTTGTCCAAAAATGACACAGATCGGTACATAATACCTCTAATATTTCTTACATTGATGCTCCTACATTTTCTCATGCAAGCATCAGTTAAAGTTACTTTCCATCCGTCATATACTGTGTGCACAGTGCACACCCCATAACCCACACAATGCACATAATTTCGGAGCTCATATCTTCGAACGGGTAAGGGCTAGTTGTAGAAAAGTCCATACCAGACAGCTGCTCTCCCCCTTGCCTATCTCAATGATTGGCTCCACCTCATCACACCTGTGAGCACTCACCCTAATTGTTGACCAGGTGTATATAAACTGCTTCTGTGCTCTCAGTTGTTTGATGGCGGCAGAAGTAACAGTCCAGTGTTTGGAGAAGAGGCCATGTTCTGTTCATGATCATGAAGTTTTGTATGTTATGCGTCACTGAGTACGTTTGGACCTTTTTGAATGTTTTATTGGTTATTGTTGTAGACTTGCTGTTATTGTTGTATTGTTGTAGAGATGCCATTTAGACCTAAGAATGTATTGCCTGAATAATTACCTGATACCTGAATTGTTTGTCTAGTGTAATGTATTTGATGTAATGTATTGCTTATGATTTCTCTGTATTTTATAGAAATAAACCATAACAAAATGGGAACATCCACTCCTCTCAATTCCTAGTCGAAGCCCCATGGCGAAGTTAATCACCACCTAACCAGCCCCAAATCTAAACCTTTCTTTCACTAGTTTTCCTCTGATTAGGACTCCTACAACACCATCTGATTTATTTATTTATTTTTTGGCAAGTATAAATTAATTCGGGTCTTGCAGGGTTAAGTGGTCAAAGCCCCGCCCCCTGTGTAGGTGACAGGACCTGGCAGGTGGGTTGAGCGGGGTGTTGGTGGTAACGTCATGTCGGAGCTGCCTCGGGGAACGTTTCACAGTTTCCACAGCAACCGTAACTTTCACAATATGAAATGAATCCTGGGCCAAGGATGTTTCTCAGACTCCTACGGTGAAAATAAAAGATACATCAACTTCAGAGTGGATGAACGCTATTCACTCAAAGCGCCAAGTCCTCTTTAATCAATGGAGATGTGTGGAAGACTACACCTCTATTCAACGCCACAACACTTGTACACTAGAGCAGAGGTCTTCAACAGGGGGTCCGCGGGGATACTGCAGGGGGTCCCCGAAATTGGTGGAAAACAAAACTTTTATATATAATCTTTATTTAAAAAAAGAAAGAAAAACATGTAATTTGTCTTTAAATATTAAAAAATAAACATGATTCTGTCTGTTTTGAATAGCTTTATACATGCTTATTGTGCAATTGACAGATTGTTAGTGATAGATTGATAGTATTGACATTGGTTCTCAGTTAATAAGGTATTTTTATAAATGGCAGTGGTACGGCCACTTCTACATGTATGTTTAAAATAAAAGCATGAATCTATTATTTTAATAGTCTAGTATTGAATGCACAATGGCATGGTATGTTTATACACTTGAAACACAAATACATGAATATATATACAATATATGTTGTAGCCCCACCCACACCCTACGAGGTAGGGGGTCCCTACTCCATCTCCCCATCAGTTTGGGGGTCCCTGGCCTGAAAACGTTGAAGACCCCAGCAGCACTAGAGCGACAAATATGACAGCTATGCCTTCAGAATGTTGCGACGTCAACGGCAGAGGGAGGGAAAGCCCTTTGATGTTTTGTCTCTTCACAAACACAAGCACAATAAAGTAATGGACAGAATAATGGCTAAGAAAATATGCGATACCAGCTGAGAGACCATATGTACTATAGCTACAGTATTCTCAGTGGAAGTGAAGACTCTTACAGTACATGTATATATATAAGCTATGATCATTCACCCTGTGCTCACAATGTGTGAAAAATACAGCCACCCACATACAGCAATACAGCATACATCTCTCCTACACACACACACACACACACACACACACACACACACACACACACACACACACACACACACACACACACACACACACATTTACATGCATTTTTACATTTAAATCAAGTGAACCACAATCCTTTGAACCGTGCTTACAGTACCATTATTCTTAGACGACATCTCAACATCTTTTAGGAAAAAGGGGGAACTGAAGTGGTGAGTAAAAGCTGTGGCTGAGTTCAGGCCCGTTGTACAGATTTTTGGGAGGGGGTCAAGATCAAAGACCTGGGCCCCCCCTCCGTTACGGGTTTTTCACAGGAAATTATTCATTTTTAAAGTACAAAAAAAAAAAAAAACGGTTAAAAACTGTTCTACGCGGCGGCAGAACCGTTTAGGCTTAATATAATAGGGTTTATATGAAGCATGATGTCTTAATCTTACCTTGGGAAAAAGTTCTATCACAGTCACTCAAATCTTTCCTACACAAACTAGACTGCTCCCGAGTCCCATTCAACGGGCCCCCCCTCCCCCCTTTCTGGGAGGGGGGAAAACAGTACCCTTTACCCCCCCTATCGGCGTCCCTGGCTGAGTTAAGAAGTGCTCAGACTTTTATACAAGTAAAAGTCCTGCAGTCAAAGAATTACAAAAGTACAAAAGTATTAGCATCAAAATATAGGCTACTTAAAGCTGTACTGTGGAAGCTGCTCAACTAGTGGTCAGTAGCGGTATTGCTTTTTTCGTCCGTTTTTCGCGCGGACCCCCGTTCCGCGACCACCTCCGCCTCGCCGATACGCATCCGTAGAGCCGTCTCCCATCATTTTTATTAGACCATAATTGAAGGGAAGCTACTTCCTGAAGAGACAGCAAGACTCGCTGTGATTGGCCGGTGGTGTATGATCTGCGCTGTGATTGGCCAGTAATTCAATTCAATTCAATTCAATTTTATTAAAGTGTCAAATCATAACAAGTTATCTCAAGACACTTTACAAAGGCTAAAGAGCCATGAAGCCAGTAATGTATCATGTGGGAGATTACATCATTTTGCCGGGAAATACAGCCCCTGTCAAGGCTATGTAGAAAACATATAAAGAAAAGGCTTTTGGGGCTGAAATTAACGGAGTGGGTGTTCTAAAACTTTAGCGATTTAATAGTCAGGACAATTTTAAGATTTGTTTTATTAAAAAAGTTACATAGTATAACTTTAAAGTAGCTAAATTAAAGCACTCTATGCAGAATGCCAATTTCAGAATCATATCATATTATTGGACAACAATCAACCGCGTCGGCTTGCAAAAAATTTCCATGGGTTTTCAAAAATAGCAGATCTACTGTACAAGCTCGCAGCGCGGCATTCGGTGCCGCGCTGCGAGCTTGTAGGTCTGCTATTTTACAAGCATACATTAATGGTTAAAGTGGTTCAAATCTAATTGCGACCGTCAGGTTGCAGTTACTATCAAAACCTCGACCAGCTGTCCGTCAGTCAGTCAGTCTGTCTGTGACACGTCACACGTCACACTTTTGCCCTGCTCATATCTCCGCAACCGTTGCCCCGATCCATGCCAAATTTTGCACAGACACTCCTTGCCTGCCAAACCACAACCATAAATTCTCACTTGACCCTCTTCTAGCGCCACCATGAGGCCGATTCTTGCAAAACAAATTTTTGGACACAGCCCCTACAACTTTTGCCCTAAAATCACGCAAATCGGTACACAGTATGTCTACACTCATCTCATCAACATCAATCTGTCCCATATATCGCCACCATCAGTCCGATTTTTTCAAACACATTTTTGGACACTGCTCCTACACATTCTGACGTAAAATCACGCTGCGACCTGACGGTCGCTTATCTCCCGATTAGGGAGTCTTACTGGTGTTACACAGATTTGCGTTCAGGTCTAAATGAGCAGCGTGCCCTCAGTTCCCTTCTTTTCCCTTGAGGGGTCGCCACAGCCAATCATCTGCCTCCATCTCACTCTGTCCTCTACACGTTGTATCATACATGCTTAGGTATGCTGTAACTGTGTACCTACAGGCATGAAAGAGTAGAGCAGCCCCCGGGATGCCCTGATAAAATCACCAAGAACATGTTCTTTTCAAATTGATGAGCACACTCTAATCTCTGTAAAAGACGCTAAAGACTGGAGGGATGATTGCTTTGTGAAAAAATGAATACATAAAAGGACAGGCTGTTGATGACTGATTTGCAAAGTTTTTAGAACTAAGGTCCTTGGCCTGCTATCAGCGTGGTGAGTGTGCACAGAACTATGACGCTGATGCCTAGTAGAAGCATAACGTCGTTGTCGGGTGGAAACCTTGTATGTCCAAAACCGTTTGTTTTGTATTTATCATTTTAAAAATGATTTAAACTAGTGAAAACAGCCGATCTACAAGCACACAACGCCTCGCACCGCGAGGCGTTGTGTGATTGTAGATCAGCTGTTTTCACTACTTTTGTGCGATGGCCATATGATGAAGCAGGGCTTTGCTTTGCGAAAAAATTTATAAATTTGAAACTTGAAGATACGAGGTTTCTGCCCGGCAGTGACGATAAGAGATTAGCTGCACATGCGCGCACGCGCACAAACACACATGCACGCACACACACAGCATGATTTCCTGGTGGAGATAATCGGCCGTCCAATCAGCGACAATCAGGGAGCAGATTGTTCTTTTTTGTCAAAATAAGCAGAAGATAAGGAAGGGAGGAGTCGAGAAAAAAACCCACAAAAGTAATTTATTTCTACGTCTTTGTCGTCTCTGAGTCATATCTGCAGCACTGGGAAACAGAAACAGTGAGGAGGAGAGATAGAGGGAGTGTTTGTGTGTGTGTGTGTGTGTGTGTGTGTGTGTGTGTGTGTGTGTGTGTGTGTGTGTGTGTGTGTGTGTGTGTGTGTGTGAGTGAGTGAGAGAGAGAGAGAGAGAGAGAGAGAGAGAGAGAGAGAGAGAGATAGAGAGAGAGAGAGAGAGAGAGAGAGAGAAAAGGGCACAGTAAGTGTGAAGGAAATGCAATACAATTGTCCTCCACTGAAACAAAAGCCCATAAGCGTCATTCTCCACATCATTCCCCCTAATTTATGCTGTTGTACAAGGGCTCCAAAATGTTACCGATCCGCAAGCTCACTACGCGCCGCACCCGTGATCCGTCGTGAGCTTGTAGATCGGTTATTTCCGGCACAAATTGACACCGACGCAACGCAAAGTGTAAACCAGGCTTTAAAAATAACAACAGAGGAAGTCCTCGGCGTGCGGAGATGGAGGAGGAGGAGGCCAGTGATGGAGGTGGAGGACAGAGATAGAGATGGGTAAAGCAGCGCTTCTCAAACGTTTTAATTTCAAGGACCCCGTATATGCATAGGCAGGGGTGTGAACTGTAAAGTAACTAAGTACAGTACATGTACTCAAGTAATGTACTTAAAGGGGAAGACCACCCATTTATATTGACATATTTCAATTTCGAAAATGGGTGGTCTTCCCCTTTAAGCAATATTACACGAGAGGTTGTGGGTTAACATGATTATTGTACCGCCTCCGTTGCCGCAGGCACAAGCCCGAAGGGACGAGTACCCGTAGGCAGCGCAGAAGGTACAATAATCACTTAAAAAACACGTCAACTTCATTTCATTGTAATTAAGATATTCGATAGGACTTTGTAATTTTTTAATGCCACATTTAGCCCTTAACATCCCTTAACATTACATGAAAACTGCTAGCCTAGCCGGCGCTAGCATAGCGTGGGGAGAGGGGAGCGCTTCAGCTCTTTTGCAACCAGCGCAGCTGATATCTTTGTTTGATTAGACCTGTGTGGTAGTGCTCGTTATTCACACGGATAGAGAGCTATTTCAACCAATCAGATTGCTTTGTCAGAACGACCAGTTGTATAATTAAGTAACAATTTTCAGTACTTTTACACTTTTACTTCCACCCAACTACATCTCAGAGGAAAATATTGAACTAGAATTATGAAAACTACTACTGGGACGTCCAGGAGGTGCAGGTTAAACTTCCTGTCTACCACCGTGGCGTGGAGTATTGTCTTCGGGTGCCTTCGGCTTGGCCGGGCGCTCCAACGAATGCAATTGGCCGTTTTCGCGGGAGGGAAGCCGATTTAGGAGGGGGGGGGCTGATTTTCTGAGAAGATGGTGGCTTGACGGCTCAGGTGCTGGAGGAGACCTGTAACTGTCTGCACCCTCCCAATTACTACTGTGGGGATTAGCAGGGATACGATTTGGGGTGTCAATAATTATGTATACCTGCCCTGAACTGTGACATTGAAAATTTGAAAAGAATTGTGAAAACTTTAGTTACTAGTTTCATTGTAGATTAGTATTACAAAACCCACTAACCACTTCAGCCGTATATATTTTAACCATTTGAAAATAGCAGATCTACAAGCTCACAATGAGTCGCAATTATTGTGAGCTTATACCTGTAGATTGTCTATTTTCTCTTTTTTTATATACATTTTGAACTTGGGACATTCTGCACAATGAATAAGTACTTAACGTTTGGTACTTTAAGTATATTTTGATGCCGATACGTTTGTACTTATACTCAAGTGCATTTTGAATACTTCTACTTGTAACAGAGTATATCTACATTGCAGTATTGATACTTTTACTTGAGTAAAACGTGTGTTATTCCATCAACGTGCCTCAGGTCACGGACTATCAATCAGTAGCAGTAAGAGCAGTAAGAGCAGCATAGTCGGGGGCGTTAGAGATATTTCGCGCTAATCAGTCTAAAAGTGCAAAATTTTGTACAGATGTAGCCCAGGACATGCTCTAATGATTTAGCTGGGGCGCCCGAGTCGGCGACCTTCGGGGGCGCCACAGCGGCCAAATCAAGTTGGGCTCCCATCGACTTTCTATACAGGAGGAAAATAGCCAGAAAAACTTTTTTTTTCTGGGTATTTAAGTAGGATCTGAGGGGCCTAACTAGGGGTTTGTCATGATGCTGAATCCATTGCAAGCATTTGTTTTGCACAAAAAACCTTCCTTGGGCTAGAAATGGCCTCAGAAAACGATGCATGTCTTGGTGAGCATTCATGTTAGTCGGAGGCCTTAGGGTTTTTTTTTCTCGTGCTAATCAGTCTAAAAGCACCAAATTTTGCACAGATGTAGCCCAGGGCATGCTCTAATGATTTAGCTAGGGCGCCCGAGTCGGCGACCTTCGGGGTCGCCACAGCTCCAGAAAACACCCACAAAACTCTGAAAAGTGATGACTCATCACTTTTCATCACTAAACCATCGTTTTCTGGGGCCATTTGTAGCCCAAGGAATGTTTTTTGTGCAAAACAAATGCTTGCAATGGATTCAGCATCATGACAAAACCCTAGTTAGACCCCTCACATCCTACTTAAATACCCAGAAAAAAGTGTTTTTCTGGGTATTTCCTCCTGTATAGAAAGTCGATGGGCGCTAATCAGTCTAAAAGTGCAAAATTTTGTACAGATGTAGCCCAGGACATGCTCTAATGATTTAGCTGGGGCGCCCGAGTCGGCGACCTTCGGGGGCGCCACAGCGGCCAAATCAAGTTGGGCTCCCATCGACTTTCTATACAGGAGGAAAATAGCCAGAAAAACTTTTTTTTTCTGGGTATTTAAGTAGGATCTGAGGGGCCTAACTAGGGGTTTGTCATGATGCTGAATCCATTGCAAGCATTTGTTTTGCACAAAAAACCTTCCTTGGGCTAGAAATGGCCTCAGAAAACGATGCATGTCTTGGTGAGCATTCATGTTAGTCGGAGGCCTTAGGGTTTTTTTTTCTCGTGCTAATCAGTCTAAAAGCACCAAATTTTGCACAGATGTAGCCCAGGGCATGCTCTAATGATTTAGCTAGGGCGCCCGAGTCGGCGACCTTCGGGGTCGCCACAGCTCCAGAAAACACCCACAAAACTCTGAAAAGTGATGACTCATCACTTTTCATCACTAAACCATCGTTTTCTGGGGCCATTTGTAGCCCAAGGAATGTTTTTTGTGCAAAACAAATGCTTGCAATGGATTCAGCATCATGACAAAACCCTAGTTAGACCCCTCACATCCTACTTAAATACCCAGAAAAAAGTGTTTTTCTGGGTATTTCCTCCTGTATAGAAAGTCGATGGGAGCCCAACTTGATTTGGCCGCTGTGGCGCCCCCGAAGGTCGCCGACTCGGGCGCCCTCGCTAAATCATTAGAGCATGTCCTGGGCTACATCTGTGCAAAATTTGGCGCTTTTAGACTAATTAGCACGAAATTACCATGTAATCTCCCTAACGCCCCCGACTAGCAGGGGTTTCTGGGCCCTGGGTACAAGGATTCACTCTGTGAGCTTTAACTATTGAAAAATAGCAGATATACAAGCTCACAGCGCGGCACCGAGTGCCGCGCTGCGAGCTTGTAGATCTGCTATTTTTTTTTTTAATCATGAAGGATTTTTAAATCATCTAAGGATTTTTGAAAAACCTATGTTTCTACCTCAGTGGTGCTCCAACTTTTTAATGTGAAGGACCCCCAAAATGATATGTGTTTGGCCACGGACCCCCATCTCAAAATATTTAGTTCCACGGACATCCCAGAAGCAAGAAGAGTTAGAAATGTTTGCTTAAAAAATACACATATTCAAAGATCTGCGCACATTTTTACGACTTTTCAAAAATAGCAGATCTACAAGCTTGAAGCTGTAAGCTTGTATATCTGCTTATTTTTCAATAGAAGCATAACATAATTGAGGCCCCTCCACCGTGGGCCCTAGTTACTCAGTCCCACTCCCCCCCCCCTCCTTGTGACGCCCCTGAAGAGCAGTAAGTGCTTGGCTGGGTGTTACAGAACACCTCAACAGTCAACACCTGCTGTCATCCAGACATCTACTGTACTGTAGGTGGCCCGTGTAGTACTGTACACAGTGAAATACTGTTCCTTCAACTCTCACAGTGCATGCCATGACTAAATACAATATAACTAGTACATCTGCAGTGGTTGGAGACCCTGGTTCAAATCCCTGGACAGAAATACAATTTATAGATTGCAGCTTTAACACTACCGATTTATCTGCGTGTGTACTGTATAATACATACAGTATTTTGTGTGTGTGTGTGTGTACTGTATGTGTGTGTGTGTGTGTGTGTGTGTGTGTGTGTGTGTGTGTGTGTGTGTGTGTGTGTGTGTGTGCGTGCGTGCGTGCGTGCGTGCGTGCGTGGCGTGCGTGGCATGCGTGTGTACTGTATATGTACAGTAGGCCTATGTATGCATGTGCGTTATGTATTGTAGCCACCCCGCAAAATACCCCGCCATAACTATCTCCTCCAAGCGAGCTAGCTCTCTTGACGTTGCGTGTTACCTGCCGGTCTGCCAAGCTGAAGACCAGGGTTCGATTCCAGCTTGGTGTGCGAAGAATTACAGTACATACTGTGAATGAATCAACAACACTGATGAGTTTACTGTGTGCATGAGATCAGTAGGGCTGCAAGCGAACCTTCGGAGATTCGAACGTTCGTTCGTTACGTTGGCAATCGAAGTTCGAAATTAATGGGTTCAGGTTTTTTTTTCTTTTTTATTATTATTTTTTACACAAAAAAATAATTATCAGAATGTGATAGGCCTATTCAGAATATCACAGTAGTAGAGATAGCCAAATACGAAATAAGTTAGGCCTACCGGTAAACACTAACAGTTAATGGTGACCGTTATAGTAGTTATAAAATGCACCAGAACAGCTTGGAGCGATCAAGGACCGTCCTCCGCTCCAATTGCGCTCCTATTTGGGGCCGCGAACCGGGTGGCGAATCAGCCTCGCTGACACACGCTTGATGACAGTAGAGTGAGAGGCAGCACTCTGAGCTGGGCAGAGACAGACGTGTGTGCTCTGAACAGCGAACACCCATCCATGCACCCAAAGATTAAACAACCTTTCTCCTAAGCATGAGCAAAGATGGATTTCATTGCAACCCCCTAAAGGATCTATAATGCGATTTCTGGGGTTGTTACATCGAGACCAGTTCAGCCCGAACGCGACGCGCTCCGACGCAGTCACCAAGTCTAATCATCATCCGTGCAACTCCGCTGTACATTGAGCCTGTTCGTCAACAAACTGTGTAACATTTTCTCCGATTGGGTTGGATTTTCCAAGTGTTAGCCTAGGTGTTAATGCGGCCACGCATCCACGTGTTTTCAATGGATAAAACAGTGCATTTAAAACATTTCCTACACTGTTTTAGCTGGTTAAAGGTACAGTACGTTCGATGGTTCGAAGGTTCGGACGTTCGGTTTTTATTCAATTGAACGAACCATCGAAGGTTCGATGGTTCGTTCGGAAAATCCCCCCGAAGTTCGAATCCCTAAAACAGCGCTAGATTACAGCCCTAGAGATCAGCCACATCAACACGAGTGGCCTAATAACAGCTATCCCAGCTGATGTTCCACTGACTGTGCATCAACTATTTTAAGCTTAAAATGTAAGCTTAAAGCAGAAAGATAGCAGTACAATAGCAAATAGCAGTATTACTAATTACCGTACGTACACTATACTTTCTTTTATTACCATAGAACAACCATGTTGTTGATTCCGGACATCACCATGGCAGGACGTGTTTTTCGCTCACGCTCCGGAACCAAAACACCAAAGGCTTGGTTCATCCCACATTTTCTCCTATTTCTACTATGGATCACGGATTTATGCTATAAATCACCACAGATCCTAACACCAATGGAATACGAGAATCTTTTATGGGAAATGGACAAAACGGACGAAAAACACAGTGAGTTATATCTTCTTGCCAAAACGGTAGCTAAGCACCCGAGCTTTGGATCTCATGTTATTCAATCTTTGCTGGCTGCTAACCGGAACAAAAGAGACAAACCCCTGAATGGTTGTATGAGTCGATCTTTGATCTTCTTATTATTACTGCAATCAGGAGATATAGAATCGAATCCAGGGCCTGTAGCTACCAGACAGATGACCCGAAGACTAGCTGCTCTCGCTACTGCAGCTGGATTGACGACGGCAGATCCTTCTTTGTCTGTGATCAGCGAAGCTAACGATGCTAACTTAGCTAGCTCCTCACTGATGAATCCTGAGGGACTAACAACGGGCTACTCCAGATGTCCTGACCAGCCGACCTCCGACGATCACACGGCAGTCGCCTCCGCGGACTCACGGATCGTCGAAGGACCCCCTGGCTCACGGACCCCCGGTGAACCCTCGGCGATCGCCCCCGCATGACTAGCTCAGCACGAGACCAGCATCATCAACGCAAGTCACGCAACACCGGACCCCGGCGGCCCCACCGACCCACCCCTTCATGGACCCGGCGGACCCCCTCGTGGACCCAGCACCCCAGAACAGAGTCTACATTAACTCTGCTCCACGCTGGCTAACGGAGAAGGCCAGAGCGCTGTTTTCAACCTGGGTTAAATCGGTGACCACGGGCCCCCACCACCCCATCCCCCAACTTTTCATGGAGACCCCTTTGTCCCTTTGTCCCCCTCTGAAGCCCCCAGAGACTGCAACCAACCCCCCCTCCCCCACCGACGCCGATGCGAACACTTCCATAGACCTCGCCATGGACTTTGCCAGCCGCTTTGTGAAAAGAGGTATTCATATTATGCACTTAAACATTAACAGTTTGTTTGCTAAATTTGAACAAATCAAGCATATGGTTCACGAAGGTAAGGTCCATTTTCTAACCTTCTCAGAGACCAAACTTGATGACTCTATCACTGACTCTCAGATCGAAATTGACAACTACTCGGTCATCCGAAATGATAGAAACAGATTTGGTGGTGGTGTATGCATGTATGTTCATAACTGTATTAAGTATATCCCCCGCCCTGACCTACAACACAGCTCTTTAGAAACTGTATGGGTGGAAGTGATTCTTAAGAAAGCTAAAAACATACTAATCGGTGCCATCTATAGACCGCCCGACCAAAATGATTTCTGTGAGTTACTGGAGGAGAGCCTTGCACCGGTGGACAATGTTGAAAAATACATTATTGGCGATTGGAACATAGACATGCTTCGTAAAGAAGCTCCTCTATTCAAAAAGTTCAATAAGCTATGTAATCAACAGGGTTTCACTCAGCTCATCACCAAGCCAACTAGGGTTACAGATAACTCTCAAACCACCATAGATCTCATTGTAACCACAGACAAATCTAAAGTCTCCGCGAGTGGGACTATTGAATGTGGTGGTCTAAGCGACCATGATATCATTTACTGCACCCGCAAAATACATAAGTCCAAAGCTGACGGCCACAAAACAGTTGAAGCTAGAAACCTCAAAACCTACTCTAGCGAAGCCTTTAACCACAAACTGGAGAAATCTGACTGATCCCCAGTACTAGCTAGCACTCAGGTCGATGAAGCCTGGCTAGGCTTTAAATCCATTTTCAACACTACCCTAGACGAAGTGGCTCCTTTGCGTAGGGTCAGGGTTAAAGCCCGCTCACAGCCATGGTGGAATTCGGAAATCTGTGAATCAATGAAACTCAGAGACAAAAAATACTCTGAGAAACGCAAATATAATCACAAACTCAAAAAAGGCCCCAATAAACACCTTAAAGCCAAATTAGAAATAGTCAGTTTAGAGGCTAATAAACTGAGAAATCGGACAACCTCCTTAATCCTTTCTGCCAAAAAAAAACTACTTGGATGAGAAAGTTGAGGAAAACATCCACAAACCACGAGACCTATGGAAGCTATTTAAAACCCAGCTAGGCTGTGGTGCTAAACTCAGATCCATAGCCAGCAACATATCCATCCAAACTCCCATAACCCTCCTCACTGATAGTCTTGATGTAGCCAAATATCTCAACATCTACTTCACCTCCATGGCCAAAAATCTGGTCAATAAACTGCCCGCTCCATCTGGGCTGTTTGGTGTTAGGCACATCTTGAAATTCTACAGGAACCTTGGGGTATGCAAAGACAACTTTAAACTTGCCACGGTGTCAACTGATGAAGTGTTTAAAAAACTGCGCACCCTACCTCAATTCAAGGCCGCTGGCCATGATAAAATTGCCCCCAAATTTCTCATAGACTCAGCTGCCACCATTGCCCCAATCATTACCCATATTATTAATCTATCTATCAAGCAGGGTTATGTCCCCCAGGACTTCAAATTAGCCAAGGTAACCCCCCTGCACAAAAAAGGCAGTAAACTTGACCCTGGCAAATACAGGCCAATGTATATATACATTGGCATATACATATAATGTATAATACAGGCCAAAGACATCCTTAGTTCCATCTCTAAGGTAATGGAAAAAATTGTCTATGAACAGGTGGCTAAATATCTTGAAGAGAATAAACTGATCTACGAGTTCCAGTCTGGCTTCAGAGAGTCCCATTCCACAGATACATGCCTCATCTATTTGAATGATTACATCAAACGTGAAATTCACGATGGCAAATATTGCGGCATGGTCATGCTGGACCTCCAGAAGGCATTTGACACCGTCGATCATTCTATTCTGATTGAAAAACTCAAAGCTATTGGTCTTGATAGCACAGCAGTGAGATGGATGCACTCTTACTTGGTGGGGAGGGAACAGATGGTGGAAGTCAACGGAACCCTGTCCCCCCCCCTCCCAGTAAACTGTGGAGTACCTCAAGGGAGTATACTAGGACCACTGTTGTTCTTAATATACGTAAACGACATGTCATCTGCTTGTGACTGCAATCTGTTTCTGTTCGCGGATGACTCGGCTCTCCTAGTCTCAGGCAGAGACATTTTGCAGGTTGAAAAGGCCCTTAACTGTGAACTTAACAAGATCTGCACCTGGCTCAATGACAACAGACTCTCAATTCACCTAGGCAAAACTGAATGTATCCTCTTTGGATCTAGTCAGAAACTTAGCCTAGTTGAGAACTTCACAATTAAAGTAGGTGACACTGTGATAGAAAGAAAAAACCACATCTGCTACCTGGGTTGCATCCTGGAGGCTAACCTATCCAGTGAAAAAATGACCACCAAGGTAATCAATAAAGTCAATCAACGAATTCGCTTCTTGCAAAGAGTTGCCCCACTGATCAATATTAAATCCCGAAAGACACTAGGAGGTGCTCTTATTGGGCCCCTCATTGATTACGGAGTCCTTGTCTGGTATCGCGACGCCCCAGCTGCCTTAAAGCTAAAGCTCCAAACAGCCCAAAACAAACTAATTAGGGTTGTGCTTGGTCTCCCTCCTCTGACCCACCTTACCGAGCATCACCACGAAAGCGTGGGGTGGCTCAAAGTAGCTGACAGAGTACAGCATCTTGCAATGGGCCTGGTGTACAAGATACACTACACCTCCAAGATTCCCATGTACCTGACAAACTACTTCTTAAAGGTCAAGGATGTTCACGATCATAACACCAGAGGCAGCTCCACTAATCATCATCAGCGTAGATTTAACACTAAACAAGGCGCTAACTCGTTCTCCTGCTATACCATCAACATGTGGAACGCCCTTCCACAAGCCCTAAAGGAGAGCAAATCCCTAGCCTCCTTCAAAATTGGTATGAAAAGTCACCTTCAGACAGCAGCTACCCGTGACTTGTAAATAGACTAAGCCCCCATGCTCCCCCCCCTTTTTCTTTGTATTCTGCCTTTTGTATTTGATGTTATGCTTTTCAAACTGATATTATCCTAGATAAAGTACTATGTTCTATCCGTCTGTCTTTCAATGTTATATGAGATACTTAAAGTGTGGTTCCTGTGGAAATAAGCCTCGGCTTTCTAGGATCTCCTTTTAGTTGACCTTGTACCAGTGATTTGTACTGTCATGAAACTGTACTTTTTTCTATTGCAAACTTCTAATAAATTCTTCAATCAATCAATCAATCAATGTCCTCACCTGTGTGAGGACCAGGGAAATGGTTCTCATAGAAATTGTCCAGGGACCCCCAGGAGTCTTTGAAGGGGTCCCAGGGGGTCCCCAGCTAAATGTGTTAATACAGCATCACAATCATTTTAACCACTTTATCCATTTATACAGTACACTGGCCATTCAAAAATAGCAGATGTGCAAGCTCACAGCACGTTTGGAAAACTTCTCATGCCAACAACCTCCCTCCTTGGCATGAAAAGGTTTGAGAACCTCTGTTCTACTGTACACACACACACACACACACACACACACACACTCACACACACACACACGCACACGCACACACACACGCACACGCGCAAACACACACGCACACACACACGCACACACGCACACAGCAGTAATTATCACCCCTGGGCCAGTGTAATTACACTCTGGTCACACTAATTAATCTCTCACCCTCCCTATTTCACATGTGGTGTGTACTTGCCCCGAACGTGTTCAGGCAGGCAATAGACACATGCCATTGTGCGCAGAGCCGCAGACACACGCGTGCACATGCACACGTGGGGTCGTGCACAGGCACACACTCTCCCACAATACACATAAAGGAAAAAGATATGTGATTCCTCTCAAATGACCTCTCACAAAATAATGTGTTTCATCCTTATACTGCACTGCAGTGCTATGACACCTGGATTTCAATAAAGGCCTGGCTCATCTTTTCCCCAGATTGTGTTTTTGGTCAAAGATAAGCCCTTTTCTACAGACCATAACTAACACACGGATGATCGCGGTTATAATTCTTCCTTTCTGGGTGAAAGAAAAGACGATCGCCTGCTCCTCCAGACAACTTTTGTTTGCATCTGGTCACATGGTGCGCTCCTGTTGTCGTCAAAAATAAGGTAAAAACACTGAAAGGCTACTGAACTGAATGAATTAATTAATAATACCTGGCAGTCTTGATGCTCCACTGTGTCGACAGAGGAGAGGAAATGAGCGGCTTGGTTTTGATGTAGGGATGGGACCATATGACAATTTCATATCGCGATTATTGTGAGAAAAGAAATCGCGATTTACAATATTATCGCGATGATCTAAATCCATTATCCTGTGGCGGAACATTTGCCAAAAAATAGCAGATCTACAAGTTCACAACGCGTCTGAGCTTGTAGATCAGCCATTTTTTGGCAAGTACATTTGATAGAGAGTGAAAAAAGGACTGTATCGAGTACGCATATTATAAGTACCTTTTACCAATTTTAGAGGGTTTAAGTGGTACCGGATATGCAGCTCGGCAAATAAAAGGTGAATTGATCCCAGTGCATGACGGAGGACCATATCACGATAAATTAAATCTCCACGATACAATTATTATGTTTTTTAAACGATAATATCGCGTATCGTCCCATCCCTTTTTTGATGATGTCACCACGTGCAGGGGACCCAGAATGGCTGACACGGTGGGTCACGTAAACCTTTCTATTGTTTATGAATCAAAAAACCACACCAGATGCAACGACAACCACTCCTGCAGCCAAGACCAAAAACCGATTGGACAGAATCAAAGATGGCCCTTCCCCCCTCCCCCAGTCAGTCTCTCCATCTCAACCCGTTAACAGATGGTGGATCAGTGTGTGTGTTCCACTGTTACTCTTTTAGAGCAAAGCATGCTGGGACAGGGTCGCTCAGTCATTTTCTGTCCATCTCCACACTCCTTTCCTTCTCTTTCACTCCTCTCTCCGTCTGTCTCTCTCTCTCCTCTCTCTCAGTTCAGTTCAGTAGGGCTGCTTTGTTGGCAGGAGAAAACGTACGTTTGCACTGCCAAAGCTACAGTGGTATCAAAACAATCAAAACTAGAAAAAGGGCTCATCGGAGGACAGGTCTCCGCCAGGTCAGGTATGGTTATTGTGGGCCAGCAACGTTCGGAATTCGCCAATCAGATGGAATATGAGAAATCGGACAGATCCATTACTATATAGACTAGTAAGACGCCTCAGGGTGACATGCCCTAAAGGGTGAGGTTGCGCCAATTCTGGCCAGTGACCAGTTACCCATATATGGAGACCCCTGGTACACATAAATGGAGATCCATGTACTGTCGTCACTGTCTGGCCAAAACCTCTTATTACTCAATTTTTGAGGTTTTTGATTTTTTTTGGCATAAATCAGGGCTATTGAACACCCTATACATCTGAGTGTTGATTAGATTATAATTATATTGAACCAATGGAACGTAGTAAAAAGTGCTTGGGACAAAACCTCCTAACTCCACAGTTTCTGCCAAACCAGCTAACTCCACCCGATTGGCCCTCTCTTTTTTCATAAATATGTGCTATTGAACACCCTTTACGTCTGTGTGTTGGTTAAAATAATATTGAACCAATGAAAAGTAGTAAAAAGCCCTTCGGTCAAAACCTCCTAACTCCACTTGAGCCCATTTTCCCGAAAATTAACATTTTGGAGTTATAGAGGTTTCGGCCCGACAGCAGAGATATGGAGATATGCTGTGAGAGCCAAAACATGCTTACTCAGTTATTCGGTATGTGAAAGTCCTATGATGTCTATGACATCTGACATCATACCCTTTTATGCCCATGCCCGAACATGGAGAACCAGCTGTGTGGTACTGTATGCGGCCGATGTGGCCTCCATATATGGGCATATGAAGTAAAGAAAACAATCCTAGCCCAGCCCTTGTTTAGACTTACTGTTTTCTTTTTTCTTTTTTTTTTTGTCCTTTCATTTTATTTTATTTACATATCTACTGCATAATACTGTGTTCTATTCGTCTGTCATTCAATGTTATATGAGATACTTTAATGGTTTCCTGTTGAAATAAGCTTAGTCTTTTCTAGGATCTCCTTTTAGTAGACCAGTGAACTGTACCGTCATGAAACTGTACCTTTTCCTATGCAAACTTCTAATAAAGTCTTCAATCAATCAAAGTCATGTTAGATATGTGCTTAATATTGATGACATCAGGGAACTCCATATATGGGCATAAAAGGGATTCTGTTAGTGTGACATCACAGTGAAGCCAGATCATAATGTCAGAGCGGCAAACCCATTCTGTTAAGAGTGGTCCCCCTGACATCACAGTGACATCAGAGCACGATGTCAGAGCGACAAATCCATAGATCCACAGTGTCAGGCGTGACAGACAGACAGAGATACACACATACAGACAAGCTGTGACCATTCACATACTAAACTGCGACCCACGGTCACAATAATGTGCATTGATTTGGGTGTTGTTTGGACAACATCTGTAGGTTATTATATTTTTTAAGCAGAAATCTGCATCCTGGCGGTTCTATAATAGGACAGTGTGAAAAGGGTGGCATGTCTTCCTCGGCCTGGTGAGAACATGAGTGCAAAGTTTCACAGCAATCGGACGCCGCGTTTATGATTTGAGGTAGTTTGTTCAAAACGAGCCACTGCTGCAATCTTTAGATGCCAATCTTAGCCATTCAGGATGGAATATGAAACATCAGACGTGTTGATCACATACAGTAACTACAGTGATAATGTCTACAGATTTGAGTGATGTTGGAGTCTTACAAAATATAGGAGAATTATCAAAAGATGTATTGCTAAAATCGGCCTAAAAAAAAAAAAAAAAAAGGTTTCTGCAAATATCAGCCTCCTGGTGGCGCTATAACAGACCCATGTGAAATGTTTGGGACAGAGGTTCTGCTTTGGCATCCAGGGAGTGTGTGTGCACATATTAGCTACGATCAAGCCAATGCTGCCGGAGATTAGCTGTTCAAACAGGGATGGACAGATAGACGGACATCGGACATGGACGGACGGACAGGTTGCAAAAAACATAGTCTTGGCCATGCCTTCGGCCTTCCAGAGACAACTATCCTACTAATAAACTACCGAATGTCTGTCTGTCCGATGTCTGTCTGATATACACGCATGCTGACATTATTTGGAAATGATTGACACCACAACGCCGCCATGGCAACAGCCGCATGCTGAAACACGTACTGCCCAAATTTGGAGATGACTGACATCACTGATTCGTCTGGGTTCTCCAACATTACTTCTGAGACTCCTACATTCAATTCCTCATTAACCTCGCATCACCAGGCTATCTGGGGGAAAGCCTGCCGGTATTTGTTTACTAAACAGGTTGGTTGATCCGGTCTAGACTGGATGACATTCTACGTCACTGATTCCGGTTTGGTAGTTCCGGCCAAAGTGTAGTCCGTTTTGACTACAAAATGACGTAGGATGTCATCCGGTCCCGACCGGATCAAAAGCCCGAAAGTGGCTAATTCCTCATATACTGTGCTCACCCCATGACCCAAACTGCACAAAATTCTGAGCACATTATGTTAGAATGGGCAAGGACTAGTCTTACAAAACCATAAGAATTGTGTATTCTCTGCAAGAAATAGTTCCACCAAGGATAGGTTAGCTTGGGATAAACTTTTGAAACGAATGACAGGAGTATTTCAACATTTCTCTCTCTCTCTCTCTCTCTCTCTCTCTGTCTGTCTGTTTGTATCTGTCTCTGTCTCTCTGTGATCTAATCCGTCTGTGGACTGACAGGAGCATGGCCGATGTAAACACGGTGTTCTAGTTATCAGGGTCGAGGTTCCATCGCTGACCTTAAGCTAACAGTCCCAATAATATGCTGTACAGTACAGCTGGATGGGGGGGCTCTGACTCACATCCAGTCAGGGACAACATGGGCCCACGGCGCCGCTGGCTGCCGTTTATTAAATGTGACACCTCTGGTGACACGCTTGTCTGAGTCTGCCGTCTCAGAGAGTCGGGGATTCAAATAAGCCACAGCCACTGCTGGCAATTAAAACCCATTCAGAACAGGTACACATCATTGTGTATCATTATTTTATGCTTTAACTATTGAAAAATAGCAGATATACAAGCTCGCAGCGCGGCGCAAGCTTGTAGATCTGCTAATTCTGAAAAATCATGAACATCTTTTGAATCCTTCTAAGATTTTTTAAAACCTATGTTTCTTTTTCAGCAATCTGGCCAGCCATCATCTAAGAAAAGGTCCTTTTCACTTAACTGGAGCTCAGTTAGTCTGTTCTTGAGAGACTACTAGGTCAGTGGTTCTCAAACGTTTTCATGTGAAGGACCCCCAAAATTATATGTATTTGGCCACGGACCCCCATCTCAAAATATTTAGTTCCAGGGACCACCCAGAAGCAAAATTTGAGTTACAAACGTTCGCTTTGAAAATACATATTCAAGGATTTGCACACATTTTCATGACTTTTTCAAAAATAGCAGATCTACAAGCTCGCAGCTTGTATATCTGCTATTTATCTAATAGTTAAAGCATCCACAAAGTTTAGGCCTAAATGGGTTAACAAGGGAGAATCACCACAATCTACATTTGCAATTCATCACCGCATTTAGCGCCCACATAAACACCTAATATGTGCTTGGATCTTGGTGACTAACTCGCCCTGCGGGGCAGCAAGCAGCAGGGACGCGGCGAGGAGGCATCAGGTGGAAGAGAAACTCCAATCAATAAGGGATTTGGTCTCATCTGAATCAATCACTGTCTAATGGCTTGTGACCATAAGAAGAGACATAATCCAGTAATGATAATATGCTGTTAAATGTCGCATGCAAGAAACGATGGGCTACTAGTTTCACCGAGACAGAAACCACTCTATTTCATCGTGGTTATTTTTTTCCACACCAGTTGCTGCCTACCCACGAAACAACAATAATACTGCCAACATAAGCAGACTCTACAGGCATGTGTGTGGTGCCTGCTGTGTGTGTGTGTGTGTGTGTGTGTGTGTGTGTGTGTGTGTGTGTGTGTGTGTGTGTGTGTGTGTGTGCGTGCGTGCGTGCGTGCGTGCGTGCGTGCGTGCGTGCGTGCGTGCGTGCGTGCGTGCGTGCGTGCGTGTGTGTGTGTGTGCGTGCGTGCGTGCGCGCGTGCGCGCGTGCGTGCGTGTGTGTGTGTACCGTTAGTGCGTGTTTGTCTAGTTGAAAACAGATAACAGATGTATTTATTGTTTGCCAAGGCATTGCTTCCAGCACTGTAACCTGCAGATCAGCCTGTCCTTCAGTGTTTGGAGCGGATGCGGTGGGTAGATTCCGTAGATATCTTCGCAGGTCTGAAAAGTTCAAGAAGAGCCAGAGGGGCCTTTCTGTGTATATAAATGGACCTACCTGGACCAAGAGGTCTCACGGCTCCTACACGCCTTACAGTCCACCGAAGCCAGAGGAAATGCAAACAAGATGACCAACACTAATGAAATCACATGCCCGCGTGAATCAATCCTCGCATCTCTGTTCTTGGGCAAACATTTAGCGAAAATTGCAGATATAGCCCTACTGTAAGCTCACAACACGTTTGTGTTGAGATGCGTTGTGATCTTGTAGAGTTTTTCAGCAGAGATTTGGTGTAGAGGGGAAAAAAGGAGGCCCCAGGACAACAAGTAGGCTATACTGTAGATTTTAATTCTACACAGAGCACATATACTATAAAGATGTATACATGGTCTCTCCCTCTTTCTCTCTCACATACACACACACATACGCGCGCGCGCGCACCACACTAATAAGCATCCCACACACTCAATTAAATTGCACTCATACAATGGCAACTTGCATCAGGATGATCAAGTGCACGAAGGAGCTAGCCTGATCTTTCCTTACATTGCCTACTTCCCTGGCCTCTTTCTCAACTCCATTCACTCTCTCTCCCCCACTCACCTCTCACCCTCTCTCTCTGTTATACACGCTATGATTTAAGTGAAACTGCTACCACTTAGAAGCATGCCGTGGTAATCCTACAGCCCTGAGCCCATATACAGGGGGATTCAAATATTCCTTCCATTACAGAGACGGATTAACTATGACCAGAGTCAGAGCCAGCTGAACCAAAAAAGTAATAAAAGAACACAACCACTTGAACCCTGCCGTTCTTATTCTGGGGGCAAACATCCGGGGAAAAAAACTTGCTTAGGCTATTTTTGCCTAAAAGTGAAGAGGGGAAAAAAGTAGGGGCCCCTAGTATAAAGCCCTGGGGGACTCGGGTCAACTAAGACTACTGGGTTTAAGTGGCTAAAAGCCAAGCCAGATTTTACACCTCTGTACTATCATTGCCAAACTCTCCACCTGTATGAACCGTCATCATCATCACCATGCCTTGGCGTTCCCTAGCTCAGTGTTTCTCAACCTTTTTTTCTGCATGGGCACACTTTTCATGTCCCAAGAATCCATGGGCACACCAACATAATACAGGGGGGTGTAAATATCGTCACTGTCGGGAAGAAACCTTTTATCTCCAAGTTTCAAATCTGTATGTTTCTTTGCAAAGTAAAGCCCTGCTACATCAGACAAGGCTGTCGCACAACAGTAGTGAAAACAGCCGATCTACAAGCACCGCGAGACGTTCTGTGCTTGTAGATCGGCTGTTTTCACTAGTTTAAATAATTTTTGAGCGGTGGTAAACCGCTCCATAGAGTGGCTGTGCGTGTGTCTGTAGCCTTTTTCCTCAGCGTTTTGCCATAGCAAAACGTATGTGTAGCATCAGTGATGTCATCATCATGTGTCTGTAGCCTTTTTCCTCAGCGTTTTGCCATAGCAAAATGTGTGTGTAGCATAGCCTGTACATCCTAGACTTAAATCCTAGTCTGAAGACGTTATGCAAGCATGACCACCGCTCACTTCACATTGGGTGTGATTTTTAAAATGATAAATACAATACTGGCTTTCAAGCTGTTTCAAGGGGCACACTTGACCCTTCTCAGGGGCACACCAAATTGGTCCCCAGGCACAGTGGTTGAGAAACACTGCCCTAGCTGACGACAGCGTAAAACCCAGCAGGGAACCTGAGGTGACACCGTGACAGAGAGAGACACTTACTTTCTGCGTATGGTGGAGCTGCCGTGGTGGCCATCTGTGCTGTCTGTACGCTCCAGCCTCTTGCGCTCTTGCTCGGTCGTGGAAGAACTGCAGGACAGGCCTCGGGTCAGCCTGGTGTGGCTCCTGCGCTCTCTGCCGGGCCCCGGGGTCGCCGCCGCGGGCCCTGCCACCACCGCCGCTGCTGATGGTGCTGCTGATGGTAATGATGGTGATGGGATCTTTGGCACTGCCGGCGCCGTTGGGGAAGTGCCACCACTGCTAACGCCGCCATGGTGGACGGGCAGGGACAGAGGCTGGCCCGGCGTGTGGTTCTGCTCAGGGGTTGTTGTGTCAGGGCTTCTCTCCTGCCGCAGGTCTTGGTTCTCCTGGCTGACGCGGTTCAGCTTCTGCTCCAGCTCCTCGATGCGCCGCCGCTGGCTCTCAAGGAGCTTGGCCTGGCTCTCGATGATGTTGTTGAGCTCCAAGAGGTACTCCACTGCACGGCTGGGGCTCTCCGGGCTGCTCTCCATGGTCACCACCCCCCCCACCAGCCCCAGATGAGCGGGGCGGAGGGAGGGACGGACTGGGGGTGATGGGGGAGATGAGCTATAGACTTTCACAGGTTCAGAAACAAGAGGTCACATCATGGACCAACGGTGCTGCGGTTGCTAAAACATAATCACATGTCCACGAATCTCCCCACAAACGGAGGCGGATTATGACTTAGTCAGTATCCATTGAAAATGCTGCAATGCCATGCAAAAGAAATGGAATATAAAATGCAACACATCTTCTGGTTTCCCATGTCATGAGCTGATGCCAGATCAACACCCCAGGGATCCAGGGTTTGAAGCATCATGAGTAAATGCAATGTTATGAATAATGAAATCAATCAATCAATTCAATCAATTAAACATTATGATGTACTCAGAAGAATACAACATGGGGCCAAAGGAGACAGGGACATTTGGAGTTGAGGATGCTGCCAATGATATTTGATGATCAAGTTGACCAGATTCTTATAGGCTTTCGCTATTTCCATAAAAATAAATCAACTTATTCTTTGAACATTGCAGCAGCTTTAGCAATCCCAGGGAAGGGGGTAAGGGGTGTGGGGGAGTAGTTAGCTATGATCCTCCTCTAATTATCAGGATTTGTGAAGCATTACATAACAGAGAAAAAAACATGTTCCCTCCCACGTTAAAATGTCCCCACGGTGATTCATCTCAGCTCTCACCCCATGTCTCGTGATCCTTCCTCACCAAAGACGAAACAAGTGTGACCAAATCACTTAAGTTCATATCTGATGTCCAAATCCCAGCACTCTGGCGCGGCCGAACCCAATTATCATCCAAGCGCTCGGAGTTCAGTTCCTCACGCAAAGAAGTGCTTTTCCACGAGCACCGTCTACGTCCATAATCTCATCCATGTTTTTTTAGGCAACTACTTGACATCATAGGAAAAAGTCCGTCCAGCTTCTCGTCTACCTATTTCGATTGCCCCAAAACTATATCAAATATGTAGGCCTAGGTCTAGCATGTCACCTACTTTACGCGTAACGTCGCGTCGAGGTTCCGTTCGCAGGTGGCATCAATAAGGCTACTTCAAATGGAGCCACGGTCACGTTGTTTCTTCAACCTGTTCTACACGAAACGATGGTTCAGCCGTCTTTGGTGGAACGCGTCGCTGTTGTTGCCCTTCCAGATTGGCGGTCCTCTCCTGTCTCTGTTAATGGCGCAGAAATAACGGTGGGAATTCAATTCACTCCTCTCTATCTTTGCGTGTCAGAAAATGCAAAGATGCGAGCGCGCTTTCCTCAGGAGCGCTCCTCCTGTCGAGAGCAGAGGCGTCAAATTGGGTATGGCAAGCTATGGCAGCTGCCATACCTTGGCTATAGGGGGAAATGATAAAATCTACTGTAATCGTGCCTGTTGCTAAGGTATGGCAACATGACTGGTGTCGCGCGCGTGCAAGACACCAGTCATGTTGCCATAGCTTTTTCTGAACTGACGCCGCTGGTCGAGAGAGCGCCTCCAAGTCAAACACGCAGGAGCGCTCCTGCAGTCAAAGTAAGATAGCACATTCATCAATCTCCGAAAACAATATGTTCCAAGTCCGAATGTATATTATGTGTTAACCCAAGTAAACGTAATATTATAGAGCATCAGCCCACAGCAAAAAATAAATACAAAATACATAAAAAATTATGCATGGTTGATGGTTTTATTAATTGTGTTTGTTGTTTTTGTATTTTTGACTAAATCTCTGGCAATCAAAAAAGCCAGTGCATCATTGTCATGCTGTCAGGCTGTCATTAGGCTATGTGGCTTGGCTCTATTTCGCATATGATTTAATTAAAGCGTGTCAGTGTAAGCGGAATTACACATGGCCTCAGGGTGACGCACGTTCATTAAGTGTTCACTTCATGTTATCTTATAGTGGAACTCAATGCAGCAGGTGTCACGCGCCCTTATAGGATAGGCCTACTAATATTTCACATTTCTCCATGTCATAATAGGCCTACATATTATGAGATGGAGAAATGTGAAATCCCTTATTCACATGATATCCATTATTAAGCGAACATGGTCAGCTCTGCTCCAGGCTGACTTTCATTCTTCCCTGCCTATAAATAAGCACACCATTCTAGAATCTATACACAAAATATGTAGCCTATTTCTACCTGCGAAAGATAGCACTCTCTGACACTGACACAAAATGTTATAGGTCTATCGTAGTATAGGCCTACATGTCTACAATAAAGTAGGCCTAACATCATTCCATGTATGGCTATTATGGTCTGCTGGTGCATGTAGCAGCCTATTGAAGGCCTAATGTATAGGCCTACTTCGTCGACAGTGTCATAGTAGGCTACTACAACACAAATTACGTAGACCTATACACCTACCTACCTTTTAAGATAGATAGGATACTATTTCAAGTTTACTATTGGATCCATGCATAGTGTAGCTCCACTTAAACAGTGCTGCCCTCTACTGTCCATGTCTATAGTTGGTTATTGCTATACATAACTACATAAAACACACACGCACGCACGCACGCATGCACGCACACACACACACACACACACACACACACACACACACACACACACGCACACACACACACACACACACACACACACACACACACACACACACACACACACACACACACACACACCACTGGGGGAAAGCATCCATCAAATGTTCTCATTTATTTGCAGTTTATTAGAATGTGTTTACAGTTTATTTATAGACACAGGTCTCCCTTTGGAAATGAAAACATAAAGAAAAAGTAGAAAATAGGTATCATGTTAACTAGATTGTTCTGGTCATTATGTTCTCGGTCATCAATATAATAATAGTAGGCAATTAATATTAATAATAATTGATCATAATAATGATTAAGTCGACTGACTGTGCCATCACGTTCTGAGCAGCATAACAATAACTGAAGGTCAGGGCACACAAGGAAATTCCTTTACACATTAATTCTTTGCTAAAGTTGGTTAAAATGCATTACAACCTTCAGATATTCATATTCAAACACATAGAGGCTTTCAACAGTCTTAGGTTTCCTTATGTTGCCATAAAGATCAAACATAACACAGCCCACACCCACAGATGTAAAATAATTGTAAGAAACTGTATGAATGACTGAATTAAATACATGAATAGATGTTTCTTTCTTTTGCCCAAATGACTTAATTAGAGCAAAGTACGCAGCAAAATCCTGTAATTTCTGTAAAAAGTGGCCCTTAATTAATCCATTTTTACACTCTCATTCTCAGAGTTACCGGTAAATGAACAGTGAGGATGTTACTGTGTAGCCTATCTGAAAACCTGAGTAGGCCTATCTAATAAATATATTCTTGTAGAAAAATAACTTCTCACAGCATCGCCCCATGTGGATAGATCTCATAACGTTGCTCTCTTCCAAAATACACTGGAAAATGAGTGAAAAACTAAAAACTAAAAACCAAGAAATATGTTCTGTTTTATTGTCCTCCCAGAATGCAACAGTGAGCTCAGAGTATGTACCTGCATAGGCCTCAGTTATTTCCATAACTAGAAGCTTTCATGGCTCAACGGCTCCAGCCATGTAACTGGAGACTACATTTACTGGAGTACTGTACTTAAAGGGGAAGACCACCCATTTTCAATATTGAACTATGTCATTAATATAACTTAGAGAGGAGTTGTGTGGAAATAAGAAAAACAGTTCCCCCCCTTCTGTGTTGCCTAGAACTGGAACATTGATTTGGGGGTTTGTATTGTAAAGTACAACGGTGTGATGTTGTAGTCCTATAAGTCCTATAAGGTATATATTAATGACATAGTTCAATATTTAAAATGGGTGGTCTTCCCCTTTAAGTAAAGTTTCTGAGGATTTGTACTTTACTTGAGTAAGACTTTTTTAAATACTTGTTAGGGCTGTGACTTGCTTGTCTTTCTCGCCTATATACCAGCCATTGTTTAAACTTTATTTGATCTGTCCCGATTTCTTACCACTTTCAACCTGGAGTCCCTATTTTAGGCGTGTCATCAAAATATCTGGAATCTAGACAGTGGTCCTGCCTCAGTGTTAATTCAACAACTTAAGATCTATTTTTACATCTTTGTACTACTACAGTGTTGCGCAAAAATAGCTAAAAAATCTCCAAGCTTGCGACGCATCAATTAATTTTGGGGAAATTTTGAAAACAAAATACACTAGGTTGAAAGTAATTAAATGCACGTTGTGTACACAGAACACAAAGTATTAATCCATCACACCCAAGCAGCATATATATATATATAAAAAAAACATTCATTTCATGAAAACATGAACGATAATTATAATATAATTCTTCATCTGTGTTTACAATCGCAAGCCTTCATGTGAGCCTTGGTTAATTCATACAGGCTACACATTAATGGTAGCACACGTGTGTCATATTTATATATAGGCTTCATCATAATATATTATTACACCATACAAATCAGGGCTCCAATAAGTAGAATATGTACAATAGATTCGGTCATTTATTTCATTATAAATATTTACAGAATATACTTTATTATATACCTGCTGTCAAAAAAAGGATTTGCATTGAAATGAATCACAATCCAATATTTTCCTTGAACAATATCACGAGGCTATAGGCAATTGTCCATGGATGTTTAGACCAATAGCAGACCTTGTACAAAGAGCACCGCATATTCTCTTCAAACCCCACGTAGAGTAATGATTGATTCCTAGGCTATACTCTGTCGCGCGAGGATGTCACTTCTTGCAGACAAAGAGCTGATCGGCTCAGACAAGCGACAGAGTCAAAATGAGGCATGTAATAGCGGACCTTGGACTGTTGCATTATTATTGCTCAGTATCATTGAGGTATATACCTTGATGCCATACGCAGCCTTTCCTCAGCAGGGGGCAGCAGAGAAGAGGGGGAAACAGAATCGCCACAAGCTGAATTGCCGAATTTCTGCCTCCTCTCCTCCTCTGTCCTCCCTGTCCTCAAGCATGGCGTTGTTACAGAGAACTTGGTGACCTGCCGGAATATGTGACCAATCTTGTGGATTACACATTAATGCCAATGTCCAAATGTAAATCACTGCTGTTTGTTCATTAGCAAGAGCCAAACCTAGTATAGCCTATACCACTCGAAGTGGATTTCAGGGACTCTATAGGTTCCTTTAAGGGGGTCTAAATTGACCCATACAAGTCTGTAACTCTGACAGTGTACAAATGGAACCAAATGAACCCTAACGGGTCCATTTGGTTCCATGTGTACACTGTCAAAGTTAAGGGGAGCCCTTCAAATTTCAAAGTTTGAGAACCACTGGCCTATACTGGTAATAAACGTAACAGCAGTTTACAGACAGTGACGCTATATTTTGGCAGGTCACAAATGACAGCGGAACAGAGGATAGAACCAGAACCAGGGTGTCTGACTCTGCAGCACCTTCTGTGTCCCAGAAATGCCCGTCACAACAGCAGCAAACATAAAGCGGGGTGAGAAACATGATGATGAGAGAGAGAGAGAGAGAGAGAGAGAGAGAGAGAGAGAGAGAGAGAGAGAGAGAGAGAGAGAGAGAGAGAGAGAGTGATTGTTAATTCACAGGAGCATTTTAAAAGACATTTCACCGAATTGGCCCCGGAACTATTTAAAGATGATCATGTAATATATTTCTACACAAACATACATACATACATATATATATATATAATTTATATATTTATTATTTATCTAACATCAGCCAGAAGTTAGCTGTAAAAAGGCACAAAGAATATTAAGTTATACTACTATTTGGCCAAAAATGTGACAGAGAAAAATAATTAGAAGCAGTGCGAGATGTTTTGCAGGGAAAGTCGGGATCCGTTTAAACCCAGCAGAGTCACCCTGCTTGGGCGACACAGTAACAGTCACAGATTAGTACGGTGACAGTATTCTGCTGCACGTCACGTCACGTCACGTCACGTCACGTCACGTCACGTCACGTCACGTCACGACCATCTCCTCCTCCCTGCCATGCCCGGTGGTCCCAGCGGCGCCATCCTGTGCTGGCTGGGTGTCAGCCACGAGGGGCCCGGCAGCCCGGCAGGGGCCAGAGAGAGACCTGAGACGCTGGCGGCGGACGTGCTGCCATCATCGGTTCCCTCGGAGCCGGAATCGTCCTCCTCCTCGTCGGGCGGTGGCGGCTCTGCTACGGACCAGGTGGAGGAGGAGGAGAGGAAGGAGAAGGCTTCTCCTCTCCGAGGAGGAGGGGTTAACAGACGTCCCGGCAGAGGAGAGGGGGAAACGGAATCGCCGCGAGCCGGATAATTGTCGAATGTCTGCCGCCGCTCTTCCTCTGTCCTCCGTCCTCCGCTCTGTACCTCCTCCTCCTCTTCCTCCTCGCCTCCTCTCTGGCTGTTGCTGTCGTGCCAGACGCCGTCCGGCTGCTTCCGATGGACGCTGGGCCTCCTTGCTCCAAATGCGTCTTCGTGCCCCTCCTTCGGCTGCAGCTCCTCATACCTCTCGCTCCGATGGATGCCGGGAGACCTTCCTCCAAATACCTCCTTATCCTCCTCCTCGTCAGACTGCATCTGATGGACGCTGGGCCTCCTTCCTCCAAACACACTTTCGTTATCCGCCTCCTTCTCCTTGGGGTGGGGCAGCCTCTGCTCACGGTTTGGGAGGGGCAGAAGAGCCTTGTGCTCCTCCTCCTCTCTCCCTGACTCCTCCTCCTTCTCTCCCTTCACGTCCTCCTCCTGCGGAAGCTCCACCACCTCCTCCTGCTCTTCCCCGTCGTCTCCCTGCGTCTCTGTGTTCTCCGGCCGCGTACCTCTCTCCTCGCTCTCCCCTCTCTTCTCATCATCTCCTCTCCCCTCTTCGCTCCTCTTAATCTCCTCACCCTCTCCTGTCCCCTCTTCGTTTTTCTTCCTCACCTCACTCTCTCCTCTCCCCTCTTCGCTCACCTTAATCTCCTCACCCTCTCCTCTCCTCTTCCGCTCCTCACTCTCCCCTCTCTTCTTTCTACTCCTGCCTCTCGCCTCACTCCCTCCTCTCTTCTCTTTGCTTCCCCTCTTCCTCTCCCGGCTCCTTGCCCTCCTCTCTCCGCTCCTCTTCCTCGTCCCCTCGCTCCTGCTCCTCCTCTCTCCTCCTCCTCCCGTGCGCGTGCTGCTCCTCTCCTGGCGTTTCCTCTCAGTGTGTCTCTCCCTCTCCTCCTGCCTGGGCCTTGGGCTGCCTGGGACGCTCTCTCCTCCTCCTGTGCGCGTGCTGCTCCTCTCCTGGCGTCTCCTCCTCTCGCCGTGTCTCTCCCTCTCCTCCTGCCTGGCCTCCTTCGGGCTTCCTTCTCCTCCTCCTTCTCCCTCCGAGTGCCATCCTCTCCCTCTCCTCTCCTCTCCTCCTCTTCTCTCGTGTCCCGTTGAAGACCTGCTCCTCCTGGACCTCTCCTTCTCCTTCTCCGTCTCCTTCCTGGCGGAGCTGCGGGGCCTCCTCCGCCGAGCGGCCTCCTCTACTGCAGCCACACTCTGCTCCTCTGGGGGGCGTCGCCGCTGGGGCCGCCGCCGGAGGGAGGGGGAGGTGACTCCGTGCTCACGGCCTGATGGGGGGATGGGTGGATGGATGGATGGATGGATGGATGGATGGATGGATGGGTGGGTGGATGGATGGAAGGATGGAAGGATGGAAGGATGGAAGGAAGAGGGAAGGTAAGACAGAGAGAGAGAGAGAGACAGACAGAGTGAGTGAGAGGGGGGGTCGACATTAGGGCTGTCACAATTATTACATAATAATCGTCTAATCACAATTATTTGAGATGATCGCGATAATTTTTCATAATCGTCATAATCGTGTCCATGTTGAAAAAGGTTCATATATATTTTTTTGTAGTAAAAAGTAGTGGAAATAGCAGATCTACAAGCTCACAACGCGTCGCGATGCGACGCGTTGTGAGCTTGTAGATCGGCTATTTCCATTATCAATATTCTTTTTTTAAGTAGAAAGTTGTCAAATATGTCCTTCATTTCTTTGTATATTTAGGTTATGTGTCATATCTGCTATGTGCAACTTCAAAGCCTATAAGCCAGACAGAAATGTAATTGTCAACGACAAAAACACAATTAAATCGCTAATCGAAATTATTTGAGTGACAATTAATCGCCATGTAAAATGTCATAATCGATTCGTGACAGCCCTATTCGACATATTATTATGTAATGTGTTATTATTATTTCACTTGAGTAAAAGTATCAATGCTGCAATGAAGAAATACTCCAAGTAAAAGGTTGGAATTCACAATTTACTTGAGTAAAAGTGCAAGGTATCTGTATCAACATGTAATGAAAGTACCAAAAGTAGAAAGTACTCATTATGCAGAAAGTCTCGTTTCACAGGTTTTCAAAATATGCAAGAATTTTATAAAAATCCTTTGAAAACAGCCGATCTACAAGCTCACAATGTGAGGTTGTACATTGTATACTTTCATTATGGCTGAAATATATATATAGGGTTAATGTATTGTTTTGTAATAATAATCCAAATCTAAAAGTAACTAGTAACTAAAGTTTTCAAATAATTGTAGTGGAGTAAAAGTACAATATTTTCCTCTGAGATCTAGTGGAGTGAAAATTGGAAATAATAAAGGTAAAAGGTAAAAATACCTCAAAATTGTACTCAAGTACAGTACGTTAATTCTTTGTACACCACTACTTTACTTACTTTACACCACTGTTGACACCTCATTATGTAATGTGTTTTTACACAATAACAACCTCAGTGTTCGTGTAAAGTTCAGTCAGGGACGTGCTGGGCCCCTGATTCAGCCCGGGGAAAAAGAGTTGAAGAGGCCCCCATTGCGCGCTATAGAGAGATCTTTCTGCTACTCAAAGATTTGCCATTTCAGATCATGACAAGTGACAAGCCAGTGGGCCAATTACATGAATTAGGCCTATATTTCGTTGTTGTCGGGTGGAAATCTTGTATGTCCAAAATCGTTTGTTTTGTATTTATCATTTAAAAAATTATTTAAACTAGTGAAAACAGCCGATCTACAAGCACACAACGCCTCGCGGTGCGAGGCGTTGTGTGCTTGTAGATCTGCTGTTTTCACTACTTTTGTGCAAACAGTTTAATTTTTTCCTAATGGCCCGGCCTGGACCGGCCCAAGAATGAACCGGCCGTTCGGGAGTTGTCCTGCTTTTCCCAATGGCCAGCACGTCCCTGAGTTCAGTGTAGGCAGCGTAGCGAGAGTTCCCAGAGTGCATCTCTGCATGAGCCTGTGTTACTTCAGCTTGTGTGACAACAGCTGCTGTCTGCACCAAACCTCCGGGTGACCCGGTGTTGTTCTGAAACACACCACACCTGTACACATCCTATGCCCCGCAGCACGCGCTGGTTTACAACCCTGTCCTATGTGGAAACACTGGATTCTCAGCCTTCTTTTTGTTTTGTCAGAGACCACCAGATTGATATAGTAATACAGATTAGGCCACAGACATCCATTTGACAAGATTCTGTCTCTGACTCCCCAATCGATAATGTTTGAGAGACTCTGATCAAAATAGCCATTATAGTTAGCCTAGTAAACGACCAACTACCGTTCTCCAGGATGGTTTCCGGAAGAGGGCGGGTACGAGGCTACATTATAGTGGGGTCTCTCTCTAAATTGTATTTACTTGTAAATATAATAATGGTAATTTAAATGACTACATTTGGAGAACATCTTAAAGGAGTAGTTCACCCCCAAAATTACTTTTTTCTATTGATTACTCACACCATGGAGACTTGAGTTCAATAATATCTTAAGTTTTTTGTCGCATTCCTAAGACAATAATTTGATTACAATGAATCTACCCCCACTGATTCCGGATGGGGACCCAAACGCATTTGGGTCCCCATCTGGAATCAATGGGGGTACTTGTACTATAATAAATCTTTTGTCTTAGGAATGTGACAAATACAAAAAAAAAACTACAAAAATACAAATAAAAGGATTATTCAACTCAAGTCTCCATGGCGTGTGTAATCAATAGAAAAAAAGGCATTTTGGGGGTGAACTACTCCTTTAATAGAGCGGAGCCATAATAACGCCAAGTTTAACTGTATTCCATTTGTTGCAATAAAATGGTTAAATCTACTTTACCTTGAGTGTTCCAGACTAAACTTAACATAGGGTGCGTTCGGAAATGCGCACCGGGTGTGTGCTCGGTGTAGTGAGTGCAGTGGGCGTGACTTTGTAGAGTGCGTTCAGTGTGGCTTATCACGGGGGGGATGCCCTGGGACTGGGTGTCCCCACACCTCACATTGAGAACCTCGGTAAGTCTCAGTAGTAAAATAAAATAGTAGGAGATTAAATTCTAATTCTACTCCCGTCACGCTATCGAAAAAATCGCTGTGTATGGTGAAGGGGGAGGGGGGGGGGGGGGGGGGTTGTGATGTCACAAATGAGGACGTTTTCAACACATACTGTACAGTACACACAGGGACACACACTGGAAGGTTCAGATTTATACTTAGTCGTAGGACCGTCCGCGTAGCAAACCCAAAAATAGTGATCTCACAACGCAATCTCAGCACAAAAAGAAAGGAAACTTGACATCCATTATATCTCCCCTTTAATAATACCAATTTGTATTGTGTTTTATATCATTGTTATCGTTGATTTGTCACCTTTACAACAAGGTACAGATTGTAAGGATCTGGCATTCGTGGAATGAGCAACACAGCCAAAACTGGTCAAAATGGCCTGGCTGGCCTGCAATACCGTTCTTTTGGTGTTCACCTTTGCTGCTTGGTTCATTGAATGATTGCACTCTCCCACAGTAATAAGGAAAAGACAAAACAACACGTATTGGCCATTTTTACACTTTGTTAATGTTAAGCTCAGTGTCAGGGAAGCCCAAAACGAGAGTAAATGCCAACAGAACAGAATATTGCAAGCCATTTTGGCAAAATCTTGGTCGGCGCTACCCACACGTTTGGTAGTGTAGCTCATGCCTCGAATGCCAGATGCTGACAAGCTGTACCTCGTTGTAAAGGTGACGAATCAACGATGAAAATGGTATAAAACACACAAATTGGTATTATTAAAGGGGAGATATAATGGACCGAATTCAAGTTTCCTTCCTTTTTTTTTTTAGATCTGCTATTTTGGGGCGGGGCGAGCGACGGTAGCCGTCGTACACGACCGCGTACAAATCAAGCGTTAGCGCGAGCGGAGTGAGTGAGTGTAGAAAAGACAGAAAACGTTGAGAACTAACAGGAACGACTACCAACCGCGTATTCTCGGTCCGTCCGATCACATAGAAGCAAGGCTCGCCCAGCTTGGAGTTGGTCATACACAGAGACAAACTGGACAGTTCCACTGAAGAAGAAGAAGAAGAAGAGAGGACACAGGAAGAGAAAGTGTGGAGCGACAGGAAGCAGGAAGTAAGTCAAATAGAACAGGTGAAGTGCAAAGTGGAGACAGGGTTATTTATAGCAGCGGTTCTCAACCTTTTCAGGCCGCGACCCCCCCCAAAAATCATATTTAAACTGGGGACCCCCCACCCTGACGAGCACTAAGAGTTGAGGCATTACATTTTGTATAACACGGTTCTATTGTGAAAATAGCAGATCTACATGCTCACAACGCCTCGCGTTGCGAGGCGTTGTGAGCATGTAGATCAATTTCCACCTCTAATAGTTGACAATTTGGCCAATGTTTAATTTGTAATTTTAGAGGTATTAAAAGGTCCTTAAATTGTAACTTTAGAAATGTGCCAATACCCTCTATATACACTTAAACGTTATGTTGGTTTGTTCACTGTTGAGTGAGAAAACAATGTTGCACATTAAGTTAATCATCTGGGGACCCTTGGGGTCCCGACCCACAGGTTGAGAACCACTGAATTATAGTACCGGAAGATTAAATAAACCAGAAGCAAGAGGGCAGATATTAAATAAACACCCCCAAGGGGGACAGTAAAAAGGATAAGATTAGATGAATGTACAGTAAGCTTTTAACCCTGAGAAGAAAAGAAGAAACAGATTCCACCCCTAGAGCAAGGTGTCTGACAGACAAAGCAGAGGTTCCGCTTATCTCAGCATGCAAAAGGTAAAGTTTACTTGGTTGTAAAGGTCCCATATTATACTCCTTTTCTACGAGTCAATATAGGACTATATGTGACCTAGCTTGTTCAGACTGGCAGCCCACATCCAGGCCAAATCTGATTTTCTATCCAGATTGGAGCTGAATTGGTTTTATGCAGTCTGAAAAAGGCCAAGGGAAGGAGAGTCAAATCTGATTAGCAAAACTCAGTTTCCGTGTGATTTTGTGCTGTTCAGAAGAAGAAGAAAAAAATAAAGAAATATGATCTAATTCCAATCTGGATAGGCCAAACATCTGACCCCACAAAACATGTCTTTTAAGTTGTTAGCAGAAAATTGTGCATTCCAGCGTAGCAGAGTGGCTCAGAGCCTCTGCCTGCAGATCAAAAAGGCATAAAGGAATATCTTCCCCTTTAGCCCATTCAATCTGGGAAAGCATCTGTACATTTTCCAGACGGTTAGGTGTTTAGAAGACATTTTTAGAATCGGCCTCGGGTCTTAATGGTTCAAGCTAGTGGATAAGATTTGTTTTGTTTGGCTTCAGTGTCCCTGGGTTTGAATCCTGGACCAGGGACATGCTGGGCCCCTGATTCAGCCCGGGGAAAAGAGTTGGAGAGGCCCTCATTGCGCGCTATAGAGAGAGAGATCTCTCTATAGCGCTGCAGCTACTCAACGATTTGCCATTTCAGATCATGACAAGTGACAAGCCAGTGGGCCAATTACATGAGTTATATTTTGTTGTTGTCGGGTGGAAACCTTATGTCCAAAACCGTTTGTTTGGTATTTATCATTTTAAAAATGATTTAAACGAGTGAAAACAGCAGATCTACAAGCACACAGGTGCGAGGCTTTGTGTGCTTGTAGATCAGCTGTTTTCACTACTTTTGTGCAACAGCCTTGTATGATGAAGCAGGGCTTTGCTTTGGAAAAAATGTACAAATTTGAAACTTGGAGATACAAGGTTTCTGCCCGACAATGACAATTTACTTTGTTGGCCGCCCATCCCCCAAAATGGAACGAAGGCCGACATTTTATTTTATTTTTTTTCCTAATGGCCGGCCTGGACCGGCCGGGAATGAACCGGCCGTTCGGGAGTTGTCCCGCTTTTCCCAATGGCCAGCACGTCCCTGTCTTGGACGTTATACTACATAGTCCATGGGCCAGACGGGTTGTCGGTATCAAAAAGGTGGCAAAGGTTACCATGCATTTTTGAAAAGCTCTATATATGTAGATTATATTTTGGTATGATAACCCTTTCTTAGACACAGCTAAATTGGTGTTATCAGCCTCTAGAGTTGGTGTCCCATTAACATTACATTACAGGAAAAAAGGTAAAAAGATGAATCTGCTTTTAGTAGCATAAGAGGGGTCAAACTAGGGGGTTTTCATGATGCCGAATCCATTGCAAGCATCTGTTTTGCACAAAAAAACATTCCTTGGGCTATAAATGGCCTCAGAAGACGATGCATGTATGGGTGTGTGCATTCATGTTAGTCGGAGGCCTTAGGGTTTTATTTCTCATGCTAATCAGTCTAAAAGCGCCACATTTTGCACAGATGTAGCCCAGGGCATGCTCTAATGATTTAGCTAGGGCGCCCGAGTCGGTGACCTTCGGGCTCCAGAAAACATCCACAAAACTCTGAAAAGTGATGACTCATCACTTTTCATCACTAAACCATTGTTTTTCTGGAGCTGTGGCGACCCCGAAGGTCACCGACTCGGGCGCCCTAACTAAATCATTAGAGCATGCCCTGAGCTACATCTGTGCAAAATTTGGCGCTTTTAGACTGATTAGCATGAGAAATAAAACCCTAAGGCCTCTGACTAACATGAATGCACACCCATACATGCATCGTCTTCTGAGGCCATTTGTAGCCCAAGGAATGTTTTTTGTGCAAAACAAATGCTTGCAATGGATTCGGCATCATGACAAACCCCTAGTTTGACCCCTCTTATGCTACTAAAAGCAGATTATTTTTTTGCTTTTTTCCCCTGTAATGTAATGTTAATGGGACACCAACTCCAGCGGCTGATGACACCAATTTAGCTGTGTCTAAGAAAGGGTTATCATACCAAAATATAATCTACAGATATAGAGCTTTTCAAAAATGCATGGTAACATTTGACACCTTTTTGATACCGACAACCCGTCTGGCCAATGGACTAACAGTAGCATGCCTATTTTTCCCTGCCTCAGTCCTTTTCTGCAGGCCGTTTCGGTGTCTGCAGCTTTAAAGGCAAATTAGCTGCTGCTCACTCGCCACACCCACCCACTCTAGAACTTTATGGGCTGTACATCCCAGATTGCCAGAGAACGTGTAGTGACTAACAAACACTGTGCTGACAAAATGCCTATTTGAAAAAAGGAGACACATTCCGGTCCATCCACCATTTGCTGCAGGTGCGTAGAGACGGCGCTACAGAAGCTACCTGAGCTAACTCAGAACGGGGACAGGTTGTCCGTTTTTTGTGGCTTGTTAATCGGAGCCTTTGCTATAGCAGTTGTTTCTCAAATGTTTTGATATGAAGGACCCCCAGTTTTATATTGCATGAAGCCACGGACCTCCATTTGATACAATACAATACAATCTCTGAGACCCCAGTCTGTGTTATAAAATCGGAACTCTGAAATTGCACAAATGTACAGATCCGTCCTCGGACCTCCCCATTACAGAACTCTATTCTACATAGACCCAGGGGTGTCGCACCAAATTATGGGCCCTGGGTACTTTAACTATTGAAAAATAGCAGATATACAAGCTCACAGCGCGGCACCGAGTGCCGCGCTGCGAGCTTGTAGATCTGCTATTTTTGAAGAATCGTGAAATTTGTCTTTGATTATTTCAAATCCTTCTAAGGTTTTTTGAAAAACCTATGTTTCTATGTCAGTGGTGCTCAAACCTTTTCATGTGAAGGACCCCCAAAATGATATGTATTTGGCCACGGACCCCAATCCAAAATATTTAGTTCCAGGGACCCCCCAGAAGCAAAATTTGAGTTACTTAATCTTCGCTTAAAAAATACATAAATTCAAACATTCGCACACATTTTCACGACTTTTCAAAAATAGCAGATCTACAAGCTCGCAGTGCGGCACTCGGTGCCGCGCTGTGAGCTTGTATATCTGCTATTTTTCAATAGCTAAAGTATAAAATAATTCCAGGCTCTCCTCCACCTTGGGCCCTAGTAACTCAGTCCCACCAGGTCTCACCATAGTCAGGAACATAGCCGTTGCCTCTCTTGAGGACCAGGTGAATGCGGTGGCCTCCCCGACGGATCTGCTCCACAGCCTGGCTGTGGGTCATCCCAGCGGTGCTGTCTCCGTTGATCTCCACCAGCTGATCGCTCACCTGTTACGACCACACAGAACGGCATCAATTACACTGCGTTTAAGCTCAGGGCCCGACAGCGTCATTTTCAACATCTCTTAAAGGGGAAGACCACCCATTTTCAATATTGAACTATGTCATTAATATACCTTAGAGGAGTTGTGTGGAAAAAAAAAAAAGTTCCCCCTCTTCTGTGTTGCCTAGAACTGGAGGATTGATTTTGGGGTTTGTATTGTAAAGTACAATGTGTGATGTCATCAAGTTGTACTTTACAATACAAACCCCAAAATCAATCCTCCAGTTCTAGGCAACACAGAAGGGGGGGAACTTTTTTTCTATTTCCACACAACTCCTCTAAGGTATATTAATGACACGAACCCCAATATTGAAAATGGGTGGTCTTCCCCTTTAACCACTTGGACCACAGTGAGTGTTCCTATTCTGGGGAGCGAATCTGTAAGCTTGCAAAGTGTCGCATAGGTAATAGTTGTAGTAGATATATTCCAAGTCTCTGCGGCCAGATTACTTGATCACGCAGAGCAGACCCTCAGCATCTCGTCACAATGCCAGGATTTTCATATCCTAAATACACAGCTCTCCCATTGAAAACAATCAAACCATATGTTGTGCTCAGGAAAAAAAAACCTTGGTGGACACAGTAGGGCATTAACGAAAAAGTCGACAAGTCGACTCCCACCAGAGAAAGTCAAAAGTCGAAGTAAAAAAAAAAAAAAAAAAAACGTTCTATTGTGAAAATAGCAGATCGGCTATTTTCAAAATTTTCTATATATTTGACAATTTGGCGAATGTTTAATTTGTCATTTTAGAGGTATTAAAGATGTCCTTAAAGGACAACTTTGTTTTTTTCATATTTTAGATTGTAATTAAGAGAAAATAAAAAGTGAGTGTTAAAATGTTTTCATTTGCTTCGTTCTATTGTTTTATCGCGTTTACCGTGCAAAATTTGGGGCATGCGTATTGCATACGCATGGGGGCATGCGTACAAGTGGCTAAATATGTATTTTTAGACACAATAAGCCAGCAGTTTATTTATTGCTATTTACAGTAACACTTCTAGCCCCCATAAGTCACATCCAACCATGAAAGGTTGCGTTGTATCTTGGGAATTGGGCTTATTCTGTGTAAAATGACATATTTAGCCACTTGTACGCTTGCCCCCAACCACTGAAATAAGAATCTCTAAAACAATAGAAAGAAGTAAATGAAATAATTTTAACACCTATCTTTTATATTCCTTAATTACAATCTAAAATATGAACCCTTGTTGTAAAAAACTAAAGTTGTCCATTAAATTGGCATTTTAGAAATGTGCAGATACCCTCTATAGTCTATACACTTAAACTTTATGTTGGTGTGTTTACTGTTGAGTGAGAAAACAGTGTTTCACATTAAGTTAATCATCTGGGGACCCTCCAAAATAATTGGGGGGTTGTGTGTGATGTGATGACGTTAAAGTTATCAAACGATAAAGTCGACTTCAACTCAACTATGCTATGACAGCTGAATCCCCCTCTGGATCAATAAAGGTCAATTCATAATCTGTTATTATGCAGGAAATGAACCCACCTGTATCTTGTGGCTCCGTGAAGCGGGTCCTCCCTCCATCAGCCCCAGGACGTACAGACCCATGTTGTACTCACTGCCCCCCCGAAGGCTGAACCCAAAGCCGGTAGAGCCGCGGTCCAGGTCCACACTGTAATACCTGGAGTCATGCTGCCACACAAACACACAAGCATTAACTGTTTCTGCCTAATTGAGAATTCTATTAAAATTAATATTAGAGCTGCTAACTATCGATTATCTTAGTGATTATTGTATGGATCACTATTTGTCTTCGCCAAGCCGAAGGCATGGGAGACTATGTTTTCGCCCCTGTCCGTCCGTCCGTGTGTGTCTCCGTCCGAGTGTCCGTGTGTGTGTCCGTCCGTCTGTTACCAGATAATCTCCGGCACCGTTGGCCCGGTCACTGCCAAACTGTGCACACACACTCCCTGTCCAATTCATTTTCACATGGGCCTGTTCTAGTGCCACGATCAGGGCGATTTTTGCAAAACACATTTTTGGACAGTACTCTTACAGATTTTGTCCACAAATCACGCAAATCGGTAGACAGTATCTCTACAGTCATGTGATCAACATGAATCTGGAGCACGTCCGATTTACCATATTCCATCCTGATTGGCTAAGATTGGCTTCCAAAGTTTGCAGGATTGGTCTGTTACTCTGTTTTGAACAAAATGCCTCAAATCATGCACGCAGCCTGCGATTTGCATGACATGTTGCACGCTCATTCCCACTAGGTCAAGGAAAAAATCTAATAAATCAAACAAATGCCACCCTTTTCACATCGGCCACCATATAGCGCCACCAGCAGGTCAACTTTTACAAAACACATTTTTGGAACAAAATGCCTCAGATCATGCATGCAGCGTCCGATTGCTGTGAAAGGCCCTAGAACACGTGGCACCCTTTTCACTTTGGCCTATTATAGTTCCACCAGGAGGCCACAATCACCTACCTGACCTGGTGGAGACCTGTGCTCGGAAGAGCACTGCTTCTAGTTTTGAATAATCAAACAACTGAGAAGCTTTTTATTATTAACAAATCAACACAAGAGCATAATAGATTTTTTGTAATTGACTAAATTCATTCGTCTGATTAACCACCTAAGCCCAATTTTAAATGTTGTTGTACAACTGTGTTGTGCAAAAATAGTGAAAATAGTAGATCTACAAGCTCACTATAGCTCATACAGCAATGCATTGTGAGTTTGTAGATTTGCTATTTTCACAATTTAAAAAAAAACTGTTGTTTGCTCAATTATTGATGATTTCTTTATAATTGATTATATATAATCAATGAATATATTCTGGCCACAAAAGAGAAGCAGGATGCTGGTTATTATTTAGGCTCAGAATAAACAATCCTATCCTCACCTTTGGGCGTGACCTGTGACCTTTCCTGCTCTTGTGACTGGGGTCATAGTCAGTGGATTCTGAAAGACTGGAGGAGTCTGGAAGACATCAAGACTGAGGTTAGACTGCACTGAGAGTATATGTAAGGAACAAAATTAACCTGTAAGTAGGGCTGTCACGATTATGACATTTTACGATTAATTGTCATTCAAATAATTGCAATTAACAATTTAATTGTGTATCTGTCGTTGACAATTACATTTCTGTTTGGCTTTTAGGCTTTGAAGTTGCACATGGCAATTATGACACTTAAATATACAAATAAATTACTGACATATTTGACAACTTTATACTTAAAAAATAACATTTTGAAAGTGTTTGAAACTATATTAACATTTCTCAACATGGAAACGATTATGACGATTATGCAAAATAATTGTGATTACCTCAAAAGCGATTAGACGATTATGTAATAATCGTGACTGCCCTACTTGTAAGGGTCCCAAGTGAACACTCTCAGAGTTACAAAGGAATAAAGTAAGACTGCGGATTTGACTCTGCAATGTGCATTGAAGTAGATATGATACGGTATGTGTATGAAATCCATCAGTGGTGTAAAGTAACTAAGTACATGTACAATTTTGAGGCACTTTTAGGCTTTAATGGAGAATTTCCAATGTTCACTTCTACTCCACTACATCCTTGAAGAAAATATTGTACCTTTACTCCATTACAATTATTTGAAACTACTAGTTACTTTGCAGATATAAATTATTATATTATAAAACATATATTAACCACTTCAACCCTATTTTATACTTAGGCTATTTGAAAATAGCCGATCTACAAGCTCAGAACACGTCACATCGTGGCGCGTTGTGAGCTTGTAGATCTGCTATTTTCAAACATTTTGGTAGTTTAAGTATATTTTAGTTGAATATTCCACAGGACTGGCCAAAATGTCAAATATTAAGTAAGCAAGAGGCAAACATTGTGAAAATAGCCGATCTACATGCTCAGCATGTAGATCTGCTATTTTCACAATATTTATCTCTGGAACCGAGTCACGTTAAATGTAATACCTACGATTCCAAGTGCTTGTCAGGGTGGGGGTCCCCAGTTCAAATATGGTTATTTTGGGGGTCACGGCCTAAAAAGGTTTGAGAACCCCTGGTATAGAGCATTAACAAATTCATCCACCAGGGGCATTGACAACTCATTCTTATGACTTCCTATCTAGCCAAGCTTTATAAACTATATATTTTTTAAAGAGAAAACAATAAAAATAATTGAAATAAGCGAATATTCGACTTCGGTGAACAACCTTCGAATAATGACTTTGATATTTGAATATTCGAATATTTGTTGAATGCCCTACTCACAGGTGCTGGGTCGCGGGACGATGGTGAGGCGTAGGGAGTTCCCAGCTCGCCGGAGGATCTGTGCCAGTTCTTGGTGGGGCAGGGTCACCACGGGACGCCCCTCCACCGCCTCCAACCGGTCGCCGGGTCGGATCTGCCCGCTCCGTGCCGCTGGGCTGCCCCGACGTACCGTCACGAAGCGGTGAGGAAGCAGTGACGCAGCTAAACACACAATGCAAATACACACACACACAATTAAAATAAAATGGAAATATGTCTTTGACATACGGGCAGTCAGTCAGTATACAACAATAAAACATACATAAAATACACAATGCATTAAAACTATATAAAATGCATCCCATGACATAGCAACAGTGCAACAGGGATCAAGGGCTGTGGGGGTTGGAACTATTCAAACATTTTCTTATTTAAAATCCACTGCAGTTGGCACACATGATGTCTTATAGCCCTTCTTCTTTGCTAGAGGTACTCTAAGCCTCCTGCCCAATTTGGTAAAAGCTCAAATGAGGGGCGAAGAGGGTGTGTAGAGTCGCTATAAATCTGAATTGCCTTTTTGGTTATGGTGCGATTGTATATGTCACCGCTAGATCGAGAATCAGTTAGATTGAGAACCGGAGCGCTCGCTGTGCGGCGCGGGGCGGAACAAGCGGTCGCTTTGATCTACAACAACGACAACGTAGCGTCGGCAGGAATGATAGCGCCTCGCCCCACGGAGGTTAGGGTTAATGTTAGGGTTAGGCATAGTTTTACTGAGGTTAAGGTTAAGGTTAGGGTTAGAGTTAGAGTTAAAACGAGCGCTCTTACCACGATCTAACTGAGTTACCCAATCTAACTGTAACATATATATCCTGAAGTTGCAATTGTTTGTTTCCAATGATCTTACTTGCCTGATTAACTACCTGGGTGAGCTTGTTCCTATCTCTAACTGAGAGGTTCCCGGGTAGCTCAGTCGGTAGAGCTCTCGCCTTTGTACCGCGAAGTCATGGGTTCGATTCCGGGCACCGCCAACTCAGCGTATGAGTAGCACGGCTTGGCAAGTACTGGGAGCTGATGGTAGGTGTGGCGCTCCACCTCAGCAGTCCATCTCCCAGGGGTCTAGCGCATTGTAACGGGGACAGACTCCCGCGTGTTACCGGCTGATACCGACAATAAGCCACTCCCGACCTACTTGTCCCATACCAGGAGACGATATTAAAAGTGAGAACACTCTCAGTAAGTGACCTGTAGACCATGGTCAGGGTGTGTTTGCTGGCATTAAAACTTCTCAGCTGTCTGAGAAGGTAAAGCCGCTGCCTTGCCTTCTGTGACGTGACTGACAGACTGACTGACAGACAGACAGCCGGTGTAGGTTTTGATAGTAACTGCGTCCTGACGGTCGCAATCATGAAATTACATAGTAAAGTGTAGCTTCTATTGAACTCTGAGAGTTAAATGAACAGTATCTCACTGTGTCCACCTTAGAGGCCTGCCCCGGGCGACAGCAGGTGTTGAGGTGTTCTGTAACACCCGGCCATAAGCTGTGCATCGCAGCCTTAGAAGTTAGATGAGATATCACCAACCGTAGAAGGCCCTTCAATGACAAACACTTGGCGAGGTCAAAACCGAAGAAACCAACACATAAAAGTAAAGTATGAGGGCTGAAGATTTAGTTTCTTCGGGACGTGCTCCAGAACACTTTAAAACAAGATGTGATTAAACGCCGGCTGGTTTTGTTGGCCGTCTTTATATAGCAGATGACCTCACTCTTTGTCTACGCCCGCCGCCCCCACCCCCACCCCCACCCTCTCCTCCCGTCTCCTTGAAACACTCTCCTGTCCTCCTTCATCCCAGCCATCCATCAACCCATCCCTCCATTCCCTCCTCCATCCCTCCATCCACTGTCACGCAGGGACATGCTTTCTCTGCTCTGTCAATCAGTCTTCACCTGAGTATCTCCAATGTTTTTTTTCCAAATTAAAGCCCTATACTTCATCATTCAAGAGTGTTGCACAAATAGCCGATCTACAAGCACACAACGCCTCGCGATGTGAGGCGTTGTGTGCTTGTAGATCGGCTATTTTCACTGACGAAATGCACACCAGTAAGACTCCCTAATCAGGAGATAAGCGACCGTCAGGTCACATACACAAACTTTAGAAGGCAATGGTAGCCAATCAGGAGGGAATATGGGAAATGGGACAGCTCCATGTTGATGACATGACTTTAGAGATACTGTGTACCGCTTTGTGTGATTTTAGGGCAAAATCTGTCGGAGCAGTGTCCAAAAATGTGTTTTGCAAGAATCGGCCTCGTGGTAGTGCTAGAAGAGGGCCATGTGAGAAATGATTGTGGTTTGGCAGCCAAGGAGTGTGTGTGCAAAGTTTGGCATGGATGGGCAACGGTGGCGGAGATGGGTAAAAGTGTGACGTGACGTGACGTGACGTGACGTGACGTGACGTGACGTGACGTGACGTGATGTGACGTGACGTGATGTGACGTGACTGACAGACTGACTGGCTGACAGACTGAGGACAGCCGGTGGAGGTTCTGATAGTAACTGCGACCTAACGGTCGCAACAAACACACGTGACTGTTGGGTATTTGTGCTTGCTCCGTGGAACGTACATGTGTGTGTGTCTGTGTGTGTGTGTGTGTGTGTGTGTGTGTTCTGCTGTGTGTGCACACTGCACGGCCCTGTTCAGTGTGTTCATTACAGGTGCAGATGGATGTGGGGGTGAGAGGGGACGACTGACAGGTAATTATCCTCCACCAGCCCTCTGAACAGGGACCTCACGTTGACCTCTCACTCACTTCAACAACATCACTCACTGCGGGTTCTAAACATGAGGACCGGGGACCCACCAGGGGACCCGATGGACCCATAGCCCATTCACTGCCAAGACTATTTAAAGGACAACTTTTTTTTACAACAAGGGTTCATATCGTCGGGTGGAAACCTTGTATGTCCAAAACCGTTTATTTTGTATTTATCATTTTAAAAATGATTTAAACTAGTGAAAACAGCCGATCTACAAGCACACAACGCCTCGCGGTGCGAGGCGTTGTGTGCTTGTAGGTCGGCTGTTTTCACTACTTCTGTGCGACGGCCTTGTATGATGAAGCAGGGCTTTGCTTTGCGAAAAAATGTACACATTTGAAACTTGGAGATACGAGGTTTCTTCCCGACAGTGACGATTATCACGATATTATAATTAGGGAAAAGAAAAGATGAGTGTTAAAATGTTTTCATGTACTGATAATCATGTTGATTTCAGTGGTGGGGGCATGGTGTGGTGTGGTGACGCTTGCTGAAAGTAGCTCATCTACAAGCACACAATCTGTTCCTCGTTCGACTTGTAGATCGGCTATTTTCAGGAGGTGTCTGTCTGTGGCGGGCGGGCAAATTGTGCCCAAATATAGACATGTCAGTCAGAACCCGACGTCCAACCCGAAACGCTGTTGTTATTGTTAGGCCCTGGTTTCGGTTGTTTGGGATGTCATACCAGAGCTCGGTCAGAGAGAGAGAGAGAGAGAGAGACACACATATAGTATAGACCGAGAGCCAATTTCAACACACAGTAACCATGTGGTCCAATGCTTGGTACCGAAACACGCTGATCAACACATTGCTGATGGACTTTGTAGCGCGTTGTCAGCACACTAACCCCTGGCAATACCAGGCAAGCTGTCGATGCGGCGAGTTTTCCTGCTCGTGTCCTTACATAATGAGGAAGGCGGTGCGCGCACGTCCGTGGCCCAGGTGCAAGACAAGCAGCAGTATCACGAGAGGAGGTAGAGGAGTCTGCACACCGGTAACGCTGAAAAAGCTCCACTATATTTTATTGCGTTGTCAGCGTTTCGATCAATCAGATCTTCATCAGGACATACAGTATACACCTCACATAACCCTTCAGAAAGCAGTGGTGTAATGTAACTAAGTACTTTTACTTAAGTACTGTACAGTTATTAGGTATTTGTTCTTTACTTGAGTATTTCCAAATTCCAATGCTTTTACTTCTACTCCACTACATCTGGGATCCAAATGTTGTACTTTTACTCCACTACATTTATTTGAAAACTATAGTTACTATAGTTACTTTGCGGATATAAATTATAATATGTTAAAACATACATAAACCACTTTAGCCCTATTTTATACCTTGGCTATTTTGAAAATAGCCGATCTACAAGCTCACAACGCGTCGCCGCGTCGCATGGCGACGCGTTGTGAGCTTGTAGATCTGCTATTTTCAAACATTTAGTACTTTTACTTTTAGTACTTTTTGATGCCAATACTTTTGTACTTTTACTCAAGTAAATGTTGAACTCTGGACTTCTACTTGTAAGAGAGTACTTCTACAAGGCAGTATTGATACTTTTACTTAAGTAGAAAATGTGAGTACTTTTTCCACCACTGTCAGAAAGAAAAGTCCTTTGTGCCGGTCGCTCTCAAGCAATACAACGAGACTCATGATGGTCGCTTGCCAAGGCCTAATAGAATAACCTAGGACAACTGTTACCTTGCACTACTGGAACAAACGTTGTACTGACTCTGACCTCTAACATACTTTTCCCTGAGAGGGTTGCTGTGGCGTCTGCTGTGGCTCCCTTTATTGCTTAAAAAAGGGGAAAATATATATATATATTCTTGATTTATTTGCACTGACTTTGGTCACTTTTTTCTGGCCCTGCACTATTGGGTTGTGTTGGTTGTACTGTGTAATTGCTGTGTTGATATGGCGGTGTGATACTTGTGTTGCATTGACTAGCATTGACTGTTACGTGCACTTTTTTGTTTGGCACTGTCTGTTAGGTTGTGCTTTGAGTATAGCTTTTTTGTGTGTGTGTGACGTGTCACTTATGTGCGTTGAATGTTTCGTGGTCAATTTATGTATATATTCTTCTTTTTTTTTGCAATAGCTTTTCGACACTTTATGTTTATATTCTCCTTTTTTGTGCTTGCTCTTGGACTGTACACTACAGTACTCTTTTTCTTTTTCTTACTTCTTTGTAACTTGTAACCTTAAACTGCTGTGCTGCCTCTGGGCAACTGAATTTCCCCCGTGGGATAATAAAGGTATCTATCTATCTAAAGTCGGTTTCAGTTTTTCATACTCCTCCATCAGCCAAATCAGATCCTATTCGTAGATGCCAAGAACTGTCGTGGATCAATCAGTAACTGATGAGGCAAGAGGAGCCTGAGACAATATTCTAGGCGGTGATGGATGTGCTTTAAACCCCTTCAGAACGGGTACACATTATTGTGTATCATTATTTTATGCTTTAACTATTGAAAAATAGCAGATATACAAGCTCACAGCGCGGCACCGAGTGCCGCGCTGCGAGCTTGTAGATCTGCTATTTTTGAAAAATCGTGAAAATTAGAATTTTGACCAGATTCTATAAGTGTCTTTTGAATCCTTCTAAGATTTTTTTGAAAAACCTATGTTTCTATGTCAGCAATCTGGCTCGCCATCGTCAAAGAAAAGGTCCTTTTCACTTAAATGGAGCTCAGTTAGTCTGTTCTTGAGAGACTACTATGTCAGTGGTTCTCAAACCTTTTCATGTGAAGGACCCCCAAAATTATATTTATTTGGCCACGGACCCCCATCTCAAAATATCTAGTTCCAGGGATCACCCGGAAGCAAAATTGGATTTACAAACGTTCGCTTTGAAAATACATATATTCAAAGATTTGCACACATTTTCAGGACTTTTTCCAAAATAGCAGATCTACAAGCTCACAGCGCGGCACTCGGTGCCGCGCTGTGAGCTTGTATATCTGCTATTTTTCAATAGTTAAAGCAGTCAATAATTCTAGGCCTAAATGGGTTAATATTTCGTGGGGAGAAGTACAATATCACGGCCGGTCGGTGGTACGTGGTTCTGCCAACAAACTCAGGGATCAGACAGTTATAGTTATGCTACAGTAATTGCTACAAGGACAAGCTGCACCGCTCAAAAGACCGGCTGTGCAAAACAATACTGTATAGCTATCGGGCCTAAATCCTATCCTCTGTCTCCATCTAGTCTGGAGCCAACCGGGTTCAAAAATAGCAACTCAATCTGGCAATGAAACACCTACCACTAGGAGAGGACTCTAACCACTTAAACCTACATACAGTACTTCATTGACCAGGATATACTTTGTTCAGTTTACAGTTTACAGTTTAGGCATTTAGCAGACGCTTTTAATCAAAAGCGACTTACAATAAGCAGATAAAACATCACAATAATAAACAGGATAATATGTCAATACATCAACAGCAGTATAACAAATGCAAGTGGATATCTATCTAGGAAACTAAATAATCAGTCAAGAAAAGGTTCTAAAAACCTAAAAACAAAAGCTAACTAGCTTCATGTAAGGTCATTGAGTGTTTCAATAGTGCTAAGGGTTTAGGTGGAGTCTGAAAAGGTGAGTCTTCAGTCCACGGCGAAAGCTAGCGAGTGAGTCCGTTGTTCTAAGTGCGACAGGGAGTTTGTTCCACAACTTTGGGGCCAGGAGGGCAAACTGTCTCGGACGAGTGGATTTTTGCCCTGGGGTTTTTAGCGAGGGTTCTGTCAGCATCCCTGAGTTGGCTGATCTAAGTGAACGGGTGGGGGTGTAGGGCTTGATCAGGTTATGGAGGTATGGAGGAGCCATACCTTTGGCTGCTTTGAAGGTCAGTGTAACCCAAATTTCTCTTTACAGACCCGTTTTGAAGCCACTTTTCGGGCTAATTGAAATCCAACAGCTTTGAACTTCCAGTCCCAAAAAGCTACTGGAAAACTCATGCTGGAAGGGCAGTGAGTATCAGGGACGTGCAGAGAATGTTAGAGAGGCAGGGGCTGACATTTCTAAAAGGGCCTTTTGGTGAAAATATTGAAAATAGACGACCTCCAAGCTCACAAACTGTGAGCTTGAAGGTCGGCTATTTTCAGTACTTGATACCACACAAAACTAAGCATAAAAAAGGCAATACTGGAGACGTGGCATGGGGCATGCATTTCTACACAGTGAGGGCAATTCTTTCAACATACGATGCTACATTCAAGTTCAGGAGAGTTTGGACAAGGCAATTCTCTTGAATGCTGCCTTCAGGTATGGCATGGAAAGAGGGGGCATTTGCATTTCTTTCACCATAGTAAAAACTGCATTCCTGGTCTGGAGAGGGCACTTTTTTACAGACGGATAAAAGGGCAGGGGCTCAAGCCCCCTTTGATGTCTGTGTGCACGTGCCTGCTAGGGCAGTGAGGGTGGCTCTTCAGTCGGTATAACCAGTAGAAGCCCTAGAAGCATACGCTACTTTATCATTTTTTAAGTGTATTAATGAGGGTATTAATGGGACCATCATTTACTAAATGCATATCATGATAATTGAAAAGAAACTTTAAACTAGTGATTGAAATCTTAAAGTATTTATGAAAATGTTAAAATCAATAAGTGTAAAGTCCGACCAAAATCTCATTCACTTGAACAGAGTGTTAATGCATCTGCAGCATACAGGAGGGGATACAGCAGACGGCATTAATGAGAACTGCATGCTAAAAATGTTTTCCTTATTGGCCTCAAATCCAGAGGATCCTTGCCGCCTGGTTGTGAGCTTGGAGATCTGATATTTTTGCCACGCGTTTTGCCCGACAATAGGCACGCGAGGGCATTCACCAAATATTTGAATTTTCGAATATCAAAGTCACTATTAACGATGTTGTTCTGTCGAATATTCGCTTTTTTCCCCCTCTCTCTCCAAAAAATATATAATTTATAACTTGGCAAGATAGGAAGTCATAAGAATGAGTTGTCAATCCCCTTGGTGGATGAATTTGTTAATGCTCTATACCAGCTAGGGGTTCTCATTCTCAAACCTTTTTAGGCCGTGACCCCCAAAATAAACATATTTGAACTGGGGACCCCACCCTGACAAGCACTTGGAATTGTAGGCATTACATTTAATGTGACTCGGTTCCGCAGATAAAAATATTGGTTCCGCCTCGCAACGCGAGGCGTTGTGAGCATGTAGATCAGCTATTTTCACAATGTTCGCCTCTTGCTTACTTAATATTTAACAGTTTGTCCAGTCCTGTCGAATATTCAACTATTCGAATACTTTGAGGTCGAATAATTCGAATACTAAAAATCACTATTGGTGAATGCACTAAAGGCACGCTAGGATTACATTTTGCTGAATGTTCGGCTATTATGCCCAGAATAGGGAGGTGAACTAGGAGGCCATGGCTGTTGTGGCGTGGTGTTATTGTGTGTGAGTCGTGTCCAAATGATCATCTAGTCAAAAGGATAAAGTTTACGATGTAACAGCCGAGGGACATTTCTCACGATCTGGGCCTAATCTGGGTGACCCAGGCAGAAACGGCAATCAGGTCAAATTAAAGCCACGGCCGCTTTACGAGTAGTCCTCTTGTCACACAACAGTAATAATACAACAGTTACACAACGGGTTATACCACACAAACGCACGCACACAAGCAGTCGCGCACACCTGAGCGTCCACTTTTAACATGCACGTGCATACGCACGTGCGCGCACAGACACACACATCCCAATGGACTGCTTTAACCCATTTAGAACGGGTATACATTATTGTGTATCATTATTTTATACTTTAGCTATTGGAAAATGGCAGAGCTTGTAGATCTGCTATTTTTGAAAAATCGTGAAAATTAGAATTTTGACCCGATTCTTCAAAAGACCCGTGTCTTTTGAATCCTTCTAAGATTTTTTGAAAAACCTATGTTTCTATCAGCAATATGGCCAGCCATCATCAAAGAAAAGGTCCTTTTCACTTAACTGGAGCTCAGTTAGTCTGTTCTTGAGAGACTACTATGTCAGTGGTTCTCAAACCTTTTCATGTGAAGGACCCACAAAATGATATTTATTTGGCCACGGACCCCCATCTCAAAATATTTAGTTCCAGGGACCACCCGGAAGCGAAATTTGAGTTACAAACATATTCGCTTTGAAAACACACATTTTCACGACTTTTTCAAAAATAGCAGATCTACAAGCTCGCAGCGCGGCACTCGGTGCCGCGCTGCGAGCTTGTATATCTGCTATTTTTCACTGGTTAAAGCATTCAATAATTCTAGGCCTAAATGGGTCTCTTCCTCTCGTCCCCCGGTCCTCCTGTCCAGAGTAATCCCATTGCGGAGCCCCCCCCCCAGCACCTAGCACCCCCCTCCAGCAGCCCCCTATAGCACCCAGCACCCCCCTAGCACCCAGCCAGCACTCTGTCGCGCTGCACCGATCAGCGCACAGCACTGCATCTGCAGAAACAGATGCATCACGGCCAGCTTAGACATCCTGACAGTCCTATAGCCTGCAGGCACTGTATAACTACTGTACTGTGTATGATGCTATGTAGGAGAGGAGAGGAGAGGAGAGGAGAGGAGAGGAGAGGAGAGGAGAGGAGAGGAGAGGAGAGGAGAGGAGAGGAGAGGAGAGGAGGCTGTTGATATTGTGAAAACCGCCGCCGGTTCTACAGAGGAGGCTCATTCATAATGCACATACCCTGCAGGTAACTTCATGTTAAAGGTGTTGCTAGCAATAGTGTTTTAATACGTGTTAAATAGCTCCATTTCCCCCATAGTCCACAATACATTCACCCCCATTGATTCCGTAATCAATGCGGGTAAATTGACTATTTTTTTGTCTTAGGAATGCGACAAATACATTTTTTTTTATTGAACTCAAGTTTCCAGGCCGTGAGTAATCAATAGAAAAAAAGGCATTTGGGGGGTTTCAAATTTGTAATTTTTTTCACAAAGTAAAGCACTGCTTCATCACACAAGGCCGTTGCACAAAAGTAGTGAAAACAGCCGATCTACAAGCACACAACGCCTCGCGGTGCGAGGCGTTGTGTGCTTGTAGATCGGCTGTTTTCACTAGTTTGAATAATTTTTAAAATGATAAATGCTAAACAAACGGTTTTGGACATACAAGGTTTTCAACCGACAACGGCGATATGCAATAATATCATATAATGCCCATTATGTCCAACAGTGACCGTGTCAGGCAAAATGATAAAATTATATTTTTGAGTACAGTACCATGCTACTGTCAATGACCAGATGACAGCGATGATGTCAGGACTCTGACAGCCATTACCATAGCTCCACAGACAGTTTTCCTTGTATATGTTCAGGATTTCCAAGCCTCTATCCTCCTCCAACAATGTACTGTTACCTCCCTCGGCCACTTGTGGGATTACGGCTCAGTTTAATAAACTGCCCCCAAAATCCAGGACACGGGACAAACTGTCACGCTACTGAAAAGCTCTGGAGGTCTAATAATGATAACACAGGGTCCCACTGCGTGAGACTGGGTAATCATTTCACACACACACACACACACACACACACACACACACACACACACACACACACACACACACACACACACACACACACACAGATAAAAGTGAGGTACTGTAATTATATGAATCAATCACAAAACAAGCATAACTAACCAACAACACGCTAAACGCACAGTTCTAGAGGTACATCATTATAGCGTAACAAGAAACCAAGTGCAATAATTACGTTTGGATTCCTTGACAGTTCTCAAAGCAGACTGAAGCCTCTCCAACATGGCTCGGGAAAAAAAAAAAAACGCGAATCTCCGGAAATCCGAGGAGGAGGAGGTGCCGAACGACGAGGTCGACAAGAGAGAGAGAGAGAATAACACAAAGCCCTGGATCAACAGCTCTGTGTTTACGCTGTCGTTTTTCCCTCCGCAACGCAGAGCGCTCAGCGCTGCATTCAGAGAAATGAGATAGAGGGGAGAGAGAGAGGGAGAGAGAGAGAGAGAGAGAGAGAGAGAGAGAGAGAGAGAGAGAGAGAGAGAGGGAGAGAGAGCAAGCGAGAAGGATACAGATGTGATCATGTGAGGTGGAGGAGATGGAGAGAATGAGAATGAGAAAGAGAGAGAAATAGACGTGGGTAGCGGGATAGAGAGAGAGTGACAGTTTTTAATCTTTTGAAAAAGCAGACCGGACGCTTTTACTGCAGGAGGAGGAGAGCGGGGAGGGATGGAGAGAGGGGCAGGAACGAGAAAGAGACAGAGACAGGGACAGAGAGAGAGAGAGAGAGAGAGAGAGAGAGAGAGAGAGAGGGAGAGAGGTGGGAAAAGAAGGGGATGAATGACTATGACGAAGAACGTCCGAGAGAAAGTGTGAAGACGAGAAGTGGCGAGAGAGCAGCGGCGGCTGCCAAGAGAAAGAGGAATGGTTTTTTTCTCGCCCCCCCCCCCCCCAACGGGGCTGTGTGAGGCGGGCGGGCGGGCGGTGGGGCGTACGAGGACACACAGAAACCGGGGAACAGAGGAGGGGGGTGCTACTACTACCTTTAATCCCATTTAGGCCTAGAATTATTGAATGCTTTAACCAGTGAAAAATGACAGACATACAAGCTCACAGCGTGGCACCGAGTGCCGCGCTGCGAGCTTGTAGATCTGCTATTTTTGAAAAAAGTCGTGAAAATGTGTGCAAATCTTTGAATATATGTATTTTCAAAGCGAACGTTTGTAACTCAAATTTTGCTTCTGGGGGGTCCCTGGAACTAGATATTTTGAGATGGGGGTCCGTGGCCAAATACATATCATTTTGGGGGTCCTTCACATGAAAAGGTTCGAGAACCACTGACATCTCACAAGAACAGACTAACTGAGCTCCATTTAAGGGAAAAGGACCATTTCTTTGACGATGGCTGGCCAGATTGCTGACATAGAAACATAGGTTTTTCAAAAAGTCTTAGAAGGATTCAAAAGACACTTATAGAATCGGGTCAAAATTCTAATTCTAAAAATAGTAGATCTACAAGCTCGCAGCGCGGCACTCGGTGCCGCGCTGTGAGCTTGTATATCTGCTATTTTTCAACAGTTAAAGCATAAAATAATGATACACAAAATGTGTACCCGTTCTGAATGGGTTAATCTCGCCATGACAACGTAAATGCATGTCGGCGCGGCCCATAAAGGAGATTGAAGCGCGTCAGAACGGACGGTAGGGCAGAGGGGGAGGGGGGTCGTATATCACACAAGGGGACACAGCGGCCAACCTTCCGTTAATACTAAAAGCTACTAATGCCGCGATGCAGGCACGTGCACGCATAGACAGCAAAGGGGGGCTTGAGCCTCATGCCCTTTTATCCTTCTGTAAAAAGTGCCCTCTCTCCAGATAGTCGGGGGCGTTAGGGATATAACATGGCCGTTTCGCGCTATATTAGTCTAAAAGCGCCACATTTTGCACAGATGTAGCCCAGGGCTTGCTCTAATGATTTAGCTAGGGCGCCCGAGTCGGCGACCTTCGAGGTCGCCACAGCGGCCAAATATTTAAGTAGGATGTGAGGGGTCTAACTAGGGGTTTGTCATGATGCTGAATCCATTGCAAGCATTTGTTTTGCACAAAAAACATCCCTTGGGCTATAAATGGCCCCAGAAAACTATGGTTTAGTGATGAAATGTGATGTCATCACTTTTCACCGTTTTGTGGGCGTTTTCTTGGGCCATTTATAGCCCAAGGAATGTTTTTTGTGCAAAACAAATGCTTGCAATGGATTCAGCATCATGACAAACCCCTAGTTAGACCCCTCACATCCTACTTAAAGCAGATTCTTTTCTGGGTATTTTCCTCCTGTATAGAAGGTTGATGGGAGCCCAACTTGATTTGGCCGCTGTGGCGACCCCGAAGGTCGCCGACTCGGGCACCCTAGCTAAATCATTAGAGCATGCCCTGGGCTACATCTGTGCAAAATTTGGTGCTTTTAGACTAATATAGCGCGAAATATCCCTAACGCCCCCGACTAAGAAGAGGAATGCAGTTTTTACTATGGTGAAAGAAATGCAAATGCCCCCTTTCCATGCCATACCTGAAGGCAGCATTCAAGAGAATTGCCTTGTCCAAACTCTCCTGAACTTGAATGCAGCATTTTATGTTGAAAGAATTGCCCTCCCCGTGTAGAAATGAAGCATCGAAAATAGCAGACCTCCAAGCTCACAACGCGTCACAAGGCCCTTTTAGAAATGTCAGCCGCTGCCTCTCTAACATTCTCTGCACGTCCCTGCCACGATGTGTTCCATAAAGCATCGTAAAGCACCGACTGTCGAGCGGAAACCTTGTATGTCCGAGGCGGTTGCTTTTCAGGGAATGGACAAAAGAACCTGTGTTCCAATGTTCCAACGATATATTGTTTAGCTGATTCGAGAAATGTCTTCTAAATGAAAAACACATGTTTCTATGTCAGTGGTTCTCAAACTCTTTCATGTCGAGGACCCCCAAAATGATATGTATTTGGCCATGGACCCCATCTGAAAAATATTTCGTTCCAGGGACCCCCCAGAAGCAAAATTTGAGTTTTAAATGTTCGCTTTAAAAATACATAATATTCAAAGATTTGCACCACTTTTCAAAAATTCAATTTATGAATTGAATGTATTTTTGTACGTTTGTATTTTTGTATGCATTTCCGCCCGTGTTTGACTGTGTGTTTTGTCTGTTTATATGTATGTTAAAGGCCCTTCACCTCTGGGACAACCAGATCTTATTTTATTGTTGTTTGGGACACGATCAACACGATCCTGAGTTATTGTTTGTGTTCAATCTGTGTTTTGAGATATTTTAGTATTTCAGCATGACTAGTGATGCATTTTGCATAATATGATGCAGCATGATGCAAAGTGATGGGCCTTTAAGAGCTGCACTGCAACAAATTCCAATCAACTCTGTTGACATGGCAATAAAGTATTGAATCTACAAGATCGCAGCGCAGCACTCGGTGCCGCGCTGTGAGCTTGTATATCTGCTATTTTTCAATAGTTAACCCATTTAGGCCTAGAATTATTGAATGCTTTAACCAGTGAAAAATAGCAGATATACAAGCTCACAGCGAGCTTGTAGATCTGCATTCAAAAGTCGTGAAAACGTGTGCAAATCTTTGAATATATGTATTTTCAAAGCTAACACTTGTAACTCAAATTTTGCTTCTGGGTGGTCCCTGGAACTAAATATTTTGAGATGGGGGTCCGTGGCCAAATACATATCATTTTGGGGGTCCTTCACATTTGAGAACCACTGACATAGTAGTCTCTCAAGAACAGACCAACTGAGCTCCAGTTGAGTGAAAAGGACCTTTTCTTTGACGATGGCTGGCCAGATTGCTGACAGAAACATAGGTTTTTCAAAAAATCTTAGAAGGATTCAAAAGACACTTATAGAATCGGGTCAAAATCCAAATTTTCACGATTTTTCAAAAATAGCAGATATACAAGCTCGCAGCGCGGCACTCGGTGCCGCGCTGTGAGCTTGTATATCTGCTATTTTTCAATAGTTAAAGCATAAAATATTGATACACAATAATGTGTACCCGTTCTAAATGGGTGTTAAAGCACAAATAGCTAAAGCATAGAGTGGCTAACCTTCCATTAATACTAAAAGCTACTAATGCCACGATGTGTTCCATAAAGAATCATAAAGCACCATCTGTCGGGCGGAAACCTTGTTGCTTTTCAGGGAATGGAGGAAAGAACCAATGGATCCAACGTAGTGTTTCTTTTTGTCAGAAGCTCTTGTTAATAATTTTCATTGGTTCAATGTTTATAAAACCCACAGAGACACTATTGATGGGACAATAAGCATTATTATACAAACAGGTATTCGGGCTCTCAATGGAAAACAGGCAATCCAACCGTGCATATAACGAGCACAGATGCACCGTCTCTCATCAAGTAAAGAAATCAGCTGCGTTGGTCACGAAATACAGCAAGCGCTCCACTCTCCCCACACTATGCTAGGCGGCTAGGCAGCCTAGGCTTGCGGTTTTCATGTGACGTTCAGGGACAGAGTAGCTAAATGTGGCATTAAAAAATGACAAATTCCTATCGAATATCTTAATTACAATGAAATTAAGTTGACATGTTATTTTTTTAAGGGTAACAGTTGTATAATTGCAATATTACACTCGAGGGTGTGGGATAACTGAATTATTTGCACGACAGTGATGCGGTCAGGAACGAGCCGCAATATTGCTTAAATATTATGTTATGTTATAGTGATAAAAACACTCACGATAATCGTATTGTGGAGATTTAATTTATCGTGATATCGTCCTCCGTCATGCACTGGGATCAAATCACAATTATTTTATTTGCCGAGCTGCATATCGGATACCACTTAAACCGCCTATAATTGATGAAAGGTACTTGATACAGTCTTTTTTTTCACTCTCTATCAAATGTCCGATCAAACAGCCGATCTACAAGCTCCTACAAGCGCATTGTGACGCTTGTGAGCTTGTATAGATCTACTATTGTTTGGCAAATGTTCCACCCCAGGATAATGGATTTTGAATATCGCGATAATATCGTAAATCGCGATATCTTTTGTCACAATTATCGTGATATGACATTTTCATATCGTCCCATCCCTAACCCCCCGGCTCCACCGGGTGAGTTGAGCGTTGCGTCAACGTCAACACTGCGAACGTTCCTGTTTTAATTAATAAAGGAGGCCGTCTTTTTGGTGGAGCCCTAGCCTAAGAGACACTTGACTCTACCACCTTAATGTCTATATTGATGGATGAGCTACAGTATGTGTAAATATGTAGATACAGTTCGACTTTCTTCCTTCCTTTCCATCTTATGTCAAATCGACCTGCTTCATCAGGACTCGTCTGCTTGCATTATGCTGAGAGATACAATATATAGTTTAATTTATCCACCTCTTTCCGTGGGAGTTTACTGGAGAATGTTTTGCACCACACTGCACCACACTTCCGGTTAACAGCAGACATACCGGTACAAGCTCACGTCGCGTCGCAGATGCAGCCGTTGTGAGCTTGTAGATCACACTCGGCTGCGGCGCCGGAAGCGCCGTCCAATTTCTGCGCAATGCACGATGGGATGTTGGAAACTTGTGGATATAACATGTAGTTTTCTACATTGACTTTTCCCAAATAAGGAGATTACTGACATCGTAGATGTCTGACGTCATAGACCACATGAGACTGACACATTATGTCCATATATGGGCATTCCAAGATATGGGCTTAATATTGATGACATCAGGGATCCCCATATATGGGCATAAAAGGGACAAGGACAGAATTAATTTGCAAGTGTGACTCTCGTCCATTACAACTTTCTAGTTTTTTGATAATTCTTTCTTCCCCCCCTTGCTCCCCTTGCTCTTGTTGAACACCTGTGAACTTGTGATGATAAATATGATTCTGATTCTTAACCACACACACACACACACACGCACACGCACACGCACACGCACACACACACACACACACACACACACACACACACACACACTCACAAATCTAAAATTGCAGATACACTATTTCCGCTATGTACTTTTGCGTGACCCTGTCGCATACGACAAAGTATATAGGGCGTTCCTTTGACAAAAAGGAACCCCTAAAAGTGTGAAATCTGAAGACTCGAGGTTTTCGGGGCTGACAGCGAAGCAACCATATAGCAGCCGTGGCGTGCAGGCTGTGGCTGCGGCGTGTCAGGTCACTGGAGGAGCTGACAGGAGAGGTGCAGTGGGAAGGTGCAGCAGCAGCAGCAGCAGCACCCAGGGGCGTCACAGGGGGGGGGGAAAGTGGGACTTATTAGGGCCCAAGGTGGAGGGGCCTTCATTATTTTATACTTTAGCTATTGAAAAATAGCAGATCTACAAGCTCACAGCGCGGCACCGAGTGCCGCGCTGCGAGCTTGCAGATCCGCGATTTTTGAAAAAGTCGTGAAAATGTGTGCAAATCTCTGAATATATGTATTTTTTTAAGCGAAGGTTTGTAACTCCAATTTTGCTTCTGGGGGGGGTCCCTGGAACTAAATATTTTGAGATGGTGGTCCGTGGCCAAATACATATCAGTTTGGGGTCTTTCACATGAAAAGGTAAGGAGCACCACTGACATAGAAACATAGGTTTTAAAAAAAAAAAAAACCTTAGAAGGATTTGAAATATTCAAAGACACATTTTCACGATTTAAAAAAAATAGCAGATCTACAAGCTCTCAGCGCGGCACTCGGTGCCGCGCTGTGAGCTTGTATATCTGCTATTTTTTCCAATAGTTAAAGCACAACATGTGAGCGGATCCTTGTACCCAGGGCCCAGGAGTTGGTGCGACACCCCTGGGCAGTGGCACCGTGAGAACGTGGCGTTCTGTCAACAAAGGCTTCCCGTGTGTGCTGACATGGTGATTTAGACAGAGGATCGCTATACCGGCACGCACATAAAACCTGAGCGCTTAAGCCGTTAGGACCGGAGCGACCCATTCTATAAAGGTCTTCTGAATCCTATAACGGTTCACTGAAAAACTGTACAAATATTTTGAGACCCTCATCTCAAAATATTATGCTTCGGAAAACCCCAGAAGCAAAGTTACAAATGTTCGCTTGAAAAAATATATATATATTCAAAGATTTGCACAAATGTTCATGATTTTCCCAAAATAGCAGATCTACAACCTTTTTTATAATAACCACTTGAACCCTAGCGCCCATATTCTGAGAACTTAAGCCAAAAATCGCAGATCTACAAGCTCAAAACGCCTCGCGCTGCGAGGCGTTGTGAGCTTGTAGATCGGCTATTTTCGGCAAAGAGGTTTGGTGTAGAGGGGAAAAAGAGCAGACTAAGTACAGAGTGAAAGGTCAAGTTAATTAAGTATTGGCGGTTCAGGTGGTTAAATATCTGAAAACACAAACTGTCATGAATCCAAAATACACTGATGATCGTGCCGTCAAACGATGAAACTATATGGAATCTATGAACAGGCTTCATCTCTCTTTGAACTAAGAGGTCCTTGGCCTGAAAACGTTGAAGACCCCTGGCTTATAGATGCTTTCCAGGTCTAAACAGGTTAATAGACCTGCAACACGGGGCTTCGGCCACCATCATTGGACTATTGATTCCATCGATTCTACTCAAAGTGCATGACGGCACACAAAAGCGAGCGCGCACACAAAAGCGAGCGGTGTCCTGCATGCGGAGTACGTGCATGCAGGACACCGTGCATGACGTGCCCACATGCATACTAAACACGCACGCGTTCAGATATGAATAACGATGCACAGAAGGGCACATTTGCCTCTGTGCGCGCTCTTAATCAAGCCAATTACTGCTGCAAGGTTACAGAGGAAATATAAACAGAAATTCCTCTTGTGTGTGACCTCCAAAAAAAATGCAATTTACAGCGAGTTCCCCTTTGGGCCAATTAAGTGTCCTCCTGTAGTACAATGTATCTTACCATTCATTATTTAACTAAGTGTGAGGTAAATGTGAGGAATCCACACTTGGTAAACTAATTAAGTGTCAGGGATCTTCTACTAAAAGATGAAAAAAGAAATGCATCCTGTAACACGGGGGTCTTCAACAGGGGGTCCGGGACCCCTAGGGGGTCCTCAGAGTTACTACAGGGGGGTCGCCAAATCCTTGTGTGATGGGATAATTATTTTAAATCAACAACTTGAACCCTCGCATCCCTATGCGAGTCTGAAGAGACTTTAGACAAAAATAGCAGATCTACAAGCTCTCAGCGCCTCGCAGCGCGAGGCGTTGAGAGCTTGTAGATCAGCTATGTTCGGCAAATAGGTTTGGTGTAAGAGGTAAAAAGAGCAGACCAAGTACAGAGTGAAAGGTCAAGTTTACTAAGTATCGACGATTTAAGATTCTAAGTTTTTTAAGTGTCAAACAAGTCTATGAATATATCCACAAAATCGATGAGAATCTCCATCACAACATTTATACAATATGTAGAGTGGGGGTCCCTGCTTCATCTCCCTCTCAGCTAAGGGGTCCTTGGCCTGAAAACGCTGAAGACCCCGGCTGTAACAAATATTTGGCAGCAGATAATAACGTGTAAACAGTGATTTGCAACAACGCAAGAGGCCGATCAGGGACAGCCTGCAGGCTTGTCGGGGTTGTTACTGTAAAAGCCTCTTTAATAGATCATGACTCATCCGGTGGCACGACGCCATGGCAACCACCTTTTAATCTGCAATTACCTAATGGGCAATCTACTCCCAACAGCATCCGACAACATCCCACTGCATCCGACGGCATGATTCTTTCCCCTGGGCAGGTGACCAAATGGCTGCAGCACACTCACAATGTCAGCGCTTGAAATCCAACTTTCGGAATAACTTTACGAATAATACATAAGCACGCACGGAAGTGGGACTGAGTTACTAGGGCCCAAGATGGAGGGGACTTAATTATTTTATGCTTTAACTATTGAAAAATAGCAGATATACAAGCTCACTGCGAGCTTGTAGACCTGCTATTTTTTGAAAAGTCGTGAAAGTGTGTGCAAATCTTTGAATATGTGTATTTTTTAGCCGAACATTTGTAACCCAAATTCTTGCTTTTGGGGGGTCCCTGGAACTAAATGTTTTGAGATGGAGGTCCGTGGCCAAGTACATAATATCATTTTGGGGGTCCTTCACATGAAAAGGTTTGAGCAACACTGACATAGAAACAAAATAGCAGATCTACAAGCTCGCTAGCCTGACACTCAGCCTGAATTGACATTTCGTTTCACTCCATTATTCAGTCTGAACTTGGTCTTGTCCAAGGCAATTTCTGGGATGGGCGTTCCCAAAGAGGCAGTCTTCTGCGATTGTTTCACCGTCTGACCAACAAAACAGTAGCAAAGCAGATGACGTAGTGTTGTTATGTGTGGCTGGCTAGTGGCTAGCCTGTTGCTTGCTAGTGCTACTTGCTAACCAAAGAAACAGGCAGAATAGGAGCACTACGAACTAGGAATCAAACACAACATAACATGCCTGCTACTGGTGTTTCATAACGAGATCGATACGATCTCATATTACTGCGACGGGCGACGCGATGTGCGGTACAGTCCGGCGGCGGCGCTTGTTTACTTGGAAACGCACATGAGTTCTGGGAAATCCCCACCCACGCTGATCACAAGACGCTGATTCACGACGCTGATTCGGATTTTCGAACGAGGAAAGTCTCTTCAATGAGAGCACTTCTAGACCCCTGAATCGCCAAAACAAATTTTTAAAGGGGTGTGGCTAGCGATTCAGGGTCTGGAACTAGCTTGCAGTAATTAAAGCACAAAATAACACAGTGAATCCTTGTACCCAGGGCCCAGACACCCCTGCACGCACACACGCACGCACACGCGCACGCACACAAATCCCCCCCAGAAAAACAAAACAAAACAAAAAACAAACGGTTGATGTGCCTGGAACCATCCAGACAGCTGTGTCCAATCAACAGTGTAGTCAAATGATCCTCATGAGAGAACTGGAAAAAAGAACCGCTTCAATGAGCCACAGCTGTGTCAAAACATAGTGTGCCTCTTCACTATTAAACCTACGTACGGTGTATCCGTATTTTCCACATGAATACACTGACGAATTAACATTTTCTAAGCATGAATGGGGTTTAATTGTAATAAGAAATACAATGCAGCCATTTAACCACTTAAACCCTATACACGTTGTTGACCGTAGTCCCTCAGGGCTCCATACTAGTTCCACTAGTAATTCCCTCTAGTCGGGGGATATCTTCAGAAATAGGGTCATATCCTGGAATAAATTCCTTACCAAAAAATGTCTTCACCAATGTGTTTGTAAAGGTGTCTAACACGTCTCACAAAGACTGAAATTCAGTTTCACTAGGAGAATCCGTGACAGACTGACAGCTGCTGAAAGTTGGCGTCCCATTAAATTAACTATACAGGAAAAAACACACCAACATAAATATGCTTTAACTAGCATGTGAGGGGTCAAACTATGTTTTTTTCATGATTCTGAATCCATTGCAAGCATTATTAGCACGAAAAACATTCATTGGGGTAAAGGCGGCTCCCACAAAACTGTAAAAAGTGATGACTCATCACTAAACCATAGTTTTATGGGGGTTTTTTAGCCCAAGGAATGTTTTTCGTGCAAAACAAATGCTTGCAATGGATTCAGAATCATGAAAAACCCCTAGTTTGACCCCTCACATGCTAGTTAAAGCATATTTATTTTGGTGTGTTTTATCCTGTAGGCTATAGTTAATTTAATGGGACACCAGCTTTCAGCAGCTGTCACGGATTCTCCTAGGGAAACGGAATTTCAGTCTTTGTGAGATGTGTTACTAGATACCTTTACAAACACATTGGTAAGGAATTTATTCCAGGACTTCTTAACACATACAGTGCCTATCCCGAACATGTTCGGCTTTATTTCAATCCAATACAATTTTTTTATTTTATTTTACCCTGAGCTGCTTGTAGAGCCGTGGGTGGTCCTGGCTCGTTCTACGCTAGCCAGCGAGCCATTTTACATGGTCCGACGATATATTCCATTAAAAATGGCTTAAAATAAATTTTTGAGCCCCCCAATGTTCACCGAATGTTCAGCGCCGCTTCCGGAACGTAGTCCAGTGTGCCTATCCCGAACAGGTTCGGCTTTTTTAATGAAATGAATAAAATGATCCAAGGCCATCTGAAGCCTGGGCCTAAATTTTCAATCCAGTGGCCGAGATCCGGCCTCCCCCCGGCCGGCCGCTAGCGAGTAACGTCGCCGCGAATCGCCGCCGAATGAAAAACCACATCTTTGAAGGTCCATATCTCTGGATTGTGTTTTTAGGGAGGCGGCGCGAGGTTTATTTACGGCGAAATCACCGAAAAATGATCTTTAAAATGAGAAAATGCTAATAGCTATTCTGTAGCCATTTTCATCCGGGACCTTTCCATGACGTGCACGAACGTGAGCACGCGCGTCACTGCAACGTGAGTCCCCGGATGCTAATGCGCTTGCCTATGGGACAAACCCTGGCATTCTTTGGTGCCCTCTAGGGGCTGGCACTGGAAGCGTTAAGATATCTGCCGACTACTCCCACAATAGCACACCTACAATCTCAACGCGTTGTGCTGTGAATCGGTGTGAGCTTGTAGATACAGTATGTGGGTTAATGTTTTAACTGTACTGTATCTCCTGAACCTCAAACATCAACCCTGATCTACTGCTGCTGATCACACCATGAGATAATTAGTCACCAGACAGATATGGCTCAGTCTCACCTTTGCCGTTCTCCACATCCTGAGAGGCGATGACGAACCCGAACCCCTCTCCTGGCTTCCTCCTGAGCTCCACCTCGAACCCTCGGTGCGGCCGACTCTGTTCTCCGCCCGGCCTGTCGGTAGGGTTGTTCATGACATTTTAGTTGACTATATTATTGTCATATAAATAAATAATAATCGCAATTAATGATTTAATTGTGTCTTTGGCATTGAACAATCGACCAAACAGTATGAATCAAAATAAACATTTGGTTAATACTAACTTAAATATATATTTACCCTGACAATGACCAGCACCAATAATCAAAATAAATAATGTACTATGGCCAAAACAGGCTATGCATTTAACTCAGTTAGCGCCGGGCGACTTTACGAGCGACTAGTTCACTATGGCGTTTGGTGCCGAGCGACTCGGAGCGACTTTTATATAAAAGCATTGTTTAAGCTTTTAATATGTGTTTATAGACGGAGCGAAATGGTTAGCTTACCTCAGCTAATGTCCACACGTAAACCGTGAAAAAAAAGGATACGATTATGACGTCACCTTTAAACCAGGGCTTCCTGTTGACAACAGGCCTCTGCTAGCGTTAGCCTCAATGCAACCATCCGACCCTCACGTAGCTTCACTAGGTCGGATTTTGATTCTGAAACTTTCTGTGTGGCATCTATATACGTCCCGATGCCCATACCAATGGTGGTTTGAGACGATCAAGCACGAATTGAACAGTATTGAGCTGAAATGGTGACCGGCGGCCCGTCCATGTTAAGTCAATGAGGACCAAGTCAGCGTCTCATCCTGTTATGTGGATTTAAACAGGCTTAACATGGGACCATGTCAGTGTATGGTGTATGGTGGTCTCTAGTGGTCATCTGGTGGTATGGTATGGTGAACGTGCATTCGTTAAGGTGGTCTGGTTAAGGTGGTCTGGGGGGATACAAAATAGCTATTTCCTGGCGTTATAAGCGCACATTCATATTCATATTTTGGAAATCTGGCCCTGTATGAGTTAATACTTTTATGCTTTAAAAAAATTGCAAGATCTACTATTCTTATTTTATTTTTCAACGGATACATTCATACAGATAAATGGAAACGATTAATATGCAAAAATAATTGCGTTTGTCTGATTGAGGGGAAAGGAACTGGATGGAATAGTCCAGCCGGGTAAACTCCCTGTCAGGTGAAAAGAAGTGGCTTGTACTCCTCATGCATAGAAGGAAGCATGAGGCAGTCCAGGGAGTGTAGCACCCAGGATTACATTAGATAATTGGCACTGGGTAAAAAATGGGTTGCAAAATCGTGGGATAATATATTATATATATATATATATTGTTGTTGTCGGGTGGAAACCTCGTATCTCCAAGTTTCAAACGTGTACGTTCTTTCGCAAAGTAAAGCCCTGCTTCATCACACAAGGCCGTCGCACAAAAGTAGTGAAAACAGCAGATCTACAAGCACAGAGGCGTTGTGTGCTTGTAGATCGCCTGTTTTCACTAGTACATTTTTCTTCATTCTTTATAAAATATGATAAATGCAAAACAAACGGTTTTCGACATACAAGGTTTTCACCCGACAACGACAATATATATCCACGGGTTTCCAACGCCCCATAGAGCATTGCGCAGACGCTGTACCGAGCTTCCGGCGCCGCAGCCGAGTGTGATTTACAAGCTCACAACGGGCTGCATCTGCGACGCGACGTGAGCTTGTACCGGTATGTCTGCTGTTAAACCGGAAGTGTGGTCCAAATAATCTCCAGTAAACTCCTGCGGAAACAGGTGGATATATATATACTGTATATCGTGACAAGCCTACCTTTCGGGCCCTGCCTCTGCGGGGGCTACGCCCTCCCCCTCGTCCTCCAGGCCCAGGTTGATCCAGTCTTTAGGCTCCATGGTCAGGGTGACGGGGATGGACTCCAGGAAGCTGGTGCTCTGCACCAGCGAGGAGCGCACCAGCGCTGGGGATGGGGGCGTGCTGATGGAGGTCCGGGGCAGGGGCAGCAGCAGGGCCTCCGGGGCCCCCGGAGAGGGGCCGCGGTCCCCGGGTGGAGGAGGCGGCCGCAGGAGAGGCGGGGGCAGCCTCCGTCCAGCGTTGGGGGAGACAGAAGACTGACGGTTGCCTGGTGATACATATAACAGATTAAAACCAGTAAGACTCCCACCAGTGTTGATTTCGTCGACTAAAACTATGACGAAGAATGTTTGTCGACTGTGTTTTTTTCACTGACGAAAACTAAATAAAAACTAAATAAAAACTAAGCTATGATGACTAAAACTAAGACTAAATATATTGACAATTTCGTCAACAAAATAAAAACTAGACTAAAATGTTGGGGAGGGACTGGTGGAGAAGAGAGTCATTTTATGTTTGGTTGCTCTCCAGTGTTGCGTGCTGAAAATAGCAGATCTACAAGCTCACAACGCGTCGCAGCAACCAAGTGTAAAATCAGTCATTACGATGCCATCAAGGCCTGCCAAAATACATTTTAGTCGACTAAATCAACTGTAGATTTAGGGCGGTTTGCACCAAAAGGGATTAAATAAATCTTAGTTTAGGGTTAATCAAGGGTTTGTTGATCTAGGGGCGGCTTGCACCAACACGGTTTAAGCCTTAAACTGGTTTAAATCAAGGTTTATCTTTTAATCAGCTTGCACCAAACTAGAGCTTAAATCGGGCCTAAAATAGTGAGCCCGGCCCAACCCAGCCCGACAGAATTTCAGCCCGGACCGAGCCCAAGCCCGATACATAATTGACAATTGGAGACCGGCCCAGCCCGAAGACCGACATTCTAAACAACAAGCTTATATGATGCAGACGGCAGCATCCTTTTTTTCCTCATTCAATATTGGTGATTCTTTAAGAACAGTGTCATTCTACCATTTTCCAACTGTCTGTATATATATAAAAGACATTGTAGCAAGCACCGTCCTAATTATGGAAGAAAAAAAAACATCGGAGCCTCAATGGAAAACACAGCTGACGGCCGTCGCTAAATCAGGAAGCAGGCGTACAGGCTATTATAGCTACAACATTCACACTACGTCTATAATATTATAGGAAATCCAAAAGTGTCTGTGAATGGTTTCAACGATCTCCTCCGCTCCGCTCTGCCACAGCGAGAAGCACCCACTGGCCAAGCAGCCACCGCCACACACACACACACACACACACACACACACACACACACACACACGGGAGCACACTCTCAACTGAACGTTGCTCAACTGTCTGAACGTTGCGCAGCAGCGCACATACAGTCACACACGCTCAACTGTGTCAAGTTGCGCCGCAGCGGTGCAGCGCAGTTTACACAGTCACAGAGACATCACGTTACCGTGCTGCGCTTGCCTACCGGATTATAAAAGACCGACCCGACCCAAAGCCCGACATATACGTGACAAATTGAGCCCGGCCCAGCCCGCGCCGCGCCGACCCGTCGGGTCCCGTCAGGCTCGGGCTGAACTTTTAAGCTCTACACCAAACCTTAAATCTAGTTTTCATTAATCAGGTTTAGTTTTAAACCATCCTTTTAATCTTGGTTTGAATTTTCACTGTAAACCTGGATTACTGTTAATCCAATTAGCCGTCCGCACTTTCCCGTACTTTCCCGTAATTTATGAAATTAATCATATTTTTTTGAAAAATACAGTCGCAGGTCGTGCTCTGTCTCTTTAAGAGACGTTGTGCAATAGGATCACGTCAGAAACGTGATGATGTCATCGGCTGGCTCTGCCACTGGCTCCACGAGCGGCCATTACGTTCCTTTCCTTTGTGTGTGCGGCAGCCTGGCTAAGCCCATCCCCTCGTCTTTTTCGACCAGACGACAGGCGAAATCAAGGCTTCGGAATGAGTGGAATACATGGAATTAGATCGATGTGCGTGCGACGAGGACGTAATGTACTTTCGAACGCTGTTTTTTCTCGCGGATTACCCCATCTCGCTCCATGCAAATGAACGGCAGAAATACAGCCAGCAGCAGCTTCTAAGTAAGTGGCCGCCCAAACACGTAGTGTGTGCACGTCCTGCTGGCTTGCACTGAACGACCCGCGCGCGTTGTTTAACATTTGGTGTGTTTGTTTTTTAAAACATGTTTGTAAATAAAACGCTGATTGCACGGCAGTACCGGGGTTCAGGGGGTTCTGCCGGGGCTTGGAAGGTGTTAAAGGTTCTCTTGTGTCAATGTTGTGCTTCCATGTGAAATACAAAGTAATCAATGTGTTCTTTATGGCAGTGATGCTCAAACCATGTCATGCCAAGGACCCCTAAATTGATATGTATTTGGCCATGGACCCCCATTTGAAAATGTGTTGTGCTAGGGGCCCCTTAAAGGAGTAGTTCACGCCATGGAGACTTGAGTTAAATAATAGTTTTTTGTTGCATTCCTTAAACAATAATTTGATCACAATAAATGTGCTATTTTAAATGTTTTGTTTTGCGACAAATACAAATAAATATTATTGAACTCAAGTCTCCATGGCATGAGTATTCAATGGGGGAAAAAAGTCATTTTGGTGGTGAACTATTCACCACCAAAGAAGATTTGTTTTAAAAGTTTTCTAAATAATTCCAAATCTTTCAAGCTTTTTTCAACAAGCTTGCCTTTTTTTTGATGAATAAGACTTTGAGACCCCAATGGGTTGTGGTATTCAGGGAAATAAGCATCATCGATTACCCCACCAAAGCAAAGTCACCTGCTTTGCTGGTACACTTAAGTAGATCTGCTTATGAATGATCTATGACTTTTATATCTTTGACTCTGAGGTGGGTTGTACCAAAATAGATTCAGCTTTATCTGAATCAAATCAAGGTCTATCTATTAATCCAGTTGCACAAAACTTTACACCTAGTTTAAAAGTAATGGTTTACATTTAACGCATCCTTTTCATCATAACATTTGAATCCTGTTCAGATTTTAATTTCAACTTGCAGCTGAGATGGTTTAAATCTCCAAAATGACATTTTTTCTTCAACCTAAGACATTTGGTTGAAGAAAACAAAAAAATTACTCCACGGAAAGTAAGGGACCATCTCAACCCTGTTGAGCTTTGATGAAGATGTTTCAAGTCTGAAAGTGTATGCTCTCAACCTGTGGGTCGGAACCCACAGGGGTGTCCCCAAATTATTTTGGGGGGTCTCCAGATGATTAACTTGGTGTGCAACATTGTTTTCTCACTCAACAGTAAACAAACCAACATAAAGTATAAGTGTATAGAGGGTATGTGCACATTTCTAAAGTGACAATTTGAGGACTTTTTAACACCTCTAAAATGACAAATTAAACATTGGCCAAATTGTCAAATATTAGAGGCAGAAATTGTGAAAATAGCCGATCTACATGCTCACAACGCCTCGCAACGCGAGGCGTTGTGAGCATGTAGATCTGCTATTTTCACAATAGAACCGTGTTATACAAAATGTGATGCCTCAACTCTTAGTGCTTATCAGGTGGGGGGTTCCTCAGTTAAAATATGAATATTTTGGGGGTCGCGGCCAGAAAAGGTTGAGAACCACAGTTACAATTGAGTGAAGCAACAAAAATAAAACCTAGATCAACAAATCCTTGGTAAGCCCTAAACTATGCTTAATGAATCCTTGTTGTTGTGACCCACCCTGAGAGTCAGTGCATTTACACTCAATCATACACTTACCTGCCCTGTACACCAATAAGACCACCTCCCCCTGTTTGGTGTGTTCCTGCAGTATCCTTTGAACCTGGAAGCACAACCAGCACACAGGGGCGTCACAATGGGGGGAGAAAGTGGGACTGAGTTACTAGGGCCCAAGGTGGAAGGGCCTTCATTATTTTATACTTTAGCTAGTGAAAAATAGCAGATATACAAGCTCACAGCGCGGCACAGAGTGCCGCGCTGCGAGCTTGTAGATCTGCTATTTTTGAAAAGTCGTGAAAATCTTTGAATATATGTGTGGCGGAGAGAGTCGCAGCCCCAGCCTTGAAGCCTCAAAAGTCTAGTATCTCCCTCATTCCATAGGGATGTCCCTTTGGAGCGATGGTTAAGATATTGGACTTTAGTGGGAGGCCCGGGTTCGAAGCCCGGGCGGGGAGGTCCGATTCACCTCCGTTACATATGTGTTTTTTAAGCAAACATTTGTAACAAAAATTTGGCTTCTGGGGCGTCCCTGGAACTAAATACTTTGAGATGGGGTTCAATGGCCAAATAAATATCATTTTGGGGGTCCTTCACATGAAAAGGTTAGAAGGATTTGAAATATTCAAAGACTATTTAAAGACAAATTTTCAAGATTTTCCCAAAATAGCAGATCTACAAGCTCGCAGCGCGGCACTCGGTGCCGCGCTGTGAGCTTGTATATCTGCTATTTTTTCAATAGTTAAAGCATAAAATAATGCGTAATAATGCGTTCCCAGTCCAAATGGGTTAAACCCCCTCCCCCTATGAAGAACATTCATGGGGGGCCCGCAGTGAATCCTTGTACCCAGGCCCCAGAATTTGGTGCGACGCCCCAGCCAGCACATAACACTGTAGTAGCTAACCTTCACATTGTGAATACAGACGTGACATTTTCTCAAGGCTAGTAGTCTCTTGGGACAGACAGACTGTTGAGTGACACCTTTTTCAAATGCTTCCACCAAATAGTCTGTACATCAGGAGCGCTGAAAAGCCACCCCCCACTTCCATTTCACCTTTGCAGTCCTACTGGATATCAAGTTAATCGAAGCCTATTTAGCTTGCTGCTTAGCAGAAATGGAAATAAAAGAATATATCAAATATATATATATAAAAAAAACAATTTAAAGACATTACAAAATAAATATTTTTAAAACGAATATGTTTTTTAATATATATTTGGGAACGGAAATGTCAAACAGATGCAGAGCAGAACTTTTAAGGGGCGTAATTAATTACAGACTCTCAGTAGAATTCCAAGATTGTAGAAGTGTTGTCTGGCTTGAGAGATAACTTGACTAGGGGTGTAACGAATAACGATACATTTTAACAGCGATACGATACGCATCACGATACATGGTTGACGATACGATACATGGATGATAATGGTTCATTCATGGCGATACGATACGATTCGATTCAATGGTTTAAAGTCGATATAGTAACTATTTAGCAAAGAAATGAAATCTGTTTAAAACACTTAAAAAATATATTATTATGGAAGTAAACGCTGTGATTATCTAGCAAATACATGGACATTATATTTCAACACATATGGACAAACCCACCTGGCACCTTGACATGAACACAGAGATTACGCACATTTATCTATAGACCAAGAGTAGCTATATGGAATGGAAAAGTAATTAGACCCCTCTTTTTCATTTTCCCTCTTAACATTGCTAAATACAAGGCACAAATACTAGGCACAAATACAAATACTTAGGCCCTCATTTATCAATGGCAACGTTTGCGTGGCATTTACGAAAACGTCCTAAACAGACACACCTGGCGTACATTTGATCCCAGCGTTGATAAATGCGCAGGCTGAAATTTAAATAACACGCCCTTAATTATTCTCGAAACGCCCCGATTTTACGACCAGAACAACCCGAATACGACCTAACAACGAAAGGAAAGCCAATAGAAGAGAGTTTAGCCTACTCCACGCTTCAAGTTCACTCCCATGTCCGCGTCCCACACAGACCACGCACACATGCACGCACGCACGCACACACCTACACACGCAACTAGGCTACTTGGAACAGCAGCATTTTGGTTTACACAGCAGTCTTTGACAGTGGAAACGTGGGATTAACCAACGGTACAATTTTTGACAAGGAGGCTATAGCACTGCAGCCGACATGAATGACACAAGTCACTGCCATGAATACTTTTGGATATATTAATTTAAACCTACCCGTGCCGTGCGTGCACAGACAGAGCGCGTTCATTTGGTTACAAGCAATCATAATTCCCCATGGCCATGATCTCACGGCTCGCCACGTCGGGTTTCATCATTAACTCCAGCATAGTGTACAGTTGCTACTATATAAATTGAGAGACCCCACGGTTACGTTTTGGATATTAATTTAACCCAATTTCGGCGACGAGCGCAATGCGCGTTTGAGTGCTTGAACTAGCAATCATGTACCGTTCCTGCGCGGGCTGGTCTTCTCCCCGGTGGGCCGTGGACCCTCAAATAAATCATCCGCAGCGTGCGTGCGCTGGGCTGGGCACAGCCAGGTTTGGACCTTCGGTTTTATCCATATTTAAAAGGACTCACGACTCACAGCGGCGCTGCGCTGGTCCCGAAAATGCTCTCGCATGCGTTCGTATAATTATGTGCTTGTTCTGAGCCAGATCTCCAATCTTAAGATTTAGACTGTTAAAGCAATTAACAGTAGATTTCTTCCATATCGCTAGATTTAAATTGCTTAATGCTTGTCATTGTAACTTGGAAATAAAATCGGAGTGAATGTCCATGATGTAGCCGGCTATATAGGCTATGCTTTTATAAAATGTTGTATTTTCACAGGATTATTTATTATTGTGTTGGATATACATTTTCGAGTGGATACATGTGTCCATTGCCTGTCAAATAGTTAGACAATGCTGCTCCGCACGTCTACAATGGAACAAAGTGGTGTAGGATGATTCCTACACCACCTCAGGACTTGACGTGAGATTTGATCCTACCCTAGACCAAAGTCAAAGTCAAGTTGAAATCATAAATGCAGAGACTTGCCTAAATTTCGGTGTACACCCAAATTTTGATCTGCACCACGTTGATAAATGAGGGCCCGTTTCCATACAATCAATTAATTGCATTGAAAAACGATTCAATAACGATTACCGCATTTTAAAACGATACCGATACGATACAAAGCCAAAACGATACGATATTTTGCTTTTGCAAACGATAGTAGATCATTGCAAATTAAAATACATTTTTTGATTCAGTTACTATATCGTTACACCCCTAATAACTTCCTCATCTCCCACAAACTGATTTACACTCCTCTTCAATTCAATGAATTCCCCTCGCTCTCATTTCCATCCATCTGTTACCTTCTCAAAAGTACCCCCGGTTTGGTATTCATTCGGCCACGGACCAGTTGGTTTTTAACTATCAAGGAATTTAGCTGGGGACCCCTGTGGGGGTCCCCAGATGTGTGAGTGAATCCACGTCATCAGCATGGCAATGCCAGGCTACCTAGACCGCACTTTGAGAACCTCTCACACAGTGTTAACCCATTTAGGCCCAGAATTATTTAATGCTTTAGCTATTGAAGAATAGCTCGGTGCCACGCTGTGAGCTTGTATATCTGCTATTTTTGAAAAATCTTGATTTTTTTTTTCTTTGAATATATCTTTTTAAAAACATTGTAACTCAAATATTTGCTTCTGGGTGGTCCCTGGAACAACATATTTTGAGATGGGGGTCCGCGGCCAAATACATGTAATCTTGGGGGTCCTTGATTTGAAAAAGTTTGAAAACCACTGATTTAGAAGAAGGATTTAGACGACATTTATAGAATCGGGTGAAAGATATAATGAGTTGCACAAATGTTGCACGATTAAAAAAAAACAGCAGATCTACAAGCGTGGCTGTTAAAGCATAAAATCTCTGCTGTCGGGCCGAAACCTCCTAACTCCAAAATTTTGAGCTCAAGTGGAGTTAGGAGATTTTGACCGAAGGGCTTTTTACTACTTTTCATTGGTTCAATATTATTTTAACCCACACACAGACGTAAAAGGTGTTCAAGAGCACATATTTAGGAAAAAAAGAGGGGGCCAATCGGGTGGAGTTAGCTGGTTTGGCAGAAAGTGTGGAGTTTTTTGTCCCAAACACTTTCCATTGGTTCAATATTATTTTTACCAACACTCAGATGTAAAGGGTGTTCAATAGCCCTGATTTATGCCAAAAAAATCAAAAACCTCAAAAATGGAGTTAAGAGGTTTTGGCCAAACAATGACGAAATAATGCTTAAAGTGGTTCAAATATAAAGTGACACGGCATGTCATGAATTACCTGTGCGAACGTGAGGCTCTGCACGTCGGCCCCGTTGATCTTGACGATGGCGTCCCCCGGCTGCAGCGCGTTGCACTGCCTCCGGTCCCAGACCCTCTTCACCACGGTCATCTGGCCCCCCGGGCCCCCCGCGCTCACGCTGAAGCCCAGGCCGCGCTCCGCCTCGCTCTGGGCCAGGGCGATGGGCACCAGCTCCCCCCCGCCGCCCCCGCTGACGCTGCCCAGGCTCAGGCTCATGCCGCCCGGGGACGCCGGCACGCTGCTGGGGCTGGCGCTGCTGCTGCCTGCAGTGGGGTCGGTTCAGCAAAAGCTAAGGTATGGCAACTTGACTGGTGTCTTACACCAGTCATGTTGCCATACCTTAGCAACAAGCATGATGATGATTACAGGGGTTAAAGCCAAAACAAATCCCAAGACTGACATTTATTTTCAGACCATGTCCCAATATGTGATTTTTGAGCGCAGCGCACACCAATATTTGGGGTGTTTCCCTGAAGTTCTGAACTGCCTTCATAGTAAGGGAAAGTTAGCCGAGTGCTGAACCAATCTGGGAACTAAATCATTACCAATAGCTTTCTTCACAAATGTGTTCATAAAGGTGTCTACTATCACCTCTGAACTTTTTCAATCACTACTCCCTTGAGAAACTTTGTGGGAGCCAATCAAAGTTGGGGGTATCCCGAGGGCCTGGGATTAAAGGGGGAAAAATAAAGAAAATTGCCAATATGAGCGTATGAGGTGCGTAATAGGGTATTTTGGGGCCGCTGAATCCATTCCAACCATTAGTTATCAGTAAAAATGACTCCTTGGCCAGCACTCGGCTAACTTTCTCTTACTATCACTATATGTGTGTGTGCCAATCCATGCTTCATTTTATCGAAGTATCTTCTGAAGTTATGTCGTATTCTGTGATAGTCTGGCCAATTCAAATACTCAGGTCTATATATATTACAACTTGACTAGCATTTTGACGACTTTGTCATTCATTATTTTCGCCTAAAATCAGTCCCAGGACTGAGAACTTTAACCCCTGTGATTATTTTACCGCAGGCACAAGTAAACAACTGACTGCCACACTTGAAAAAAATTACTAATTAACAATAATACATTGCACCTGTGCTGCTGACCTACTGAACCAGGGAATAAACCATTTGTCAAGATGGGGGGAGGGGGAATACAAGTGTTGTGGAGAATATAATACCTTGTGAAAGCCATAATTTTTGTTCTAATTTGCATTGTAGTTAGTTTAAAGTAATTTAATAACAGAATAACCAACGCAACTAGTCATAAAGAGACATTTGTGAATTTATTTTAAGAAGTACATTTAACTACCTGCAAAGCCGTTGTAGCCGCGATGGGCGGGGCTGTCCTGGGGGGTCGGGGACATCCTGAGGTAGGAGGCCGAGCCGTGCGGCCGGTAGAAGCGAGCGTGAACGTGGGCGTTCCGCGGGCCCCCCGGCGAGGACGAGGGCCTGAAAAAGGTTTTTGAGTTGATGATCGATTGTCATACAAATAAATGCCGATTTAACGATTTAAGTGTTTTTTGGCATTGAACATTGGAAGGTAAAAACAAACAACAAACTGTTACATTGATGTTTGACTTTTAGAATCTGTAAGTAACAATTGCTCATGGCAGATATGACAAATAACTTACGGTAAATATATAAAGCCTATTACTGAAATATACAAAGCCTGTTACTGAAATATACAAAGAAATGACTGACAATGACCAGTACTGACAATCCGAAAACAAAGTACTATGTCCAAAATAGATCTACAAGCTGTGAGCTTCTATTTTCTGTTTTTTTAACAGCTAATTCATATGAATGAATGGAAACGATCATGCAAAAATTTATTTTTGCGTAACGTCGTTGTCGGGTGGAAACCAAAAACCATTAGTTTCGCATCTTTCATTTTAAAATGTATTTAAAGGACAACTTTGTTTTTTTTACAACAAGGGTTCATATTTTAGATTTTAATTAGAGAAAAGAAAAAGTGAGTGTTAAAATGTTTTCATTTGCTTCGTTCTATTGTTTTATCGCGTTTACCGTGCTAAAATGTGGGGCATGCGTACGCATGGGGGCATGCGTACAAGTGGCTAAATATGTCTTTTTAGACAAAATAAGCCAGCAGTTTCTTTATTGCTATTTAGTAACACTTCTAGCACTTCTAGCCCCCATAAGTCACATCCAACCATGAAAGGTTGCGTTGTATCTTGGGAATGGGCTTATTCTGTGTAAAATGACATATTTGGCCACTTGTACGCATGCCCCCAACCACTGAAATAAGAATCTCTAAAACAATAGAAAGAAGTAAATGAAATAATTTTAACACTCATCTTTTATGTTCTTTAATTACAATCTAAAATATGAACCCTTGTTGTAAAAAAAAAAAGTTGTCCTTTAAACTAGTGAAAACAGCCGATCTACAAGCACATTGTGAGCTTGTAGATCAGCTGTTTTCACTGCTTTCGTGCGACGGCCTTGTATGATGAAGCAGGGCTTTACTTTGCGAAAGAACATACACACTTGAAACTTGGAGATACGAGGTTTCCACCCGACAACGACGATAAGATTCTAGTGATCATGGTGCCATGCCTACCTGGCCCTCCTCTCTGAATAAGGAATGGGGAGTCTGGCTCCGGGCACGGTGCAGGTGGACATGTCGCTCTCGGAGGACTTGGAGGTTCCGTAGCGCAGCGTGTGAGTGGGCGTCAGGGAGTTGTTGTTGTGGTTCCGGATCAGAGACGCCCTTCGGGAGGAGAGGAGGACGAGTGAAGATGTAATCTCGGTAATCTTGCTATGGATTAATCAGGTTTTTCAATCACGTTCTAGATTTGTATTTTTTATACTGCAATCAATCATGTTATTTGTACATTATATATTTTATATTTTGTTGTTTACACAAATCATGTGCTGTTAGTATTTTATTGTGTTATACATACTGTAGGTAGAGGCCTTGTATTATAAGCCCTTTGGGCTTTTTGCCTCCTTCGTGTTCTGGCACTTTTTTTTTTACTTTGTGGTAAATAAATCAAATCAAATCAATCTAACAAATGAGTCAGTCACAAGTAAAAAATAAGCCCTATTTTATACCTTGTCTATTCAAAAATAGCTGATCTACAAGAGATCCGGATACACTGGTAGATCGGATATGTTTTGAAAAAGTGACAAATTTAGGACATTTTAAATAAATTGACTTTAGTACTTTAAGTATATTTGGGGCTGATACAATACTTAGGCTACTTGACTCGATGAAGTAAAACTATTAATGCATGAAATTGACTTGTAACAGACTCTTTCTGCATCACGTTATTTTTTACACCACTGTGGAAGAAGATGTATGACGACAGACTAAGATGTCAGTGTCATTTTACATATGTTTTTACTAGGGATGGGACGATAAGAGATATTATCGTATCGTGGAGATTTGAATTTATCGTGAAATCGTCCTCCGTCATGCACTGGGATCAATTCACCTTTTATTTGCCGAGCTGCATATCCGGTACCACTTAAACCCTCTATTGGTAAAAAGTTAGGGGTATAACAATATAGTAACTGTATCGAAATATAATTTTTAACTTAAAAAATCGAAGTATATCGAAATGAAAACAGCTAAAATCGAATCATATCGTTTTATTTTGTATCGTATCGAATCGGCAGTGCAAAGAATCGATTGTATCGATACTACCCACTTGTGCATTGTATTTAGCATTTTTAAGAAGAAAAAATGAAAAGGAGGGGTTTAATTACTTTTCCTTTCCATATAGCTACACTGGTCTATCAATAAATGTGTGTAATCTCTGGGTTCATGTCAAGGTGCAGGTTTGTCAATATACAATGTCCATGTATTTGGCAGATAATCACTGTGTTTACTTATTTATAGCCATAATACATGTTTCCCTTAAAAACCTGCTCTATCCACACCATTTCTTTGGTCACAATAATCGTGATATGAAATGTTCATATCGTCCTGTCCCTAGTGTTTACCTGTGCGATCCGATGGCGGAAACCACCTCGCTGTCGCTCTGGCTGGCCTGTGTGGGGTCGAGGGACAGCAGCCTGGCCCTGGCCAGACTCCTCACGGAGCGGGGCGGCCGCACGGGGCCGGAGGACATGGCGTGGCTCACGCTGGAGCGTCTGTGCGACGGGAGCAGCCTGGGAGGCGTGTGGTGGTGGTGGTGGTGGTGGTGGGAGTTCCCGTTGGCGTCCAGGTCCATGCCCGCCTCCGCGTACCTCCGGTCATCGTGGACCCCGTTGAGGTGAAGGTACTGGGTCTGCAGCGGTGGAGAGAAGGCTAAGTAAATGGACTCAAGTACTGTACTTCAGTGGTTCTCAACCTGTGGGTCGGGCCCCAGGGGGGGTCCCCAAATTATTTGGGTGGTCCCCACCACAAGAAGGACAACTTTAGTTTTTTTACAACAAGGGTTCATATTTTAGATTGTAATTAGAGAAAAGAAAAAGTGAGTGTTAAAATGTTTTCATTTGCTTCGTTCTATTGCTTTATTACGTTTACCGTGCTAAAATGTGGGGCATGCGTACGCATGGGGGCATGCGTACAAGTGGCTAAATATGTATTTTTAGACACAATAAGCCAGCTGTTTCTTTATTGCTATTTACAGTAACACTTCTAGCCCCATAAGTCACATCCAACCATGAAAGGTTGCGTTGTATCTTGGGAATGGGCTTATTCTGTGTAAAATGACATATTTAGCCACTTGTACGCATGCCCCCAACCACTGAAATAAGAATCTCTAAAACAATAGAAAGAAGTAAATGAAATAATTTTAACACTCATCTTTTATATTCTTTATTTACAATCTAAAATATGAACCCTTGCTGTAAAAAAACAAAGTTGTCCTTTAATGTGCAACATTGTCTTCTCATCAGCAGTAAACAAACAAACATATATAGTTTAAGTGTATAGAGGGTATCTGCACATTTCTAAAGTGACATTTGAGGGACTTTTTAATACCTCTAAAATGGCAAATTAAACATTGGCCAAATTGTCAAATAATAGAGGCAGAAATTGTGAAAATAGCGGATCTACATGGTCACAACGCCTTGTGTTGCGTTGTGAGCATGTAGATTTGCTATTTTCACAATAGAAATGTGTTATACAAAATGTAATGCCTCAACTCTTAACTGTTCTGCTGCTGTTGACGGCGCTCACCGTCATTGAAAGGGTTAATACCATGGCGCCGTTGACGGTGAGGACTGTGAATCTTACTGTATATACAGTAAAGATATTATTACTTACTGTACGTCGCTCCGGTCCCGCCCGCATCGGTAATGTCGGCGATTTGTTTACAACGCACGTTGGGCGTGCACGCGAAGTGAAGCTCCTCAATGTTAAGTCAATGGAGAGGCCCATAAAGAAACTTCATTTAAACAAAATAGCCATTTTGAGACATTTTGCAGCAGATCTAAATGTAAACAAGGCACAAGGCAGGGCGCAGCCATCTTCCTCTTCTTGTCCCACACTGTCATGTGACTAGATGATGTAATCGTTGCCGTCAAGTGATAATCCAAAAAAACAAAAACAACCCCCTTCCAGCCCTTCAAAATAATAGCGGCGGCCTATGGAGGAAACTGCGTGGCACCGAGGCACCAAGCAACCTTCAGATTAAGAGGCACTAATTGTGTTAATGTCCGTCAGGGTGGGGGGTCCCCAGTTAAAATATGATTATTTGGGGGGTTGCGGCCAGCTCAGAAACCTGTCTAACAGTGACATCATCAATGTGCAATAAAAGAAGGAGGAAAAGGTGAATAGGGCCGCGGAATTTATCATACGGTGAGGTGCAAATCAATGTGGTTTCAGAAGTCAAATTATTGGGAGTTAAAGTACAAAACAATCTGTCATGGACAGCTCATACAACAGATCTAATAGTTGGGTTGGATGAATTGCAGGGCATCTATCTAAAGATACTTTGAAAGTAATAACCCATAGTCGAATCTATTGTCACATAAACTATTGCTGTGCAGTCTGGAGCAACACAGCTCAAAGAGATAATGAGGAGACCGGAGATCACATTAAACTTTTGCAGAAGGCTACTCTAGCACACACATTACTGGGCGAGGCAGCTTTTTCCATCAGCGGCCCAACAACCTGGAACTTACTTGCAAAATCTTTAAAACTGTCCTCCCTGCCATCTCTTGGCAAGACTGATCCTTACCACTTTCAATCATGATTGCACATGTTTCACTTGATTTATTAGCTCTGTTCTTTTGTAAATTACTCTGTTTCATTTATAATGTTTTAATATTGTGTTTTTTATTGTTCTGTATTGTAACCTCGGCTACATTGAAAATGAGGGCTTGCCCTCAACTGTACTTCGAGTATAAATAAAGGTGATGATGAAACAAGTCAGCAAGAATGGTCTTCAAGATGTGTGCGTGTGTGTGTGTGTGTGTGTGTGTGTGTGTGTGTGTGTGTGTGTGTGTGTGTGTGTGTGTGTGTGTGTGTGTGCGTGCGTGCGTGCGTGTGTGTGTGTGTGTGTGTGTGTGTGTGTGTGTGTGTGTGTGTGTGTATTTGATGCCTATGCTGTAATACTTAGTTGTTGTTTTCTGTGATGTTACCGTATATTTTTATGTGGACTGGACAGGATTAGCCGATGGGCTAAAAGAGATCCAAACTAGAAGCAGTGCTCTTCCGAGCACAGGTCTCCACCAGGCCATGCGTCCTGGTGGTGCTACTGTATAATAGGCCAATGTAAAAAGGGTGGCATATGTTCTTCACCTTAGATCTTTCATGGCAATCGGACGCTGCATGCATGATTTGAAGCACTGTGTTCCAAAAATGTGTTTTGCTAAAGTCTACCTGCTGGTGGCGCTATAACAGGCCAATGTGAAAAAGGTAGCATTTGTTCCTTGACCCAGTGGGAATATGTGTGGCAAATTTCACGGTAATTGCAAGCTGCGTTGATGATTTGAGGCATTTTGTTCAAAAACTGAGCAATCCTGCAAACTTTGGAAGCTAATATTAGCCAATCAGGATGGAATATGAAATATCAGATGGATCGGAGTTGATCACATGACTATAGAGATACTGTGTACCGATTTGCGTAATTTTTGGATTAAATCTCAAGGAGTAATATCCAAAAATGTGTTTTACATAAGTCAGCCCAAAGGTGGCGCTATAAAAGGCTGATGTGAAAAATGCAGGGCAAAGGTTTATCCTTAGCCTCTAGGGAGTGCGCTTACAAAGTTTGAAACTGATCGGTGGAGTTATAGATAAAACCACAAATCGGCCTGTTATAGCGCCACCATGAGGCTGATTTAAAAAGATTTAAGTGGCATTTCTTCCTCGGCCTAGTAGGAACGTGTGTACGCGATTTCATGATAATTGCACTTTGCGTTTGTGATTTGAGGCATTTTGTTCAAAACGGCTCAATCCTATAAACTTCCGTGTCGATCACATGACTGTCTAACCCATTTGAAAAATTTAGGGCAGAGGTTCTAGATTGGCATCCAGGGAATGTGTGTGTTGACTTTGGCAGCGACCGTGCCAACGGCGACTGAGATTAGGTGCTCACAAACTGCGAGGACGCACGGACGGACGGACGCACGCACGGACGGACACACGGACGGACGGAGGGGAAAACATACTCTCCCCCATGCCTTCGGCTGGTGGAGACAATCAAATCAAATCCAAATGAATGGGGAATCCAAGCTAACAGGCTTTCTATTCCTGGAAATTGAGATATAGCTCAAAACTTAGAGAGCTTATATTTCGCTTACCGGTACATTTGGATACATTTTGACGTGTTTTGAAAATAACTGTGAAATGGGCTATTCATGACAAGCTAATTTTACTTTGGTTCTGTTCTGTAGCATAGCATATCATATCGTCGTTGTCGGGCAGAAACCTTGTATCTCCAAGTTTCAAATTTGTACGTTCTTTCGCAAAGCAAAGCCCTGCTCCATCATACAAGGCCGTCGCACAAAACTAGTGAAAACAGCCGATCTACAAGCACACAACGCCTCGCGATGTGAGGCGTTGTGTGCTTGTCGATCTGCTGTTTTCACTAGTTTAGTACATTTCATAGATGATAAATACAAAACAAACGGTTTTGGACATACAAGGTTTCCACCCGACAACGACGATATGGTATAAATATAAGGTGCTGGGAGTGAAAATTATAATGTAGGGGTGCCTCGGATTAATATTTATGGGGTGCCCTGAGACAAAAAGGTTTGGGAACCCCTCTCTCCCCCATTGCCCCTCTCTCCCCATTTCCTGTCAGTCTACTATCCTATCAAATAAAGGCAAAAGCCCCCCCCCCCCCCCCCCAAAAAAAAAAAAAGTATTTTCTTCCAGACCTGATGGGTGTGCAGAGTGGGAGCAGAGCGCCGTCCGTTCAGGGACTGCGGCTGCGTGGTGGTGGGTAGGAGCGGGGGGTCCCCGGGGTTGGGCCGCTTGGGGCAGCCGTCGGGGTTGTAGAGCATGGGGTAACCTCGCCGGACCTCCACGTCCACCGTCTGACCCACGGGCACCGACTTCAGCATCTCCACCACCTCCTTGTGGGTCACCCCCAGCACGCACACATCGTTGATGTAGACCAGGAGGTCCGCTGGGGGAGGCAGAGGACAGGGGCGTCACAAAGGGGGGGAAAGTGGGACTGAGTTACTAGGGCCCAAGGTGGAGGGGCCTTCATTATTTTATACTTTAGCTAGTGAAAAATAGCAGATATACAAGCTCACAGCGCGGCACTAGATCTGCTATTTTTGAAAAGTCATGAAAATGTGTGCAAATCTTTGAATATATGTATTTTATAAGCGATCATTTGTAACTCAAATTTTGCTTCTGGGGGAGTCCCTGGAACTAAATATTTTGAGATGGTGGTCCGTGGGGGGCTCTCTCCATTCCGACATGTCGCCACTCCGACAGTGACTTCTTATTGTCGGAGTGGCAACACTTCCATAGAGGTTAAGGTTAGGGTAAGAGATAGGGTTAGTGTCTGTCAGAAAGGAGACCCGTGGTGGTCCGTGGCCAAATACATATCATTTTGGGGGTCCTTCACATGAAAGAGTTTGAGCACCACTGACATAGAAACATGGGTTTTTCAAAAAACCTTAGAAGGATTTGAAATATTCAAAGACTTCCACACATTTTCATGATTTTTCAAAAATAGCAGATCTACAAGCTCGCAGTGCATGAAGAATGACGCCTGCTGATTCTGGTCATCCTAAGGCCAAAATGTCAACTTTGCACACAAGAAATCTCATAATCTAAGAGCCAAAGATTGCAGGATGAACCCTGTTGATTTCACTTTTACTTAGCATTTTGCTTTATTTCCCCCAAAGGCTTTTGGACATACAAGGTTTCCACCCGACAACGACAATATGAGTGCGTGCGTGCTCTCGTGCATGCGCTCGTGTGTGCGCTTGTACGTGCGTGCATGCGTGAGGATGGGGTTTTACTGTACTTTGTATACCTATCAATACATAATGCTGTGTGGTCTTTCAGTGGCTTTGCGTTTATCTCATATGAAGTGTGCTACACGAAACAAAACTGACTTGAACTGACTGATCATGACTGACTATGTTGTTGATCCCTTCTTGTGCGTGTGAGTCTGCAGTCAGACCAGTGTAGTTCACAATGAATGAGATGCTGTTGGTGTGTTTTGCACTGTGTTTGTGTGGGTGTGGATTAATCCCTCACTCTAATCCCTCTAAAGCAGCCTATTAAACCCATTCAGAACGGGTACAAATTATTGTGTATCATTATTTTATGCTTTAACTATTGAAAAATAGCAGATATCTGCTATTTTTAAAAAATCGTGAAAATTTGAATTTTGACCCGATTCTATAAGTGTCTTTTGAATCCTTCTAAGGTTTTTTGAAAAACCCTATGTTTCTATGTCAGCAATCTGGCCAGCCATCGTCAAAGAAAAGGTCCTTTTCACTTACAGTAACTGGAGCTCAGTTAGTCTGTTCTTGAGAGACTACTATGTCAGTGGTTCTCAAACCGTTTCATGTGAAGGACCCCCAAGATGATATGTATTTGGCCACGGACCCCCATCTCAAAATATTTAGTTCCAGGGACCCCCCAGAAGCAAAATTTGAGTTACAAACGTTCGCTTTGAAAATACATAAATTCAAAGATTTGCACACATTTTCACGACTTTTAAAAAAATAGCAGATCTACAAGCTCGCACTGTGAGCTTGTAGATCTGCTATTTTTCACTGGTTAAAGCATTCAATAATTCTAAGCCTAAACGGGTTAACAGAAATGAACCAGATCCCTCCCGGCAGACTGCATGTGTCCCGGGATCCTGGGGATGGAATGTCTGTATCGGGTGGTGTTGGTGTTCATTGAGTGCCAGTGTGCATGTGCGCGCGTGCATGCGTGCGTGCATGCGTGTGTGTTTTGTCACATGTGGCTCTCAGAATCCATGCACGTATCGGTCCATATGCGTGTGAAATGATAGCTAGATTATGGCATGTGAACCATTAGGATTAAGGATTGATTGAGAGATACATTTGCTGCGAGAGAGCAGAACATTTCCATCATGTTAATCCCACTGGAGAGAACCAGAGAGAGAGAGAGATGACGAGAGATGACGACAATTATAAACACTGATTGTGTCTCAGGCCTGTGTTGTGTGAGGATGAGGAGACATTATGGAAGGCACCATTACACTTTGGTCTCATGAAGTTGACACACAAGCACTGCAACGTGTAACAGTGTTGTTTTTGACAGCAAATTTAGATTTAGTTGTAGTCATAGTCTTTAGTCATAATTTAGTCACCTGAAAAGTTTTAGTTTTAGTCTAATTTTAGTCGACTAAATATCATAAGATTTTAGGCGACTAAATCTACAGTTGATTTAGTCGACTAAAATGTATTTTGGCCGGCCTTGATGGCATCGTAATCACTGGTTTTACACTTGGTTGTGTGCTGAAAATAGCAGATCTACAAGCTCACAACGCGCGACTGTAGATCTGCTATTTTCAGCACGCAACACCTGAGAGCAACCAAACAGAAAATGACTCTCTTCTCCACTAGTCCCTCCCTAACGTTTTAGTCTAATTTTTTTGGAAATTGTCAATATATTTAGTCTTAGTTTTAGTCATCACAGCTTAATTTTTATTTAGTTTTTATTTAGTTTTCGTCAGTGAAAAAAAACACAGTCGAAAACCTTTTTCGTCATAGTTTTATTCGATGAAATCAACACTGACGTGTAAGCAAACTTACAGATCATAACAATATAAGTAAGCATAACGGACAATCACTGTACAGATCCATCTAAAAACAAAAATAGAATATTGTGTAAAATGTAATCCTTTGAAACTTTCATATATTCTAGAAACATTGCAAATCAGTGAATTATTTCAAACCTTTTTTGTTAAAGTAAAGTAAAATAGATCTAAGAACCTGTGTGTGAGTTTTTGTGAGTGTGTGTGTGTGTGTGTGTGTGTGTGTGTGTGTGTGTGTGTGTGTGTGTGTGTGTGTGTGTGTGTGTGTGTGTGTGTGTGTGCGTGCGTGCGTATGTGCGACAAGCAAGACTCACAAACTTTGTTTGATTTCCTGTATCGGATTATTGATTATTGATATTGATGTACAGATTATAGTTTTGTTATTCTACTGTTAGGTTCTTGGTTTACCTACAATCTTAGATTACTATCGCTATGCAATTGATGTGTATTACCTTTTGGTGTCCTTGCTTAATGTAAATCGCTATCGATTAAGAGCGATTGCTAAATGCCTAAATTGTCATGATGGAAATACTTTCTTAGAATCTTGTCAAATTAAGGATATTTGGCCCCTAGATGGCAGTAGTGACTCAGGGAGTAGAGCACACAGCTGGCAATGGTTAATGGATCCCCGCTCCCTCGAAGTGTCCTTGAGAAAGATCCTCAACCTTTAACTGCTCCTGATGAGCAGGTTGCAGTGCCTTGCCTCCGTCGTCGGTCTGTGAATGGGTTAATGTAATGCGCTTTGGATAAAGGTTCTATATAAAAGCACCATTTACCATTTGTTTTTGTTTTTTACCAAGAGGCCGTGGTTTATGGTGATTTTAGAACGGCTAACGGGCGTGAGAGTTTTCAGCGCCCGAATGCCTGCAGTAATAGGCCTAATTCATGCTGGAAGTGTCCGTTTAAGACAGTGGTTCTCAACCTTTTCAGGCCGTGAACCCCAAAACAATCATATTTTAACTGGGGACAGTTACAGATGTTGTCCAAAAATCATGCAGATCGGTACACAGTATCTCTATAGCCATTAAACAAACGGGTATTTCTTACATTGATGCTCCTACATATTATCATGCAAGCACCAGTTAAAGTTACTTTCCATCCCTCATATACTGTCTGTGTGCACAGTGCACATCCCATAACCCACACACTGCACATCATTTCGGAGCTCATATCTTTGAACGGGTAAGGGCTAGTTGGATTAAATGGAGAAAATCGGCGGCGCGATGCTCTCAGCGTCTAATGGAAACCCGCGGTCATCGGCCAACATCTACGGGTAGGCCCGACGTTACTACAGTAAGACTTTATATTGTTACTGTAAATACTGTACAACGCGTCAAATGCGTCGATGGGCCTCCAGCGACATCAAAGAGATTGACGCGTTGACACCTCGTGGGCGTTTGATGAGTTGTCACTTTAGAAATGTGCATATACCCTCTATACACTTAAACTTTACGTTCCCGACCCACAGGTTTGAGAACCGCTGGTTTTAAAAAGGCATTTCACTCTACATACCCGTCTTGAGTGCAGAGGGCCCCCCTGGCGTCACGCTGTAGACTTGAAGGAACTCCTGCAGCCTGCTGCCTCCCACGATGTTGAAACCGAAGCCTCTGGAACCCTTGACGATGCAGGTGTGGATCGGGTAACCCCGGAGCTCCTCCGGTCGGTCTGTGAACCCTGAGGAGGAGAACACCACAAGACGCTGTCACCTCCCAAACGCACAGACGTCAAAATGTCCCGGTCAGTGCAGAGGGTAAAGACGTGGAGAGATACCGTCAGCGACGAGATCAGACGCGCCGTTCGAGACGCCAACCACCATCACAAATCAGCATCAGAGATACAGAGGAGAGATGTTTAAAGTGAGAGAGGAGGAGACGTAGAGTCACAACCAAACGACCAGATGGCACTTAGCGAGAAAGCGTGAGCGCCATTAACACTGGCACTTTAAACGGGCCACAGACTGAGTGTCTGCAGATTACCATCTTTAGGATCGATATTTAAGTAACATAATCCAGTCCCCGGGTCAGAAGAGCAACGCACAGTCAAATCCTCAGTGAGAATTTAACTCGGAAAAACGCACAGGTTTGTTTGGTCCTATTTCGCACATGCTCAGAGTTACAATGGAAAAATCAACAGTTTATGGTTATTTGCAGCTACCTTTTAAATGTATCAAAGATACTTTCACATTTTTTTTTACCAACTGGAGGTGTATTACAGGCTAATGTTAAGGGTAGTATTTCAACCATTTCAACCAGTCTTATAATAACTAAATGTCTTTAGGTAAGTAATCCAATGAGGGGCCATTCATTTCTCATTACAGTATTTTTAGGTAAACTAATAGGAGTCACAGACTCACACATGTATTTTGTAGAAGGTTTACTGGAAACATCACACACTCTCTGCGCTGAGTTACACTGCCTCCCGGTGGCTGAAGGAGTGCACTGCAGCTCAGTGAGAGGCGTTGCATTCATGTCATTATATTGGTCTCTTTCTGTTTATAAGAGGACACACTGCACAAATACTGCACATCACATTATGTCCTCATTCTGTTCTTTACCGGCTGAGCGCTTAACAAGATTATAAAAATGTGTCACCTACCACATTATGCTCCTTGGCAGGCCTGGCACAGTGCCCACCTCTACACCAAGGGTTTGGGGATTTAGGCCTTAATCATCAGGTTTTTTTTCCCCTTACGTGCACACATTTATAATAATCAAATGAACGGAAATATAAGGTCAGAAAACTGTGCCTGTAATAGCAGAAGTAGTTGAGTCGCCATCCTTATACACAACAAAGCCTCTCCCACAAAGCCTAATTTATGCTCTGCTGTATGACGGTGTTGTGTGCTGCAAACTGCGGATCTATAAGCTCACTGTGGATCTTGCAGATTGTCTATTCTCGGCGTGCAACATAACAGATATAAATAGCAGATATACAAGCTTGTAGATCTGCTATTTTTGAAAAGTTCTGAAAATGTGTGCAAATCTTTGAATATATGTATTCTTTAAGCGAACATTTCTAACTCAAATTTTGCTTCTGGGGGGGTCCCTGGAACTAAATATTTTGAGATGGAGGTCCATGGCCAAATACATATCATTTTGGGGGTCCTTCACATGAAAAGGTTTGAGCACCACTGACATAGAAACATACAGTAGGTTTTTCAAAAAAAACCTTAGAAGGATTTGAAATATTCAAAGACAAATGTTCACGATTTTTCAAAAATAGCAGATTTACAAGCTCACAGCTTGTATATCTGCTGTTTTTCCCCCTATGGAGAATCCTTGTACCCAGGGCCCAGAATGTGGTGCGACACCCCTACTGGTTACTGGAATGTTTTCGATGCTGAATGGAAGAAGCAGCATCCCCACTGCAGCATAAACCGTTCCAAGTCCTAGATAACAAGCTATTCATCAAATGATAGATGAACCCGTTATGACAGATATTTGGCGTTTGCTGAAGCCATGCAATACAATGGAGACTGCTACGTTTTACTCCAGAATTGATTCCCCTCCCCCCCTCGTTCCATGAATCTCTGTTGAACTAGTTGAGCGATGTTATGTTGGTTGTATTCATATATCAGACCGTGCTCCTCTTTATTTTTAGTCAAGTCCATTTCTAATAATAATTCACAAAGATCCAGCTGGAAATGGGTCTATAGGTCTATACTACCTGACCCAGATTTCCGGAGAGAAGTAGAGATGCTCATCCAGGAGAATCGCTTCACACAACGCGCTGTGTGTGAGCTTGCAGATCTGTTATTTGCGCTGGATGTGGGCCCCAGGATAGGGACGCTAGGGTTCATGTGTCTAATATCAAAGGTGGTGTAAGGGTGCCCTCCCACCAAAATACCTATGGGAGTGGAATCCGCGTTCCGCCAATGCATTTCTATGAGAAGGGAGCGTTTTTTTTTGCAGAAATCCTCTGCTGGCATGAAACCGCTTCACTCTCATTGAAATGCATTGGCGGAACGCGGATTCCACTCTCATAGGTACTTTGGTGTGAGGGCACCCTAAGTGATGTTTTTTGGTTAACATAATTTTTTTGTTAAAAGGTTAAAGCTTATTATTAAGTGTTTGTAACAGGTAGGGCTGTCACGATTATGACATTTTACATGACGATTAATTGTCACTCAAATAATTGCGATTGACGATTTAATTGTGTTTTTGTCGTTGACAGTTACATTCTGTTTGGCTTTTAGGCTTTGAAGTTGCACATGGCAATTATGACACATATCCTAAATATACAAAGAAACTACCGACAATTTTGACAACTTTATATTTAAAAAAAAGAACATTGAGAGAGGAAATAGCCGATCTACAAGTTCACAACGTGTCGCATCGCAACGCATTGTGAGCTTGTAGATCAGGAGAGAGAACCCTTTTGTCAGCTTCAATGTTATAGTGTTCCAGCATTTTGTCTAGTCATTTCTTTGTGTCATCACTTTCAATGTCACTTGTTGTCCTATATGGGTTCTCTCTCCTGCTGTGAACCTGAAAATGTATTTTCTATTCACTAAAGATTGGAGAGGCAGGGACAGCCTAGTTAGTGACAGTTAGCACATTATGGGAATATAGAGCTATTTAATACATATTTTAACCAAAGAAAATTCTCTTACACTACCTTTAAACAGAGGAGCAGGTGGTTCAATTGGCTTAGAAACATGTAGCCAACCTAACAAATGTTTAACTGCATAGTGTGAATGCTCTCAATTCAACTACAAGTTAATTCCATCTCATTTGAATTGATTAACGAGCTGGCACGCATCTGTTACTTCCTGCCATGAATGCGTGGTTTCAATTAGGCTGTTCCACGGTGAAATGCGTCACCCGGGAACTCATAATTACATCTGCAAATGAAACACGGCACCAGAAGCACACAAAGGAGGGTCTCACATTCATTTTTGTAGCCTGCCTCCCTGCTTGACGGTCGGGGACTCGACGACCAGCTGGGCCTCTTGGGTTTGTGACTTGGGAGACAAAAACGACAATAAAAACATCCACATTAGACTCACAACCAGTGGCGTCAGTTCAGAAAAAGCTAAGGTATGGCAACATGACTGGTGTCAGACACCAATATGTTGCCATACCTTAGCAACAGGAATGATACATTTATTTTAAGAAGTATATTCTATTTTTCCCCCCGTTTCTACGGTTTCTTGAGCTGGATATGGCAGCCTGGAACGGTTGTTCAAGTGCAGCTAAACATGGCATGTTACTAAATGTGCCACAATTAACAATAATGCATTGCACCTGTGCAGCTGACCCACAAAACCTGGGAATATACCATTTTGTCAAGTTGGGGAGAATACAAGAGTGGAGAATATAATTATAATACCTTGTTAAAGTGACCATTTTGTTAAATTTTTCATTTGTAGTTATTTTACTGTAATTTAACAACATAATAACCAGCACAGATAGACAAAGAGACATTCATGGATTTATATTTAAAAGTAACTTTTATTTCCCCCCCCCCTGGACCCAGGGTATAGCAGCTGCATACCCCTGCCGTACCCAATTGACGCCTCTGCTCACAACGGTACAACAGGAATTTAAAACACTTGAAATAGAAGAGAGATTAGCTTGCCAATTATGAGCATACAATCTGGACCTTTTTAAAGCTACAGCGACTATTACAGCACGTCCAATCTGGCAAGCCATCGTCAAAGAGAAGTTGCTTTTTTCTCTTGCGTAGCATCAGAGAATCTGTTCTTGAGAGACTACAGTACGTCCTACCCAGGACTCAAACCCAGGTCCCCCTTAGAGCACCAACATTTATAATGTTAAAGGGATATTCCACTTTCAACAGGGAAACAGCTTATGGGCCTCTCTCCACATACAGTACACACCCATTGTAAGTTCAAACTTCATTTTAACCATGATAGATTCATTAAAGCATCCATTCATTTTTCCGGTGACTCATAATACCCTCCTAATATGTGAGCAGGGCATGTTTTTTCAATAACTTTTTTCATTTATTTGTAATAATTCTTTGGGAAAATGGAAAAAATGAAATACAAAAAACTATTATTAAAAATAAATGAAAAAAGTTCACGTATTAGGATGGTATTATGACTCACCAGAAAAAATAATGTGTGTTTTTAATTAATCTATCATGGTTAAAATGAAGTTTGAACTTACAATGGGTGTGTGTGGGGAGAGGCCCTGGGCATCAAATATCTAAATATTGAATCAAGCTAATTAAAAACTGTTCATGGTGTTCATAAAAGCCTGATTAGACTATAGAATGACCAAAAGTTTTTTTGAACGTGAAATATCCCTTTTCGTGCATTTGGGCAGAGGATAAAGTTCTTAATCTTAATGCCTCAACAGAAGAGCAAGCTCACAACGCTTCGAAAGTAGGCTATTTGAAGTATTAAAGTAAAATGTTTTTCAAAATAGTAAAAAAAAGGCAAGAAGTTTAGGGATAAGGGGTAAGGCATGGATGAAAACATAGCTCAATATAATCGTTGTCGGGTGGAAACCTTCTTTGTCCAAAACCCTTCGTTTTTATCATTTAAAAAAATGAACTAAACTAGTGAAAACAGCCGATATACAAGCACACAACGCCTCGCGGTGCGAGGCGTTGTGTGCTTGTAGATCTGCTGTTTTCACTACTTTTGTGCGACGGCCTTGTCTGATGAAGCAGGGCTTTGCTTCGCGAAAAATGTAAAAAATCGAAACTTGGAGATACGAGGTTTCTGCCCGACAATGACGATATTCTCTGCCATCTTTATAGTACCGTAGCTCAGACATAATTGAAAGGACCTCTCTCTCTCTGGAGAGGGAGACAACAGACTGACAGTACAGATTATTGTCGCTTTTAAAGCCATTTCGAACAGCAACTCAATTATGTGCAGTTTATGTGCAACAGACAGAGTGGTATTGGGCTGTTTACTCACTCTATATAGTACTCCCCTGGATCACTGAAGGCCTGCTCCCAGTGGTCCGTCAACAAGCCCCTGGCCCTGGCCATATCTCTGCTGCGGATTCCCAACTTCTCCATGCTCTCCCTGCCATCCCCTCTGCGGGACCCCCGAGGACCGCCAGGGGAATGGTGGTCTGGGAGAGCGTTGTTGCAGACCCCTAAAGAGCCTCCTGTAACATCAAAGAAAAAGAGGGATTATTCACTTACGGTATGCCCCCTCGCATCCCTATTTTGAGTGGAACATTAGACAAAAATAGGCGATCTACAAGCTTACAACGCCTCGCGCTGCGAGGCGTTGTAAGCTTGTAGATCGCCTATTTTTGGCAAAGAGGTTTGTAGAGGGAAAATAAGTATTTGACGGTTCAAGTCGTGAAAATGACTGAAAATACACATTACTCCAACATGATGACAGTGCTGTCAAACAAGTCTAAGCTGTCTAAGAAATCTATCAACATTTTTAATCTTCAACACGATTTTATACAATATGTAGAGGGGGTCCCTGATTCATCTCTCTCTCAGCTAAGGGGTCCTTGGCCTGAAGACGTTGACGACCCCTGCCCTATATACTTCATCAAACAGCGACTGGTGAAAAAGCAGATCCACAAGCTCACAATGCATCACGATACGACGATGTTGTGAGCTTGTAAATCCGACTTGTTTTCGAAATTCTGGAAACTTTGGAAAATAGAAAGTCCAGAACAGTTCGAAAGTGGTTAAAGTGTGGTTGGCTAGGAGGCCGAACCAGTATCTTAAAGGTTGCCGGTTTGATCTCTGGAGCAAGGCACCGAACCCCAAAAATGCTACAGCACGACAAAGACACACACACACGTATGTTTTACCAGACAATTAAAGGTCCCCATGTCCTGGTAGTTTCTTGCATGGTTATACTCTCCAAATCTAGGGGGACCATATTTTCAGCCACTCAAACCGGGACGTGAAACGCTGTTGCCTAAAACCGCTAACAGGCAGTGAGTGATTGACAAACAGGCTCAGTGTTTAATTCAGACACGCAATGAATTTGTTCATGTTTTCTGATTGGTTAGGTGAGCATGCATGTTTACATGAAAAGAACATGATAAATGTCTATGCAAACCACTGAAAACAGCTACTATTATTTTAATTCTGGCGAAAAATTTTTGCCGTGAATGTTGAAAACACGGGACATATTAGTGTTTTAGAGATATTTGTCGGGACACCGGGACATGCATCTTGAAAACGGGACTGTCCTGGGTAAACCTAAAATCGGGTTTTCAGACTGATTAACGAAATCAGAGCCTCACTAAATGCAGCATTAGTCAATGAGGAAGTATGCAAGGGACATTGAAACAATAACGTGACCTGTACACAGAGGAAGGTGGATGTTCTCTGTGGTTATTGGATAATGGAATCCTGGAGGATCAAACTTATGCATAATTCATATGATATGGAGTACTAAATGAGGGCAAATATACAGTTTAGGGACGTTTGGGGGAGAGACACATTTATTGAACAGAGATGATTTCCTGAGGATTTTAAGCACACCGTGGGACATGTGGACAGAGGCCTTTCTATGTATGAGTCCCATCATCACAATGGTGTAAGCCAGGGGTCTTCAACAGGGGGTCCGGGACCACTAGGGGGTCCTCAGAGTTATTACAGGGGGCCCTCCAAATCTTTGTGTGATTTTTTCTATTTTGTTTTTATTATATTAACCACTTAACCCTAGCATCCATATTCTGAGAACCTGAGCCAAAAATAGCAGATCTACAAGCTGTAGATCGACTATTTTCGGCAAAGAGGTTTGGTGAGGAAGGGAAAAAGACACCATGCATTTAAAAAGTATTTATGTCATATTGTTTACCGGTATGTCCCAAAAACGTTTTTCAAAAGGTTTGAGGCTAAATTACCACTCCTGAATAGAGAGCCTCTCATTTTTGAATGGCTCTCAGAGCACTTTCAGCTGCAGTACCACCTTTTGAAAAAAGCAGCAAATCTGGACAGCCTGTTTTGAGAACCCGTGGGATGCTTTTAACCTCCACCTTCCCAAAACCAGAGAAAGACACAACGGTCTGAAATGGGACTTTGTGAGGATAGAAGGTGCTAGTGGGACCCCAAAAAAAGGTTTTAAAATAGGAAAAGTGAATTTTCATGGTGTATCACCTTTAAGTATTGATGGTTCAAGTGGTTAAATATCTGAAAACACAAATTGACATGAATCCAAAATACACTGATGATTGTGCTGTCAAACGATGAAACTATATGGAATCTATGAGAAGGTTGTGGGGGTCCCTGCTTCATCTCTCTCTCTCAACTAAGGGGTCCTTGGCCTGAAAACGTTGAAGACCCCTGGTGTAAGCGGACCTTCTGCTGGTGTTCCCGGTGAAACCCCGAGGTCAGCATGTGGTCCGTTCCTCCCTCTGAGGGACAGAGTGCGATCAAGCATATCGTCACTGTCTGGCAGAAACCTCGTATCTCCAAGTTTCAAATGTGTACGTTTTTTTGCGAAGTAAAGCCCTGCTTCATCAGACAAGTCTGTCACACAAAAGTAGATCGGCTGTTTTCACTAGTTTAGTACTTTTCTTTAAATGATAAAAACGAACGTTTTTGGACATACAAGGTTTCCACCCGACAACTACGATATTCCACCACACGCCCAACTGAGAGGCAACGAGCAAATCGTTCTGCCTGGCTGTCCTTGTGACTGCCCTTCAGCCGCGAGCCCTTGGCACGCGATGACTCCGCGAGGCGTCGAGCGTTGGCGTCGGGTGTCGCGGCGAGCGCCGCGGCGAGCGCCGCGACGCACGCACCAAAGGAGCAGCTTAATCCCAAGTTTCAGTCCGGCAGATGAGTCAGCGGAGGTCTCGACCTCGGGGTGTCTTGCTGGCAAACCGACCTGATCGCATCCTTCTTCCAAACGCCACGACGTCGGTTATCGCCTCCCTCCCCGCGCGCGTGGAACGCCGCCCCGTCTGTCTGGCACCGTGCCAGGCCACCTTGCCGCCTCACCCTCCATTCTGCCTCTTTATCAGGCTCTGCATCTCCTTGTTCTCCTCTTGCTGGTCTCTCTCTCTCTCTGAACCCTCCACACGGCTACAGCAGTCTGCTTATCTTTCTTGTCACACCACCCAGTATGCTTTGTTACCTCCTTCCATACTGCTTAAAACCATGTCTTCACTTCACTTCCCTTCCCTTACCTACCTGCCTGCCTGCTTCTCTGCCTGCCTGCCTGACTGGCTGCCTGTGTGGATGGGTAGAACAGGGGTCTTCAACATTTTCAGGCCAAGGACCCCTTAGCAGAGAGAGAGATGAAGCAGGGACCCCCCACAACCTTTTCATAGATTCCATATAGTTGCATCGTTTGACAGCACGATCATCAGTGTATTTTGGATTCTTGTCAATTTGTGTTTTCAGATATTATTTAACCACTTGAACCGTCAATACTTAACAAACTTGACCTTTCTCTCTGTACTTAGTGTGCTCTTTTTTCCCCTCTACACCAAACCTCTTTGCCGAAAATAGCCGATCTACAAGCTCACAACGCCTCGCGCTGTGAGACGTTGTGGGCTTATAGATTGTCTATTTTTCACCTAAAGCTCTCAGAATATGGACACTAGGGTTCAAGTGGTTAATACAAAAAAGGAGAAAAAAAGTGTCTATCACACAAAGATTTGGAGGACCCCCTGTAGTAACTCTGAGGACCCCCTAGGGGTCCCGGACCCCTTGTTGAAGACCCCTGGGGTAGAAGCCTGCCTGCCTACCTGCCAGCCTGGGATGGTAGATGATAGATATGAATTATGATACATAATTGTATGATTGGTGTATGAGGCTCATATGACCATATAAGGTTATATATTATGAACTGAACTGAACTGATTACAGGTCATTCGAAATCAGGTTTTGGGTATACAGTATGTCACTAGTGGAAAATTACCAATACTCTACGTGTCTGTCTTCTTGTTATGATCTGGGAACAAATGAATGAGTCCCACGACCTAACTGTCATGTACTGTACTCTTTATATACTGTATGTTAACTTCCATCTTGGAAGAGAGAGAATTAGCAAAGCTGCCACTAGGGTGGTAGCTCACTGTTTGTCTTCCTTGTCTGACTCTCTTCAAATACAGCAATTTATTGATAGTCCTTTGGCTCGTCTCTGTCTTATTTTGGTTATGGATTTATCCATATCCATATCTATTTAACTTATTAATTAATATAGCCAACAGTAGATGCCTGCCTATCTTCTGCCCGAGTGGGTGCAAGCCTGCCCGGGTTTTGATTGATTGAAGAATTTATTAGAAGTTTGCAATAGAAAAAAGTACAGTTTCATGACAGTACAAATCACTGGTACAAGGTCAACTAAAAGGAGATCCTAGAAAGCCGAGGCTTATTTCCACAGGAACCACACTTTAAGTATCTCATATAACATTGAAAGACAGACGGATAGAACATACTTTATCTAGGATGGGTGCATGATGTCTACAGTATCTGCCTGCCTCCATGCCTCCGCGCCCCCAGGGCAGACTGACCTTCTTGTGGAAGTGATCCAGCAATCGATGCGGCCACTGCTCCACAGAGAGAGACAGTGGCATACTAATTGTTCCCATGATTGATTAATTTGGGTGTTGGCGACAGCAGCTATAGATAGAGGGACACTGCGGTTATCTAGCTGCTGGTTACTGTACAGCCCCTAACACAGGAGTTTCCCCTTAAAGATACAGCAGATCTTGCTCCCTGGTTTGCTCCTACTGTACATCGTCGTTGTCGGGTGAAAACCTTGTATGTCCAAAATCTTCCCTTTTCTGTTATTATTTTAAAAACTAGTGAAAACAGCCGATCTACAAGCACACAACGCCTCGCGCCGCGAGGCGTTGTGTGCTTGTAGATCGGCTATTTTCACTAGTTTTGTGCGACAGTCTTGTATGATGAAGCAGGGCTTTACTTGACGAAAAAACATACACATTTGAAACTTGGAGATACGAGGTTTCTGCCCGACAGTGACGATATGAACTTGAGATCCTCATTATGGATCATGATCAGATCATACCGTATTTATATATTGTAATGTAGCCTAAACCAACGTGAACCCTAGCATATCCCTACTCTGAGGTTAACATTCTGCAAAAATAGCCTATCTGCAAGCTCAGGCGCTGCGAGCTTGTAGATCAGCTATTTTCAGCGAAGAGATGGAGGGGGGGAAAAAAAGCTGACCAAGTATAGACCCCTGGGGGACTCCCCGGCTATATAGGGGCTGTCCTTTCTCTACGCTCCAGGTTACTGCACTAGTACCTCTGATATGACATCGACAACTTCATCACACAGCCCCCCGGTAACGTCAGTTCATCTTAGTCATCGTGCCGTGCCACTCTCTCTCTCTATCTGCACCGGTGGAGGCTGGAGGAGTCAGCAGTCAGACTTGCCTGATAAGCCGGAGTCCTCCTCACTGTTGTTGTAGTCTGCCTCGTCCGCGGTCTTCTCCAGGTTGCTCAGGGACTTGCTGCGCGTGCGGAACTTCCGGAGCAGGCTCCGGTGCTCCTGGTAGGTGATGGGCGGGCTCTCGGGACCGATGTGGACGGGTCGAGGCGTGCCGTAGTAGTTCCCTGTGGCGGTAAGGGGAGGGAGGGAGGGATGATCAGGTTACGTAAGAGACCGGTTTTGCACTTGACAGATGCGACCGTTTACGAATGACGTGGATGCACTTTGAACCGCTGCAGCGTGCGGGGCTCCTCCGCCGCGTGTCGCGTGTGTTCCTCGTGCGTTTCCTGCACTGGCTGTTTAGGGATGGGACGATATGGAAATGTCATATCGTCACGATTGTTGTGACAAAAGAAGTCGCGGTTTGCGATGTTATCGCGATAATCAAAATCCATTATCCTGGGGGCGGAACATATGCCAACAAATAGCAGATATACAAGCTCACAACGCGTCGCAAAGCGGCGCGTTGTGAGCTTGTAGATCGGCTATTTTTTGGCAAAGACGTTTGATAGAGAGTGGGGGAAAAAAGACTGTATCAAGTACGTATGTATAATCGTATATTATAAGTACCTTTTACCAATAGAGGATTTAAGTGGTGCCGGATATGCAGCTCGGCAAATAAAAGGTGAATTGATCCCGGACGCATGACGATATCACGATAAATTAAATCTCCACGATACGATTATCGTGAGTGTTTTTTTATCACGATTAACGATAGTATCGCATATCGTCCCATCCCTACCGCCGTTGTCACATTAATTCCTAAAGGGAACCGATGCTGCAGTGCATCATTCAGGTAATACATGAAAGTCACGCGCCGCGCGTAGTAGTGTGAAGCTGTCCATTATCATGAATCTAAATGTTTTCAATAAACAACAGCAACACAATCTCCGCGGTGCGTTGTATGCCACATGATCCCACATCAGAAATGAGGTCACGAGATAAAAGGTTTTTTTGAACGTAAAGAAGCTCATTCCCGATGGGCGGTCCTGTGCATTCTGCTGTAGCAGGAGGATCTAGTGTATGTGCATTATTGTACACTCCCCCGGGATCAGTAAAAAATACTGTGTATTCTCTCCATCTGCTCCGCCGGCTGAGCAACTAATCCAATTAATGTCCGTCTCTCTCTCTCTCGTGGAGATCAGGGTTTGAAGGGACACATTACAACCAGGTTACCGGCCGAACATCACTTAGTAGTGCAGTTTTTCTTTTCTCTGCCCGGCGTTTAGCTATACTTTCCGCTGATGATTCTCCTGATTGCTTCCACCCGAGCCGTGCGTCTGTCACTGTCACATGCGAGGCAAGGTGAGGGTGACATTTATTGCGCCCATTAAAATCTTATGAATTATGGATGGCTAATCTGTGGGAGGCTTTTAATCAGAGGCAGGAGTCAAAACCCAGGATGGGGGAGGAGTCAGCTAGATGGGGGATACCCTTTACCAGGGGTCTCAAACCTGCGGTCCGTGGACCAGTGTTGATTTCGTCGACTAAAACTATGACGAAAAATGTTTGTCGACTATGTTTTTTTTCACTGACGAAAAGTAAATAAAAACTAAACTATGATGACTAAGACTAAATATATTGACAATTTCGTCAGCAAAATAAAAACTAGACTAAAACGTTAGGGAGGGACTAGTGGAGAAGACAGTCATTTTATGTTTGGTTGCTCTCTGAAAATAGCAGATCTACAAGCTCACATCGCGTCGCAGTGAGCTTGTAGATCGGCTATTTCCAGCACGCAACCAAGTGTAAAATCAGTCATTACGATGCCATCAAGGCCTGCCAAAATACAATTCAGTTGACTAAATCAACTGTAGATTTAGTCGCCTAAAATCTTATGATATTTAGTCGACTAAAATTAGACTAAAACAAATACTTTTCAGGTGACTAAATTATGACTAAAACTAAATGACATTTTATTCAAAAGACTATGACTAAAACTAAATCAAAATTTGCTGTCAAAAACAACACTGCCGTGGACCATTCACTGGTGTTCCGCGACGCCAGTGAGTGACTGAAAGGGAGTTTTATTTTATTCTGTATAACATATTGACCAGCATTGTTTCTATCTGTAGGAAAGCTGCCCTCGAGCCGATCTCTCGCTGTTAAACGCACACTACTGCTTTGTTGTGGGTACTTGAGAACAATAGACCGTGTTAACAGTCCATTAGCAACTCCAGTCGTGAACCCCTCGTCTATTCGACGAGGTGCTTAACAAACTTGTTACAGAATGCTACAGCATTCATGCCTTTCAATAGGCACGTCAGAGATGCAATTATCCCAAACCAGAGAGATCCCATCTTTGCAGCCGGTGCAGAAGCTATAAATATTCACGGCCGTGCATTAATGGCCCCACCGACTCATGCGTAATGTGGCCATCGCCGCAATAATTGAGACGTACAGTGTAAAACCGAGACCAGGAGATTGTGCAGATGTATAAATCTGAAGAAGAGAACACGTCTGCATATTTCTGCCCTCGCGCGTTCACACGGTTTTATGGCTTTTCACACCTTTGCGTTGGTTTCGTCATTACAAAGTTCCTCCATGATTAACCAGGCCATGCATGCATACGATAGCCTACTACTAGGGGTGTAACGATATAGTAACTGTATCGAAATATCGAAGTATATTGAAATGAAAACAGCTAAAATCGAATCGTATCGTTTTATTTTGTATCGTATCGTATCGAATCGGCAGTGCAAAGAATCGATTGTATCGATACTACCTACTTGGGCATATTTAGCATTTTTAAGAAGAAAAAATTAAAAGGTGGGGTTTAATTACTTTTCCTTTCCATATAGCTATACTGGTCTATCGATAAATAAATGTGTGTAATCTCTGGGTTCATGTCAAGGTGCAGGTTTGTCAATATACAATGTCCATGTATTTGGCAGATAATCACTGTGTTTACTTATTTATATCCATAATAATACATGTTTCCCTTAAAAACCTGCACTATCTACACCTTTCACAGAGATTTTATTTCTTTGCTAAATAGTTACTATATCGATTTTAAATAATTAAACCGAATCGTATCGTATCGCCATGAATGAACCAATATCGTCCATGTATCGTATCGTCAACCATGTATCGTTATATGTATCGAATCGCTATTAAAATGTATCGTTACACCCCTAGTAACGATATAGTAACTGCATCGAAATATTGTTTTTAACTTAAAAAAAAACAGCTAAAATCGAATCGTATCGTTTGATTTTGTATCGTATCGAATCGGCAGTGCTAAGAATCGATTGTATCGATACTTCCTACTTGTGCATTGTATTTAGCATTTTTAAGAAGAAAAAATTAAAAAGAGGGGTTTAATTACTTTTCCCTTCCATATAGCTACACTGGTCTATCGATAAATGTGTGTAATCTCTGGGTTCATGTCAAGGTGCAGGTTTGTCAATATACAATGTCCATATATTTGGCAGATAATCACTGTGTTTACTTATTTATATCCATAACAATACATGTTTCCCTTAAAAACCTGCAATATCCACACCTTTCACACAGATTTAATTTCGTTGCTAAATAGTTACTATATCGATTTTAAATCATTGAATTGAATCGTATCGTATCACCATGAATGAACCAATATCGTCCATGTATCGTATCATCAACCATATATCGTGATATGTATCGAATCGCCATTGAAAAGTATCGTTACACCCCTTGTGGGATACCAAAAGATTCGCAGCCCTAATAACCAGTAGTACCAGTAGTATCAGTAGTACCAGTAGTATCAGTAGTACCAGTAGTACCAGTAGTACCAGTAGTACCAGTAGTACCAGTAGTATCAGTAGTACCAGTAGTATCAGTAGTATCAATAGTACCAGTAGTGTCAGTAGTACCAGTAGTATCAGTAGTACCAGTAGTACCAGTAGTGTCAGTAGTATCAGTAGTACCAGTAGTATCAGTAGTACCAGTAGTACCAGTAGTGTCAGTAGTATCAGTAGTATCAGTAGTACCAGTAGTATCAATAGTACCAGTAGTACCAGTTGTACCAGTAGTACCAGTAGTATCAGTAGTATCAGTAGTACCAGTAGTACCAGTAGTACCAGTAGTATCAGTAGTACCAGTAGTACCAGTAGTATCAGTAGTACCAGTAGTACCAGTAGTACCAGTAGTATCAGTAGTACCAGTAGTACCAGTAATACCAGTAGTACCAGTAGTATCAGTAGTACCAGTAGTACCAGTAGTACCAGTGGTACCAGTGGTACCAGTGGTACCAGAGGTACCAGAGGTACCATGCAGTAGTACCAGTAGTACCAGTAGTATCAGTAGTACCAGTAGTATCAGTAGTACCAGTAGTACCAGTAGTACCAGTAGTACCAGTAGTATCAGTAGTACCAGTAGTACCAGTAGTACCAGTAGTATCAGTAGTACCAGTTGTACCAGTTGTACCAGTTGTACCAGTAGTACCAGTAGTAACAGTAGTACCAGTAGTACCAGTAGTATCAGTAGTACCAGTTGTACCAGTAGTACCAGTAGTACCAGTAGTACCAGCGTCCGGCGCTCATGCATATGTCAGGTGAATGGGGGAAGTGGATCACTAATGGCTAAGTTTAGCATGCGGCCTACAGAGAACTGATTAGCATACGCTTGCCTCATTAATCAATAACGGAGAAACAAAGGAAAAGGCCATTATGCAAATAAAGAGAGTAGAATTCTATATGCGTTGAGGCCAATTTGTGGAACTTAATGAATAAGTAGACAATCGGTTATTTCAATCGTGGAGACACAGAGACATGGAGGTAAGCTCCGTCCCTGATGATCTGTTTATTAACTGATCATTTTCTGAAAAGTGCTTATAAATCAAATGTATTGAATATTGATTATAAAACTGATCAAACCTTCTCAGAGGGTTTTGATATATCATATAAACAGTACAAAATGTTCTAATGTGCAAATGTAAAAAGGAAACAGTAGATGATTGATGCTACAGGGCTACTGCACTCTAAGTGATTTTACTGTATGCCAGCCTAGAATAACAGCAGCATATCGTCACTGTCGGGCAGAAACCTTGTATCTCCAAGTTTCAAATTTGTAATTTTTTTTTTCGCAAAGTAAAGCTGTGCTTCACCATACAAGGCTGTGGCACAAAAGTAGTGAAAACAGCAGATCTACAAGCACACAACGGCTCACGGTACGAGGCGTTGTGTTCTTGTAGATCCGCTGTTTTCACTAGTTTAAATCATTTATAACATGAAAAATGCAAAACTAACGGTTTTGGACATACAAGGTTTCCACCCGACAACGACGACGTGAACAACGACGTCAGCGGCTCCTTCACCTTTGAACTTGCCGCTCTCCAGCAGCGCCCCCGACTCCTCCAAAGAGAAGAACTCTTCGACGGAGACGAAGTTGTAGTCCACCCCCGAGATCTCCCCGTCTCTGGGCTGTCGGGTCGTACCTGGGGAGAGAAGGTCACATCATATATCAACGGACGGGACGTGCGGGGCAAAAATAACTCTTGCGGTCAACGAGCCGAGCTAACGAACACACCGCTGAAAGAAAACACGTTCGAGGGCAGGGACGTGCTGGGCCCCTGATTCAGCCCGGGAAAAAGAGTTGCAGAGGCCCTCATTGTGCGCTATAGAGAGAGATATCTCTCTGTAGCGCTGCTGCTACTCAAAGATCTGCCATTTCAGATCACGACAAGTGACAAGCCAGTGGGCCAATTACATGAGTTATATTTCGTTGTTGTCGGGTGGAAAGTTTTGTATGTCCAAAACCGTTTGTTTTGTATTTATCATTTTAAAAATGATTTAAACTAGTGAAAACAGGTGCGAGGCGTTGTGTGCTTGTAGATCTGCTGTTTTCACTACTTTTGTGCAATGCAGGGCTTTGCTTTGTGAAAAAAATTACAAATGTGAAACTTGGAGATACAAGGTTTCTGCCCGACAGTGACGATTTACTTTGTTGGCCGCCCAGCTCCCAAAATGGAATGAAGGCCGACATTTTATTTTATTTTATTTCCTTATGGCCGGCCTGGACCGGCCGGGAATGAACCGGACGTTCGGGAGTTGTCCCGCTTTTCCCAATGGCCAGCACGTCCCTGGAGCTGACCAACACACCGCTGAAAGAAAACACGTTTGAGGGAAACAAGAGTGCAATTACGGCTAGGTACCCCTTGGAGAAACACCCGTCACCGTGAAAGGTCCTCTGTGGTTCCGTGCAAGATGGAGAAGATCGTGTTGTGTGTGATAATAAACACATTCACAGAGGGATGACGGAGAATTCAAGGTTCCACTAAATCCTGTCAGACACGTGCACACATACCGGTAGACACGTGCACACATACCCTGCCCTTTTATCCGTCTGTAAAAAAGTGCCCTCTCCGGACCATGAATGCAGTTTTTTTACTGTGGTGAAAGAAATGAAAATGCCCCCTCTTTCCATGCCATATCTGAAGGCAGCGTTCAAGAGAATTTGCTTGTCCAAACTTTCCTGAACTTGAACGGAGCATCTTATGTTGAAAGAATTAGCAAGTAGCTATGCCCCTCCCAAAAAGCTTTTGTCCAATGCTAGCTTAGAATAACTTCCTGCTTGCCAAGGTTTGCCTTGGCAACAGCCTTGGCAAGCTGCCGGTTGCTAAGCTAGCATTGGACAAAAGCTTTTAGGGGAGGGGCATAGATACTGGCTAATTGCCCTCGAAATCCATGAATTGTAGTAATCCACGCCATTACACCACATCTCCAGTATTGACTTGATTATGCTTCAGTGTGGTATCAAGCACCGAAAATAGCCAACCTCCAAGCTCACAACGCATCGCAGTGTGAGCTTGGAGGTCTGCTATTTTCGATATTTCCACCAAAAGGCCCTTTTAGAAATATCAGCCCCTGCCTCTCTAACATTCTCTGCACGTCCCTGAATCCTGTGAAACGTTGCGTCTTTGCGGGTGTGAAAACGGGGGCCCCCAGTTAACGACCCCCTACCACCTGCCACCCAATGGCAACGACGAGCCTGTCAACAGCCTCATCAATAACATATTAACCAAATGAAACATTCATGAGATATTCAGGAAACAGCATATGTTTTACTATATTCCTATCCACCGTCGTACAAATGATGGCCCTCTGAGGGCCAGTGGTCTATGAGCATAATTAACCACTTAAAAGCTATACACTCCGTTGACCGGGTTCCCCCCAGGGTCCATACTTGGACCCAGCTGCCATACCCTGGGTCCAGGGGGGGGAAATAAAAGTTACTTTTAAATATAAATCCATGAATGTCTCTTTGTCTATCTGTGCTGGTTATTATGTTGTTAAACTAGAAAGATGCATTTGGAAATTGCAAGTGTGGTTGCCGTGACTCGAGTCACTCTGGCAAATGAATTCCGTCTTAAATTTTCCCCATTCAAGTCAATGGGGAAATGTATTCACTAATAAATGAATTGCCATATATGGAGATCTTGAGTCAGTCATTGTCCCTTTTATGCCCATATATGGACATCCCTGATGTCATCAATATTAAGCCCATATCTTGGAATGCCCATATATGGACATACTGTCAGTCTCATGTTGAGAATGGGAGAAGACCTATTATTTTCATTGTCCAGTACCTGGGAGACTAAACCTATAATGCATGGGTTCTCAACAGATCCTCTTCCGTGACCCTCAGGTCGTCTTTGGAGTCACTACAGAAGGACTGCCAAAGCTTTGTGTGACGGGAGCCTTTTTCTGTCTCAAAAAACAAAACCAAACAAAAAACACGCGTCAAAATGCATCTGGATGTGGATTTTGGCTGTGTAGTTCTTTTGGAGTTGTTGTCGGGCGAACAAAGAGTATTGCTGCTTGTTTGTGAGTCTTGTGACACACCAAATTGGATCTACAAGCTCAAAAAAGCGTTGCATTGCGTTGCGTTGTGTGCTTGTATATCTGCTATTTTCAAACATGTACTTTTACGTAAATGATTGATGCCAACACTTTCATACTTAAACTCAAGTACATTTTGAATTACGGACTTTTACTTGTATCAAAGTATTTATATATAGCAGTATAGATAGGTAAGTAATGAATTTGTGTATTTTTTCCACCACTGTGCAAAAGTATATAGGCTCTAATTTTATTAAAAGTAGCGCATTAAATCAATCGCATCTGTGTAGTTTCACTATGACTGACATGTAAAGACATATTTGGAATATTAGACCTTAATTGTCGAATGTTTAAGCATGTTCCAATAACATACTTTACTTTAATTTACTTCAAATCATCTCTGAACTTGGAGCCTTGGTGTCAGTGCAGACAGAGGCTCTGCTGCTGTAGTGCATCGTAGACTACAAGTGAAGCCCCGCCCAGTGGGAATCTCAGCACGGCCCTTCTGTCCTATTGGTCGGCAGTTTAACCCCACCCTTCTGTCTCATCACAGATCCTACTACTTACAGCTTGGCAGCTTCGCGGCAGTTCGCCTACAACTTACCCTTGCCTTGCCTCTTGCTTAGCTTAAGGCTGTCCTTAAGCCAAGAGGTTTGCAAGATGCCAAAAACAATGTGGCTTCCATAGGGAATGAATTGGATTCCACTCCTCTATATAATGGTGACGTCACCAAGAATGCTCCTTTCTGATTGGCTATGTTGACTGTAATAATTTTGCTGCTTCCTGATTGGCTATATTCACGCTATGTTTGTTCTGGACTAGAACAATAGTGTGGTTGCCCTACTGGAAACCACACTAACTAGAAAGAATGTGATTCTGGGAAATTGCAAGTGTGGTTGCCTACAGAGTATGTTGTCTGGATAGTCAAATTGTCATGTGAAGCTAGACCAATCCTCACGCTAGCACCATCCCCCATCGAACTCAATGGTAAATGGTGCATTTATATAGCGCTTTTTATCCAAAGCGCTTTACATAGATTGTGCATTACATTCACCCATTCACGCTCACATTCATACACCGGTGGCGGAGGAAACCATGCAACCTACTCACCGGGAGCAATTAGGGGTTCAGAGTCTTGCCCAAGGACCCTTCGACATTAACTCAGGGGGAGCCCGGATTCGAACTGGGAACACTTCGGGAACCCTTCGTGCTCTAATAACGATTTCTCTACCCCTGAGCTATGCCGCCCCTTTAATATGTATTTAATATGTATATTCTGGATTGTTTATCTAGAATAAAAATAAAGCTACTCTAGAACTATAATGTAGATAGATAGATAGATAGATAGATAGATACCTTTATTATCCCAAGGGGGAAAATTTGTTGCCCAGAGGCAGCACAGCAGTATAGGGTTATTTACAAAGTTACAGAGAAGTATGAAAAAGATAAAAGGAAAAAACAAGAACAGAGTACAGAGTACAGTAAGTACAGTAAGAGCAAGGTACAACAGGAAAGGGAACGAATAATATATATACATAAAGTGTCTTAAAGCACGACTATCAAAAAATAATACAGTGCCCAAATCAAAGTGACCATACAGTCAATGCTAGTTAGTGCAACAAGTATCTCTACATCATGTCAAACACAAGCAGAAATACTAAAAAGAAAAACTACTAACACAACCTAATAGTGCAGTGTCCAAAGGTCAGAGCGATAAAAACAACTAGCAAAAAAAGAATAAAAATAAACAAGAAAGGGTGATGTGGCAAGACGCACAAAAAAAACACCCTCCCTGGAAGGTCCTTAGAGGTCAAAGTCAGTGCAGATATAGTTCCAGTAAGGAAAAAAAAAGGCTACCATCGTCCTACGTTAGGAAGGTAGTCCTTGTCAATCGACCGTTGTGTGTCTCGTTGTACAGCTTGAGAGCAGCCGGTACAAAAGACTTTCCTAGTCTCTCGCATCTCCGCCCTGGGTAGACAAAACGGTCATTTCCTCTCTTACTCCAGTAACTGAAGATCTCAAGATGGAGGGGGTGGGAGGAGTTGTTCAAGATGGAGTCCAACTTCCTAGCCGTTCGCACCTTGGCAACTTCCTCCACCCCCTGCAGAGAGGACCCAACAACAGAGCCCGCTTTCCTCACCAGTCTATTTAGGTTAAAGGTGTCGCCCGCTCTGTTGTTGCCACCCCAGCAGGTTATTCCAAAAAAGAGGACACTTGCCATGACAGACTGGTAGAACATCTGTAGCATCCTATTGCACACGCCAAACGATCTCAGTCTTCTCAGGAAGAACAACCTGCTTTTCCCCTTGCTGTGAATCGCCTCCGCGTTGTTCGACCAGTCCAGTGAACTGTTCAGGTGCACTCCTAGGAATTTGTAGTTGTCCACAAACTCCACCACCTCTCCATTAATGGTGCTTGGCACCGGGGGGACTCTCTTGGAAGTGCGGAAGTCCACCACCATCTCCTTGGTCTTGCTCGCGTTGAGCCTGAGGTGGTTGGCCTCACTCCACTGCACAAAGTCCTTAACCACACCATCATGCTCAGCCGTGTTGTCACCCGAGATCTGGCTGACAGTGTCGTCTGAGAACTTCTGCAGGTGACAGGTCTTGGAGTTGAAGCGGAAGTCCGATGTGTAGAGAGTGAACAGGAAAGGTGAGAGCACAGTGCCCTGGGGGGCACCCGTATTGCTCACCAGCACATCAGACCGACAACTCTGCAGCCTCACGTACTGTGGTCTGCCTGAAAGGTAGTCTGTGATCCATGCCACCAAGCCCTTGTCCACCCCCATCAGCGCAAGCTTCTCTGCCAGCAGAGGAGGTTGGATAGTGTTGAAAGCACTGGAGAAGTCAAAAAACATGATTCTGACCGTGCAGCCCAGATCTTCCAAGTGGGTGAATGCCTTGTGGAGCATGTAGGTGATGGCATCGTCAACCCCAATGTCAGCCTGGTAGGCAAACTGAAGGGGGTCCAGGTGTTCACTGACCGCCGGTCTCAATTGGTTCAGTACCAGCCGTTCAAAGGCCTTCATGACTTGTGATGTCAGGGCAACTGGTCTGTAATCATTGAGGACCGAGGGACGGGTCTTCTTAGGCACCGGGACAATGCAGGAGGACTTCCAAAGTTGTGGTACCCTCCCCGTCCTCAGGGAGAGATTGAAGAGATACGTGAGGGGGACAGCGAGCTGCTTCAGCTAATGTGTTGCCCTCTAGGCAGCCACACTAATGGAAGCTGTATCCTTCTTAAAAGAACTGTGGGGGAGTGTCCAATTAAAGGCAAAACATTAAAATAAATTCATTTCCTTTAATATTTATCTTTATAACTTATATTTTACAATGGAAGCACACTTTTTCGGCTCCATATTTGGGTTGAAACGTTAACCAAATACAGAGATTCTAAGATATGATGCTACTGACTTCAATAGTAGTGATGTCATAGATGAATGATGTCATACACTGTATATATAAACTGTAGCGCACACACAATAAGACTCTTTGTGTTTGGTTTTTCTTTGGATTGTCAAATGTTGGCCTGTACAGTGAATCTCCGAGTATCCCCATATAATGGCTATAATCATGTTGCTATAGCAGTGGGACACAAAGTGTACACCTTTGGAGGTTGCTTTACGGAAGGTGGGAAACTTCAAGAAGATCAGCTTTATGTGTACGTCTTCAACACAGTGTCTCTGAGATGGATGAAGTTGCCTCCAGTGACGACTACAGGAGAAGAACGTCCTCTTGAGGTTCCCTGCATGCGCAGGCGCCACACTGGTGTGCTGATTGGAGATGTTGTCTACATATGGGGTGGAAAAGGTATGGAAGGTGAGCTTTGCAACAACATTCTTTATGCATTTGATGTCGACGCCCACAGATGGCTCAATGCTGAGGTTTCTGGGACCGTTCCAGAGGCGAGGTGGTGGCACTCAGCCTGTGTCTTGGGGAAAGTCATGTATGTCTATGGAGGATTTAACCAGCTGCCTGCATGCACTAATGACATCTACAAACTGGACACCACCTCAATGGTCTGGTCTTTAGTTAACACCAGAGGCCCTCTGCCTCGTGCCTCAGCAGGTCACTCTGCCACCATCATCGGGACAAAGATGTTTGTATTTGGCAGAGCAAGGGTTCGGGAGGACTTCTACAACAACATCAGAGTGTTTGACACAGAAACCAACTGCTGGCTCAGCACTCCTTCTTCTTCACAGTTTCTTCCAAAAGGACGTGTGTTTCATTCAGCCTTTGCCTACAATGGAGAGCTGTACATATTTGGTGGTAAGCCCTGGAATGAGAATGACAAGTGGACCATAAATGATAATATGTGGAAATTCAGTCCAGAGACCTTCTCCTGGAAGGAGGTTAAGCCCAAGGTGGATGACTCATTTTGGAGGATAGAGGGCTGCTGTTGCATGGTGGGAGATCGTGTCATCATCTATGGAGGACATAAAGGAGACTTACTAACCGATGATAACCTGTACATCTTGGACTTTAGTCCTAGTCTTAAGACATTATGCAAGCTGGCAGTTATTCAGCATGGTCTGGAGCAGTCAGAACTCCCTCATGACATCAGATGGGAACTGGCAGCCATGACCGACGATGACGTAAGACTGGGAACTGGCAGCCAGCTTTAACTTACTAACTGCCAGGATCAAACATAGCCTACTGTCCCTCGCTGCCAGGATATTTAGATGATTTTCCTACCTTTTGATGATGTCAAAGCGTGTCCATCGTGCCCATAACGCGTGCACAATGACAAGTTTGTGAAAGGCGCAATAATCCGACGCGTAAAAAAAGGAAAAATAGGGTCATACATGCAACCAAGATAACGATTTGCCCATGCGCTAATAGTGGACGGGCCAAAAGGAGGGACAAAGAGAGAGATGGGATGTTTACTGCACGTTTTAGAATGGGAGTCAATGGAGAAACTTGTGTTTGGCAGTATGAAATCATCAAAAAAGAAAGAAAAAAAAACTTGAGGAAACTCACGTTCGGTAACTGGTGTTAACTGCGAAACTAGAAAGATGCAATTGGAAATTGCAAGTCTGAGTCACTCTTGCAAATTTATTCTGTCTTACCATTCGGATTTTCCCGATTCAAGTCAATGGGGGAAATGTAGGCTGTTCAATAATAAATGGCCATATATGGAGAATGAGATCTCTGTGTCAGTCCTTGTCCCTTTTATGCCCACATATGGACATCCCTGATGTCATCAACATTAAGCTAATAACTTGGAATGCCCATATATGGACATAATGTGTCAGTCTTATGTTGAGAATGGGAGAAGACCTATGCTTTTCATTTTCCAGTACTTGGGAGAAGAAACCTATAAAGCATGGGTTCTCCACAGATCCTCTTCTGTGACCCCCAGGTCGTCTTCAGAGTTCCTACAGAAGGACCGCCAACGATTTGTGTGATGAGAACCTTTTTGTTTCTGTCTGAAAAAAAAAAAAAAGAATGCGGATCCAACATATTATTAGCAAAGCTAATTTGTAAACAAATCAAACGAACAACATAATTATAGCTAACACTTAATTTACATTGATCACAGTCGGACGAATCTATGATGCCAAATATGCAGCATCAATCGGAGGCATTTTAATCACTTAAAAGAAAAGATCCCTGTGAGACTTCAAATCTCTCAATGTTCTACAGACGTCGAAACAATGTGATGTGATGTGTTGTGTTTTTTCAGCTGTTTCAGAGACATCAGTGTTGTGCAAGTACAACACTACATTACTTTTCTTATAAAATGTGTCAAACTACGTTTTTTTTTTTTTTTTAAATGATTCTGAATCCAATCCTTGGACTAAAAACGGCAACCAAGCAACTGTGAAAAGAGATGACTCATCACTAAACCATAGTTTTGTGGGGGCCGTTTTTAGCCCAAGGAATGTAGAATAGAATAGAATCAAGTGTGTCCCAGATCTCACATGAGACTCCATACTTATCTGTTTGGTTTCAGGTGCACACAATGGTTAAACAGAGGACCAACAGACAGGTGTTTGGGAGTCAGGAAGGAACAGGTCTGCTTTCCAGTACTTGGACCATCATTTTACTATAATAAAAGGTTCCAATCCACTTAAATGCTCCAAAAACAGGGGGAGGCAGTAGCCTATAGACCATGATTACTGCATGTTTCCTTCTTTTTTTTTTTTGGAGCTGTGTGGAACACAAGCTCCCTATACGTGGCCGTGTGTGTGTCCGTGTCTGTCTGTCTGTCTGTCTGTCTGTCTGTATGTAGCCTCAAAGTTTGGCACGCTACTCCTCCCACAGTTTTTGCACCACACACTCGCGCCATATGTCAAATCGACCGGCTTACTCGGGAATCGTCTGCTAGTAACTTGCTAAGAGAAAGGTTCTATAGTTTAATTGATATTAATTTATTAGTGAATTAATTTTCCCCATTGACTTATAATGGGAATTGCAAAAACTCACATTCAAGTATTTTTCTCTCGTAAACCATAGGAGCTACAGTTTCACACCTCGGAGAGAAGATTCATAATGATTTTAAGAATGAATCCAAAAAAAATTACATCACTCGGCCTCATGGTGGCGCTATAACGGCCCACTTTGCGTTTTGCCCCGTAACTCTTGAACCGTAGATCGGAAAATTAAAATTCTTTTTTCCCTGGATTCCTTGGGTCAAGATGCATCTCCCCATATAGGCCACGCCCATTTGCGCCAGGATAGATTTTCCGCCATCTTGAATTTTCTCCAAAACACACTTTTTGCACCTTTTCCTACATATTTTCTTCAAATGTCACAAAAATCGGTACACATGATCCTGGGTGACCAGAGAGGTGCTACACACACACACACACACACACACACACACACACACACACACACACACACACACACACACACACACGCACACACACACACAGCTCCACTTCGAACAGAGGTTCGATTTTTTTTTTACTGTAAGGGTGCCTACCCGAGGTGACAAGGTGAAAACACGCGAGAAAACACGTCCACAACGTCACTTAAGGGAATCGAACCCGGGACCTCCTAGCTGTGCGGCGACAGCGCTACTGACAGCGCTATACTTTTGGCGCCGCTTTGCCGAGTCCATGTGATATTTAAGCACATGTACTTGATGCACAGCTCCTCCTAGTGGGTTAATACATTAACTGCAGGAACAATGAAAGGCCTCGGCAGCCCTCAGAGGTGGAAACTCTGGTTCTCAAGGACGAGAACGACACAAAGTCAACGCTGAACAGTTAACAGATTAGGCATTTAGCAGACGCTTTTAATCCAAAGCGATTTAGATAAGCAGGTAATAAATACATAAATATAATAAGCAACACTAGAAAAGAAAATTTCTAAGAAATGTTAAGTGTGCCTGCAGCTCGCTGTGCAACCTTGTGTAGCGGTTGGTGTTAGCATTAGCGTTACATTTTTTAACATTAGCATTTTTTGCATAAGCTTTAACATTATGGTTCTTCATATGACACCACCCACATGTCTGTACGACAAACGGTTCACGAGATAAAGGGTCACTTCCTGTTTGGTGAGGGGCACTTCCTGTTTGGCGAAATAGGCCCCAATTAAGGTTAAGGACTCTTAATCAAGTCATTTGATGCCACCCACGCGTCTGTACGACAAACAATTCACGAGATATAGGGTCACTTCCTGTTTGGTGAGGGGCACTTCCTGTTTGGCGAAATAGGCCCCAATTAAGGTTAAGGACTCTTAATCAAGTCATTTGACGCCACCCACGCGTATGTACGACAAACGGTTCACGAGAAAAAGGGTCACTTCCTGTTTGGGGAGGGGCACTTCCTGTTTGGCGAAATAGGCCCCAATTAACGCTTCCAGTGCCAGCCCCTAGAGGGCACCAAAGAATGCCAGGGTTTGTCCCATAGGCGAGCGCATTAGCATCCGGGGACTCACGTTGCAGTGACGCGCGTGCTCACGTTCGTGCACGTCATGGAAAGGTCCCGGATGAAAATGGCTACAGAATAGCTATTAGCATTTTGTCATTTAAAAGATCATTTTTAGGCGATTTCGCCGTAAATAAACCTCGCGCCACATCCCTAAAAACACAATCCAGAGATATGGGCCTCCAAAGATGTGGTTTTTCATTGGATTCGGCGGCGATTCGCGGCGCCGTTCGTGGCTAACGGCCGGCATGGCGGCCCCCGGATTTGGAACACTGGATTTTAAATTTAGGCTCAGGCTTCAGAAGGCCTCGGATCATTTTATTCATTTCATTAAAAAAGCCGAACATGTTCGGGATAGGCACACTGGACGTCGTTCCGGAAGCGGCGCTGAACATTTGGTGAACATTGGGGGGCTCAAAAATGTATTTTAAACCATTTTTAATGGAATATATCGTCGGACCATGTAAAATGGCTAGCTGGCTAGCGTAGGACGAGCCAGGACCACCCACGACTCTACAAGCAGCTCAGGGTAAGTCAATTAATAAAAAAAAAATTGGATTGGATTGAAATAAAGCCGAACATGTTCGGGATAGGCACAGAATGAGTTAAGGTTAAGGACTCTTAATCAAGTCATTTCACACCACCCACGCGTCTGCACGACAAACGGTTCACGAGATAAAGGGTCACTTCCTGTTTGGTGAGGGGCACTTCCTGTTTGGCGAAATAGGCCCCAATTAACTCATTTAATGCCACCCTTTCACCACTAGAGGGGGCCAAGTGTGCCACAGACAATCCCATAGAGATATGCTGGTATATGCAGAAGCCCTGCAGCCATGACTTGCCTAAACACTTTCCTTTGTGCATGTACAGGAAGAGGATGAAGTTAGCTTGAAGTTAGCTATTGGCTACCAAGCATTTTAAAAGCCTTATTTTCGTCAACTTAGCCATGATTAAACCTTGCACACCTCATGCATGGGAAAAAAACAGAGAAGAATGAGCTCTAAAAAATCCAATGCAATCCTGGATTGCATTGTTGTGGGTTTGTGCAGTTTGTTCACAGCTTTCAAACAAAAAAATCCGATTGGAAATCCGTTCAGGCATTCTTGAGATAATAGCCATTATGTTTTACACTGTTGTGAGCTTGGAGGTCTGCTACCTGAGTTGTATGGGGGTTGTATGGGGGTTAAACATGCAAAATCGCGATTGAAATCATGTTCACTAGTTTTGATGGGGTCCAAAAAAAAAATTCAAAAAAAAAATTTCAAAAAAAAATTTTTTTTTTTTTTTTTTTTTTTGAATCACGTGTATACACGTGATTGGCACTGTGGGATGCGCTAATATATCACGTGTATACACGTGATTGGCACAGAATGAGTTAAGGTTAAGGACTCTTAATCTTGTCATTTGACGCAACCCGCGCGTCTGTACGACAAACGGTTCACGAGATCAAGGGTCACTTCCTGTTTGGTGAGGGGCACTTCCTGTTTGGCGAAATAGGCCCCAATTAAGGTTAAGGACTCTTAATCTTGTCATTTGACGCAACCCACGCGTCTGTACGACAAACGGTTCACGAGATCAAGGGTCACTTCCTGTTTGGTGAGGGGCACTTCCTGTTTGGCGAAATAGGCCCCAATTAAGGTTAAGGACTCTTAATCTTGTCATTTGACGCAACCCGCGCGTCTGTACGACAAACGGTTCACGAGATCAAGGGTCACTTCCTGTTTGGTGAGGGGCACTTCCTGTTTGGCGAAATAGGCCCCAATTAAGGTTAAGGACTCTTAATCAAGTCATTTGATGCCATCCACGCGTCTGTACGACAAACGGTTCACAAGGTAAAGGGTCACTTCCTGTTTGGTGAGGGGCACTTCCTGTTTGGCGAAATAGGCCCCAATTAACTCATTCGTAGTTTACGGCCGAGGAGCCCGAATATTTTTCTATGTCTTTCACTGCTGGCTTCTCCTACCTGTTAACGCGGGCACTCATCCAATTCCCATCGTGCGCGATCGGACACTGCTATGCATCGTGTGTTCGCGTATTCCATCAGCTTCTCAAATCCGTTGAAATTTTGAAAATTGATCAATCCGTTCTCCATCTGTAAGCCGTGGTGTTTATACAGAAAGCTAACGGGCCAAAATAGAGGACGGACCATCCGCTTCCGGTTTAGGGTCTCAATGTTAAGTGGTCCGCTCAATAATGTGTCCGTGTAGAAACCGATCACGGAGCATTAGTTCCGGCCTATTTTAGTTCCGCTTCGATAAAAAAAATGTTTTTAATTAAGTTTATTAAATCTTCGGGTTCCTCGGGCATGGCAGGGAAGGGGGTACAAAGGGGTATTTTTTTGGCAGCATATGAGTTAAGGTCAAGGACTCTTAATCAAGTCATATGAAACCATCCACGCATCTGTACGACAAACGGTTCATGAGATGTAGAGGCACTTCCTGTTTGGCGAAAGGCACTTCCTGTTACAGAGGGGGCGGGGCTTAATCAATTACAGCTCATCCCTATTGGCCGGAAAAAGACCAAAGTTGTGAGTGCATTTTAAAGTTTAAATCACGTTGCTAGGCAAAAGTATGGCAGAGTTATGTGGCGCCAAAGTTTCTGGGGTTTTTTCGGAGTCCCCCATTCAAAGTCAATGGGGATTTTTGAGCGTAGTTTTTTACGAATTACGTTGCCATGGTAACGCGGATTGGAAAGAAAAGTAATAGCACACCATTCCCGGCCGAGCCGCACATTTTGATGTATATATTGCGGGGGTGGCGTAAATCTTGCGGCAGTTATTACGTGCCGAAATGTCCCCCATTCTAAGTCAATGGGGTTTTTGGGCGTAGTTTTTTGCGAATTACGTCGCCATGGTAACGCGGATCGGAAAAAAAAGTAATAGCAACCTATTCCCGGCCGAGCCGCATGTTTTGATGTATATATTGCGTGGGTGGGGTGAATTGTGCGGCAGTTATTACGAGCAGAAATTTGCAAGAACATGACTGACTTACTTACTGACTGACTTAAGTATGGCGGATTACAATAAGTGTTTTGCCATTGCATTGCATGGCAGGCACACTTAATTACAGTAAAATAACTACAAATGCAAAATTTAACTAAATGGTCACTTTAACAAGGTATTATAATTATATTCTCCACACTTGTATTCTCCCCATCTTGACAAAATGGTATATTCCCAGAATGTACTTCTTAAAATAAATGTATCATGCCTGTTGCTAAGGTATGGCAACATGACTGGTGTCTTGCACGCGCGCGAAGTAGCGTGTGCAAGACACCAGTCATGTTGCCATACCTTAGCTTTTTCTGAACTGACGCCACTGCTTGGACCCCTCCGTTTTTCCCTCAAGTCACACCAAGGGCTCTATTTTGATAGTCTTAAGTACCAGCTCTTATGCCTTAACTTAAAGGCCTGTCCATACTATCTCCGACCACCAAACTTTTTGTCGGAAAGGTCCGGTTCAACCACAAAATGACGTCACTCGCATCTTCTGAAAAGCATTACCCTGAATTAGAGTTCGGAAAGCTGCACGTCGGAAAGTCGGAACTCTCTGACGAAAGGTTCGGTGGTTGGAGACAGTATGGACAGGCCTTTAGGTTAAGGCATAAGAGCTGGTATTTAAGACAATCAAAATACAGCCCCACGTCACTTAGCAGAAAATAGCTATTTTCACAGAATGTTCACATAACGCCCAGAATAGGGATGCAGGGGTCATTGAGTTGGGTTCAAAGGGGTCCCCCCAAAACTTAGGAACAGTATAATTTCACTATTATTTCACCAGCTTGAATGCAAACTCCGAAACCATAACCTCCCTATTCTGGGGCAAACATTCTGTAGACAGGCTATTTTCAGCAAAGACATTTGGTGAAGAGGGGGAAAAGTCCCCCAGGGAGAAAATAGGGTTTAGGAATGTATAAGAATTCTTATTTCCCCCACTTACAGTATATACACAGTAGAAGTATGTACTACGGTAGATCTAATTATAACACATACTCTGTTCAAATGCGTGTCCACAGCCTATAATACATTATCAATTATTGAAAACCATGCCTGGAAAGACTTTTCAAGGACAAAACCACTGTGAAATCAATGTGTACAGGCATTAGGGATGGGACGATATGAAAATGTCATATCACGATTATTGTGACGAAAGAAATCGTGATTTACGACATTATCGCGATAATCAAAATCCATTATCCTGCGGCGGAACATTTGCCCAAAAATAGCTGATCTACAAGCTCACAACGTGTTGCGTTTGCGACGCGTTGTGAGCTTGTAGATCGGCTATTTTTTGGCAAAGACATTTGATAGAATGTGAAAATCGAACCTCTGTTCGAAGTGGAGCTGTGTGTGTGTGTGTGTGTGTGTGTGTGTGTGTGTGTGTGTGTGTGTGTGTGTGCAACAGCGCCCCTCCCTTAACATGTGTGGTCAGAAAAGGTTACTGCAGGCTACAGACAGACACGGAGACACGGAGACAGACAGACCCACACACACGGCCACGTATAGGGCAGCTCCAAAAAAGACATCAAGTGCGTATATTATAAGTACCTTTTTACCAATTCTAGAGGGTTTAAATGGTACCGGATATGCAGCTCAGCAAATAAAAGGTGAATTGATCCCAGTGCATGACAGAGGACGATATCGCGATATATTAAATCTCCACGATACGATTATCGTGAGTGTTTTTTATCAAGATAAACGATAATAATGCGTATCGTCCCATCCATAACAGGGATACCCATTAATGTGTCCCTTTGGCTCCAAAAGTCTATTGCACGCTCACAGATTGTGAGAGAGTGTACAAATGGAACCAAATGGAACCAAATGCACCAAAGGGTCCGTTTGATTCCATTTGTACACTCTCAGAGTTATGGTTGTCCTTGAAATTAAAACGTTTGTTGAGAACCATAGTCGGAGCCCTTAGGGATTTTTCGTGCTAATCAGTCTAAAAGCGCCAAATTTTGCACAGATGTAGCCCAGGGCATGCTCTAATGATTTAGCTAGGGCGCCCGAGTCGGTGACCTTCGGGGTCGCCAGAGCGGCCAAATCAAGTTGGGCTCCCATCGACTTTCTATACAGGAGGAAAATACCCAGAAAAACCTTTTTTCTGGGTATTTAAATAGGATGTGAGGGGTCTAACTAGGGGTTTGTCATGATGCTGAATCCATTGCAAGCATTTGTTTTGCACAAATAACATTCCTTGGGCTAAAAATGGTCCCAGAAAATGATGGTTTAGTGATGAAAAGTGATGGAAAGTGATTGTGAGTCATCACTTTTCACAGTTTTGTGGGCGTTTTCTGGGGCCATTTCTAGCCCAAGGAATGTTTTTTGTGGCCGCTGTGGCGACCCCGAAGGTCGCAAACTCGGGCGCCCTTGCTAAATCATTAGAGCAAGCCCTCGGCTACATCTGTGCAAAATGTGGCGCTTTTAGACTGATTAGCGCGAAATTACCATTCTACAGTATCTCCCTAAGGCCCCCGACTACCACCGGTATAGCAGTGTGATACAGTAAAAGCAGTTCTGGAAAGGGTTCCAAATGTGAAGGAACCGATTCCTCGACGTCGGATCCGGGTTCCTCCGTTTTCCGAATCCCAACCCTATACTGATCAAGCCAGTCTATTGAGTGATTTGTAATTCTCCCATTGCCCTCTAATGAGACCTCTGTCGTTTTGACCTTGAGATGAGCAAATCCTTCGCTGGGTATAAAATTAGCCGGCGGCCCAAACCCAGGAGGACACGTGTCCGTCCTTCTGCTAGTGAACCACACATCACAGCAGGACTCACACCCACCCAGATAGCACATAAAACCTGTGATTAATGCACTGCTTCCCTCAGCTACAATGACACACACACGCTTGCATAGGGCATGCACGTTTTTGTGTGTGTGTGTGTAGTCACACACACACACACTAGGGATGGGACGATATGAAAATGTCATATCACGATCATTGTGACAAAAGAAATCGCGATTTACGATAGTATCGCGATAATCAAAATCCATTATCTTGGGGTGGACCGTTTGCCAAAAAAAAGCCGAGATGCGACGCGTTGTGAGCTTGTAGATCGGCTATTTTTTGGCAAAGACATTTGATAGAGAGTGATTTTTTTTTCATCAAGTACCTATATTATAAGTACTTTTTACCAATTATAGAGGGTTTAAATGGTACCGGATATGCAGCTCGGCAAATAAAAAGTGAATTGATCCCAGTGCATGACGGAGGACGATATCACGATGAATTAAATCTCCACGATACGATTATCGTGAGTGTTTTTTTTATCACGATAAACGATAATATCGTGTATCGTGCCATCCCTAACGCACACACACTAGCACTGCAACATACACACAGATTGCAGCAATCTCTACAGTCTACACAATGTTTATTCACTCTGACAAGAGAACACATTGATAAAAATGTGTGTGTACACGTGCACGCACACACACACACACACACACACACACACACACACACACACACACACACACACACACACACACACACACACACACACACACAGTCACACACCATAAATGTCAAGCACGAGACCGCCTTAAGTCAGCCTGACCCCCTCTTCTCCAAGTCTATTTACAAACCCTAATCGGAAAGAGAAGATGAGTCACCATCTCTAATTAAACATCTGATCTGCAAATCTCCTGATGGTCTTTGACGTGTCTATAACTCTTCTACTCCCCCGGGGGGGAACGCACGTTATCTGCACTGCTGATATGGAGGGAGGCAGGGGATTCATTATCTATGCACCCTCCCTCCCCAGATATATATGACATGTCAGTGGGAAGAGTAGCGGGTAATATTGACATCTTCCTCCCTGTCGTTTTGCCCCGTAGGCGCCACGCCACGCTCTCTCAGGGGCGTCAATTGGATATGGCAGGGGTATGCAGCTGCCATACCCTGGGTTCAGGGAGGGGGAAATAAAAGTTACTTTTAAATATAAATCCATGAATGTAAAATGTAACAAAATGGTCACTTTAACACGGTATTGTAATTATATTCTCCACACTTGTATTCTCCCCATCTTGACAGAATGGTATATTCCCAGGTTCCGCAGGTCAGCTGCACAGGTGCAATGCATTATTGTTAATTGTGGCACGTTTACGCCAAGTTTAGCTCCCCTTGAAGGCTTGAACAACCATTCCAGGCTGCCATATCCAGCCCAAGAAACCGTAGAAACGGAGAAAAAAATTAAATTTACATTTATTTATTTTTTATATATAATTTTTTTCCCACGATTTTGTAACCCATTTTCACCCAGTGCCAATTGCCTATGTAATCCTGGGCTCTGCTCTCTCTCTGCCGCGCCTGGGGAGACAACGGACAAACCTCATGCTTCCTTCAATGCATGAGTAGTCCAAGTTGTTTCTTTTCACCTGACAGTGGGGATTTCCCTGGGATGGACATAGCACGTGGAAGGAACACGTTATTCCAACCAGTTCCTTTCCCCTCCATCAGGCGCCCCGGATGGCCAGGGGGAGGCATTATTGAGACCAGGATTACTGCATGTTTTTGTGAGGGTATCAACCCTAGGAGACACGGGGAGAACATGCAAACTCCACACAGAAAGGCCCTAACGCCAACCCCACTCCCATAAAATGTACTTCTTAAAATAAATGTATCGTGCCTGTTGCTAAGGTATGGCAACAGGCACGCGCGCCTTAGCGCGCGTGCAAGACACCAGTCATGTTGCCATACCTTAGCTTTTTCTGAACTGACGCCACTGCTCCCTGTCGTTTTGCCCGTAGGCGCCACCACACACGCCCTCTGATCCCACGGGGAGGGGGAAGAGGTTGAGACGTGGGGGGGAGTGACGGGTAATTACACAGGAGTGTATCAACACCCCAGAGTAAGCTGTCCATCAAGACCGGGGGCTACGCTAGATAGCTGCCCATGAATCCTTCCAGTGAAAATGTCGGAGAGCCGTCCGCCTGCCAAGCGCACGCAGGCATATTAGAATAACCAAAACGATTTGTGTCTCGGAGTGATTTCCGCGGAGACAATTACAGAACGCCAGTCCGCAGCAGAGCTCAAGCTGCTGTCCTCCACGGTTTCCATTATGACCCGTCTTTGTCTGAGGCATCAGGCGGAGTGTCAGACACGCACACGTGCAAGAGCCACACTTTACCTAGGGATGGGACGATATGAGAATGTCATATCACGATTATTGTGACCATCGCGATTCACGATATTATCGCGATAATCCAAATATCACCAACATCCATTATCCTGTGGCGGAACATTTGCCAAAAAAAATAGCAGATCTACAAGCTGTAGATCGGCTATTTTTTGGCAAAGACATTTGGTAGAGAGTGAAAAAAAGACGAATATTATAAGTGCCTTTTACCAATCATAGAGGGTTTAAATGGTACCGGATATGCAGCTCGGCAAATAAAAGGTGAATTGATCCCAGTGCATGACAGAAGACAATATCATGATAAATTAAATCTCCACGATACGATTATCGTGAGTGTTTTCTTTTTCACGATAATATCGCGTATCGTCCCATCCCTCGTCCGCGGGAACATTTTTTTCTTCTTTTTACAAATACAATATAGCCTTTTCATAACGTATCAAGAATATAATTATTTCATAAGTCGATAAAATCTAAGATTTTTTTTGACAGGTGCAGCATGGGAAAAAGTAGCTTGAAATCAAATAATGACTGTTAAGGGCTTGACATACAGTATTCTTAGTTGTGTGTGTGCTGTCACACACCGAAAATAGCAGATCTAAAACTTAAGCGCAATACGTTGTTGCACTGTGATGCGAGCTTGTAGATCGGCGGTTTCGGTGCGAGACACCGGCATGCAACGAAGTATGAATCCAGCTTTAAGATCATTAATATTAAATATTAAGAAAGGGTTTCAATTTAATAGATATAACTGTAATGCCTTCTTATATACTATATGCAGTATACTGTACTATACATTGTTGTGTGGAGGTAGAATATTGTCACTGTCGGGCAGAAACCTCGTATCTCCAAGATTCAAATTTGTATTTTTTTTTCCGCAAAGTAAAGCCCTGCTTCATCATACAAGGCTGTCGCACAAAAGTAGTGAAAACAGCCGATCTACAAGCACACAACGCCTCGCCCCGCGAGGCGTTGTGTGCTTGTAGATCGGCTGTTTTCACTAGTTTAAATCATTTTAAAAATGATAAACACAAAACGAACGGTTTTGGATATACAAGGTTTCTACCCGACAATGACGATATGCTTGTGGTCAAAACATGTCCAGACTCAACCAGGCTGAGAGCGACTAAAAATGGTGATATACTTACTGTACAGTATGTGAAAATGTTGATATTCACATACTGTACAATGCTGTATATAAGCCGAGCAAACAAAATATAGGACAAAATGGAAAACATCGTAGTTAGCAGTTTGCAAACAGGAAGCAAAAAGGCATCTCTACAACAGGAACACGTTATCTTTCGTCAACGTTATCTCCATACGCCAGTCCTCATTAATGCTAACTATAGGACAGTAATTGCGGTCAACTCACTCTGGGTCTCAGAGGAGAGGATCGTGGAGGACTCCACAATGGACCTCATCAGCAGGGAGTTCGAGCTAATGGAAACTACAGCCTCTATCTTCCTGGAAAGTTGTAGCCACAGTTGTGGGATCAATAAACAACAAACAAGACTAAAGAGCCTAAAACAGGGTTCCCCAATAGGCGGCCCGCGGGCCATTTTCGGCCTGCGGGGGGCTACTGTCTGGCCCCCACCAACCCCAGTAATAATGGTGGTATAAGAGCAGCAACAACACTAGTATATCGTCATTGTTGGGTGGAAACCTCGTATCTCAAAATGTGTACGTTCTTTCACAAAGTAAAGCCCTGCTTCATCATACGAGGCCGTCGCACAAAAGTAGTAGAAAACAGCAGATCTACAAGCGGTGCGAGGCGTTGTGTGCTTGTAGATCGACTGTTTTCACTAGTTTAAATCGTTTTTAAAATGATAAATGCAAAACGAACGGTTTTGGACATACAAGATTTTCACCTGATAACGACGGTATCTGACCTGTCACTGGAGTAGCGGGAACGCCACCGTCGCCCCCTGTAACGTTGTGGCCCTCGGCTTGGTACCCTAGACATAATTCGGCCCTTGGGGAAAACTAATCGGCCATGCTGCTCATTACAGAAGTGCTTTGAAACGATTAACATTGTATCTTTAGACCCAATGTTTATCAATGTTTTAAAACAGAAAACAAGTAACTGGACTAGAAGAAATGCCAAGAGTCACCTAAATCAGAAGGGCTCATTTAGTTGGGGCGAGTCCGATACTTCCGTGACCACGAGTGCAATTAAGGTCCGTTTCTCAGTGGTTTTGTCAACTATGAAGGTTAAATAACAAACTGAGCTCCCATGTCCCTCGCAAAAATGCGGGCAAAATGTTTGACAGCTAGGGTAATTTTCAGTCTCGTTCACTTACTATACACCATACTATAAAGGAGAAAATCTGCTTTAAGTTGGATGTGAGGGGTCAAACTTTGCTCTCGTGGTCACGGAAGTATCGGATTCGCCACAACTAATTAGTTCATGAAATATCTTGGAAACTATCTCTGCGTTTACATTTTGGCCTGAGGGTGGCGCTACTGTGCATGAATGGACATAGCGTGATTAAAATTAGAGCCCTGCAAGGGACATGTTTTCTTAGTCCCACTCCCATTGGATTTCTAACCATTTCTTTCCAGTCATGGTTTCATTTGTGACTGCCTGCAGTTAACCCATTTAGGGCCTAGAATTATTGAATGCTTTAACCAGTGAAAAATAGCAGATATACAAGCTCACAGCGCGGCACCGAGTGCCGCGCTGCGAGCTTGTAGATCTGCTAAAAAGTCGTGAAAATGTGTGCAAATCTTTAAGCGAACGTTTGTAACTCAAATTTTGCTTCTGGGGGGGTCCCTCGAACTAGATATTTTTTTTGAGATGGGGGTCCGTGGCCAAATAAATATCAGTTTGGGGGTCCTTCTAACTGAGCTCCAGTTAAGTGAAAAGGACCTTTTCTTTGACGATGGCTGGCCAGATTGCTGACATAGAAACATAGGTTTTTCAAAAAGCCTTAGAAGGATTCAAAAGACACTTATAGAATCGGGTCAAAATTCTAATTTTCACGATTTTTCAAAAATAGCAGATCTACAAGCTCGCAGCGCGGCACTCGGTGCCGCGCTGTGAGCTTGTATATGTGCTATTTTTTTTTATAGTTGAAGCATAAAATAATGATACACAATATAATGTGTACCCGTTCTAAATGGGTTAACTTCTGAACGGCTGCTCCTCGCCTGCAGCAAAATACGAGTAGCGTCTAGTCCAGCTGAGGCCCGCAATATTACCATTGGGGACCAAAATAAATTGCTGACAGAAACGTAGAATGTGTGAGAGAGAGAGAGAGAGAGACAGAGACACAGAGAGGAAGATAGAGAGACAGAGAGATAGGGCTCTCACAATATGACATTTTACATGACGATTAATTGTCACTCAAATAATTGCGATCAACGATTTAATTGTGCTTTGGTCGTTGACAATCACATTTCCCTGTGGCTTGTAGGCTTTGAAGTTGCACATGGCAGATATGACATATAACCTAAATATACAAAGAAATGTAAGCCATTTACCATTCGAGGTCGTGGGTTGTTGGCTGATTTACCACTGTTTCAGGGTTGTGGCACGAGGCGAAGCCGAGTAAATTGCTTTTCTACCACTTTTACCATATAAATAAAAGAAAACACAGTTGTAACTTGCAAGGATCTTTAGTTACAATCATTAATTGTTTCAGTGGGCGGGGTCCATGAGCCAACTCAAGGTTGTTGACTGATTTACCACTGTTTTAAGCCAATCAGAATCCAGTATTTGAACATGTGACCACAAAAAGTGGTAGAATACTTATTTGACAACGTTATACTTAGCCGATCTAAAAGCTAGATCTGCTATTTCCACTATTTTTTTAAACGTTTAAAAATATGAACAATTCAACATGTAAACGATTATGATGACAAAATAATTGCGATTATGTCAATTAATTGTGATTAGACGATTATGTAATAATTGTGACAGCCCTACAGAGAGACAACCATTTCAGCACCGCGGACAGCGACACAGTGCACTGGCCTTACTCCTCAACAGCTGGTGATTAGTAGCCTCCTTTGAACAACTTATCCACTTGGATCTATTAACAACTGACTGACATAATAAAGAGGATCATCAAACATGCCCAATTGAATACCATTCTTGTTCACCAAATGCTTTTGGGAAGGTCGGACTCAGCGGCTGGGTTAATGCGTAATCTATAAGTATGACTGTTTTTTTTTCTTTTTTTTTTTTCTTTACTTTACTATATTTTTGTATTTGTGAATTCTTATATCTTTGTTCTTCTCTTTTTGTTTCTGTATAAAATTGCTGATATTGTGATTGTTGTGATATTGTTCTGTCCAAAGATATATCTTACGATAAATGCAAGAACTCTCTGCGTGCGTGTGTGTGTGTAATGTGTAATGGCGTATCTCGAGAACCGTTCGTCCCACTGGCTTCAGATTCGGCACGCGCGTTGCCCGCCGCGGAGTGCAGTGCCCGGCCTCGACCCGACACGATGCATGGTTTTGAGGGAACGGGCGTGAAACGTTCTGAATCTCCGTATGCGGAGCTGATTGTTGACATCAGGCTGTTCTGGAGGAACCGGCGCAAGCACTGACTCATTGTGACATCACTTCACAAAAGGCTCTGCATGCCACATGAGTCAACGAAAAATCTCTGTGAGTGTGTATGTACCGGTATGTATATACTTGTTAATTATATCTTCATATGTACAGTATATGTACAAATCTGAAAAGCAATAAAAAATGTTAATCACCAAAGAATTAGATGCATACTATACATGTGTTTGTAACAAGGTTTCTAAATAACGTTCTCCTCTGCCTTTAGCCATAAGATGAAAGTGTTTACATCGGACCTGCCTTGCTTTGCTTTTGATTTGTAACCTCCTGCTTTGAGTTTCTTTTCAACTTAGTTTGTTGTCTCCGTGCTGTGCTCCATGCTGCAACTGTGCCCCTCCCACACCGCTGCGTGCTTCACGTGCACTATATCTGGTTTACATCTGACAGTGCGGGACCTGCCATTCTCGCCCCCGCATCACTTAACCCTCAAAGACCGCTTTAACTATTGAAAAATAGCAGATCTACAAGCTCACAGCGCGGCACCGAGTGCCGCGCTGCGAGCTTGTAGATCTGCTATTTTTGAAAAAACATGAGTCTTTGAATATCTTTGACCCGATCTTTAACCCGACTTCTAAATCCTTCCTCTGAATCAGTGGTTCTCAAACTTTTTCATGTCAAAGACCCCCAAAATTACAGGTATTTGGCCGTGGACACCCATCTCAAAATATGTTGTTCCAGGGACCCCCCAGAAGCAAATATTTGAGTTAGAAATGTTCGCTTTTAAATAGATATTTTCAAAGAAAAAAACAAATCATGATTTTTCAAAAATAGCAGATCTACAAGCTCGCGGCGCGGCACTCGGTGCCGCGCTGCGAGCTTGTATATCTGCTATTTTTCAATAGTTAAAGCATAAAATAATTCTAGGCCTAAATAGATTAAAAAGCCACGGGGCAGGGTCCGTACCCACGGGAGCCCAATCCCAATGCAAGGCTCTAATTCAAATGCTTAAGGGTTCCAGTGAGCGTGAATAAACGCACATAGTCTTGTGGTAATTGAGCCCACTTGTGTGCTAAATTAAAATTGCCTGGGCGAGAGGAGAGGCCACAGGGGTCACACGGGGGGTGCATCCTCTGGGGAGCATCAATGTGCAAAGCAAATTCAACAGCATCTAGCTGGATGAAATCCCCCTCTGGTGACATCCACCACCCACCTCTGAGACACAGAAGGATCAGACAGAAAGGGCAGGGGCGTCACCAGGGGGGGGGGGGGAGTGGGACTGAGTTACAGTTGTTTCCTGTTGAGATTGGCACATTTCACCCAGGTTTTTTCATCTCACTCACGTCAGTTTGTCTGCTGACCACACTCAGCAACGAAATAAACAGAAAATAAACAAAAATACAAATAAAACAATTCACAGGAGGCAAGCAGTGATCACCCCCATGATGTGCACTGCAATGTGGTTTCAAATGCACCACGTTACAGGCGCTTTTTGAGAGTGAAGAAATAAGAAGACACGTGTGACATGTGTGATCTGGGCAGCTTGCCTCTGGAAATGTGCCAATCTCAATGGGGAACAACGGTACTAGGGCCCAAGGTGGAGGGGCCATAATTATTTTATACTTTAGCGATTGAAAAATAGCAGATATACAAGCTCACAGCGCGGCACCGAGTGCCGCGCTGCAAGCTTGTAGATCTGCTATTTTTGAAAAGTCGTGTGGAAGGTTGTGTGCAAATCTTTGAATAGAAATTATGTATTTTTTAAGCGAACATTTGTAACTAAAATTTGGATTCTGGGGGGTCCCTGGAACTAAATATTTTGAGATGGGGGTCCGTGGCCAAATACATATCATTTTGGGGGTCCTTCACGTGATTTTAAGATGAGTACCCTAGCATCTGTTGGTCATTTCAGGAGTTTACTTAATAACCGTGCATTACAAGTATGTAACTGTTTTAACTGATTGTTGTCAACACTGTTTTTCTTTCTGTATTAATTCTGTTTGTAATCTCGGAATCATTGTAAATGAGGATCTCCCTCAATTGATCTTTTCGAGAAATTAAATAAAGGCTGAATGAATGAATGAAAAGGTTTGAGCACCACTGACAGAAACGTAGGATTTAAAAAAAAAAACATAGGATTTGAAATATTCAAAGACTTGAACACAATAGTGCAAATGTTCACGATTTTTCAAAAATAGCAGATCTACAAGCTCGCAGCGCTGTGCTGTGAGGTTGTATATCTGCTATTTTTCAATAGTTAAAGCACCGAGGGCCCAGAATTTGGCGTGACAACCGAGAAAGGGTAACGTACCACAGGTATATTGGCCATTAGGGGGCGGGGCGACCAGGGCCGTAGCGCGCCTAATCGGCGCTCTAGGCGAGCTCTCTCGAATGCGCCCCCCCACTCCCTGTTGATTTTTGCGGGTTTTGCCGTGAATTTAGTCGGTTTTGGGTCGGTTTTGGGCTGGTTTGGGTCCACTCCCTCCATTTCGGTGCCCCCTCGGCGCCCCCTCTAGGCTGGCGCTCTAGGCGACCGCCTAGTCCGCCTATAGCTAAAAACGGCCCTGGGGGTGACATCTACGGTATCGGATAATAAGGTTGAGAACAGGTGAAGTGTTCCTTTAAATAAAGGCTATTCGTTTAAATGAGCTAAACACAATGCTGGGCACAGAGATCTGCTGCGATACCTCAGTCAGCATAACACTCCACAAATTAACCGGCTCCCCAAGGTTATCACCACACGCACGCGCACACACACACACACACACACACAGACACAGACACAGACACACACACACACACATTCATTAGACTGCAATCTACCACCCCTCCTCCCACTTTGGCCCACACAGACATTTACTTAAAATGTAATTCTGCCCCACTAAATTATTGATACGTGGCCTGCATTTAATTCTGTCATTCATTTCCATGTTAATGTCCTGTTCAAGCTGACAGGCTTCTCTGTAATTATACTACGTTCATCAGCGTCAGCTCCGACATCACAGCATACGTCCTCTTTAAACCATTCAGAATGGGTACAGTACACATTATTGTGTATCATTATTTTATGCTTTAACTATTGAAAAATAGCAGATATACAAGCTCACAGCGCGGCACCGAGTGCCGCGCTGCGAGCTTGTAGATCTGCTATTTTTGAAAAATCTTGAAAATTAAAATTTTGACCAGATTCTATAAGTGTCTTTTGAATCCTTCTAAGGTTTTTTTAAAAACCTATGTTTCTATGTCAGCAATCTGGCCAGCCATCGTCAAAGAAAAGGTCCTTTTCACTTAACTGGAGCTCAGTTAGTCTGTTCTTAAGACACTACTATGTCAGTGGTTCTCAAACCTTTTCATGTGAAGGGTCCCCAAAAATGATATGTATTTGGCCATGGACCCCCATCTCAAAATATTTACTTCCAGGGACCAACCAGAAGCAAAATTTGAGATATAAAACGTTCGCTTTGAAAATACATATATTCAAAGATCTGCACACATTTTCACGACTTTTTCAAAAATAGCAGATCTACAAGCTCACAGCGCGGCACTCGGTGCCGCGCTGTGAGCTTGTATATCTGCTATTTTTCACTACTTAAAGCATTCAATAATCCTAGGCCTAAATGGGTTAAAGAGTAAGGCATCAAGACGCTCTCCAAAACGTCACAGAAGCAGAGGGATATATTTAGTTGCCTTTGTTCTTAATGAAAAGAAAATGCAGATCAAACATAGACGCCATCCTCCTATTGCCATTATAGGTCATATTAATGTGATTAAAAGCAAACATAAAAATAACGATGCCATTCAATGAGCACAGTTCTGAAACACAGAGGGGTCCTGACTCACTGTGATTCTGTCACTATCATTATCAGTCAAGTAAAGTCTGCATTAAATCATTTAGATTGGGTACGCATTATTGCATATTATTATGCTTTAACTATAAAAAAATAGATGATCTACAAGCTCACAACGTGGCACCGAGTGCCGTGCTGCGAGCTTGTAGATCTACTATTTTTGAAAAATCGTGAACATTTGAATTTTGACCCGATTTTGACCCGATTCTATAAGTGTCTTCTAAAGGTTTTTTGAAAAACACATGTTTCTAGGTCAGTGGTTCTCATACTCTTTCATGTCAAGGACCCCTAGAATTATATTTTGTATCAGGGACCCTCCAGAAGCAAATATTTCACAAATGTTCACTTTAAAAATGAGATATTCAAAGACTTGGCACACACTTTCATGATTTTTCAAAAATAGCAGATCTACAAGCTCGCAGCGCGGCACCCTTGTATATCTGCTATTTTTCAATAGTTAAAGCAATCAATAATTCTAGGCCTAAATTGCTCAATAGTAGTTACATACAGGCCGTGTTCTTCTCCTGCAGGGGGCCTCAGTGAGCCACTGATGAAAACTATTCCCAGTCAACTTCCTGTGCCATCCATCACAGCTGCTGCTGCTGCATCCCGGACAAAAAGACAGAAACAAAGAAACAAAGAAAAAAGGTCTGTCTGAACACGAAGACTAGACTGAAGTATCCCGGCGACATGGGTATGGTTTCTCTCCGCAGCAGGAGGTCTGAGGGATCTGCAGGTTTCCAAGCCGTGTCAGGGCTGAGGGTAGCGTGCATGTATGTACAGTATGACATGTACTGTGTGTGAGTGTGTGCGTGTGTGTCTGTGGCTTTGTGTGTGTGTGCGTGCGCGTGCGTGTGTACAGGCATGAGAACAACAGCATCTTACTGTCTATCGTCTCCCTGGCAGATCATGGGGATTATGCAGCCCGGGGAGGCGGAGCCTGCCTTGTTGTCAGTCAGTCACAACTAAAAAGGAGTCCGCCGAGAGAGAGAGAGGCAGGAAGTTGTTTCACAAGTCCACCCGGCTCCACGGCGCCACCACCAGGCTGCCACGTGTTCAGTATTAACAGGGAATCAATCCATAAAAACCTCATGGGACATGCACAATGCAGTAGGTTCTGAATCCTGAATTCCAAGCCCCGAAGAATCTAACTTTTCATCAACCGATCCTGCACCATCGGTCCACACCGTGATCACAAAATGCTTAGATGAGCATAGCTGCTCATGGGCCCTGTGCTGCACATCGTCGCTGTCGGGTGAAAAACTTGTATGTCAAAAAACGTTCGTTTTGCATTTATCATTTTAAAAATGATTTAAGCTAGTGAAAACAGTCGATCTACAAGCACACAACGCCTCGCGCCAGGAGGCGGTGTGTGCTTGTAGATCGGCTGTTTTCACTACTTTTGTGCGACGGCCTGGTACGATGAAGCAGGGCTTCGCTTTGCGAAAGAACGTACAAATTTTAAAACTTGGAGATACGAGGTTTCCGCCCGACAACGATTTGAATACAGTAGTAGGCACTTTTTTATGCAATATAAATATTCATGTCCCACGTTTTCGGAGGCAGTTTGTTTTTTCCTCGCACCATCTTGGGGAGTGGTGACCTGTGCCTTGTTCTGTCATGGCCGTGTGGTCTGTGTGGCGTGTGGCGTGGAGAGTCAGGGCAGTCAGGCTGTCTCGCATGACCTACTTCTTCCCGGGACTCAAGGAGAGATTAGCAGCAAACTCCCCTCTGCCACGGCCGGGCTAATTCCAACGATAAGGTGGCCCGGTCTCTTATCCTCCTTCTAGAACACGCACAAGAAAACGCACATGCCCAATTTCCGGATGAACTGAGTCAGGACGATTCTTATTTACTCAAGATACTACTCGTGGCAAGTAAAAAAGCCATAACTAAGAATTGGTTGCAGAAAAAATGTCCTACTGTAGACCTATATGTTAACATTGTGAAACAACAATTGCATCTTATGGAACAAATGACCGACTCTCTGAGACTCCAAAAGGAGGTAGGAGAAAGGAAATGGGAGAAATGGCTAAGACATTTGGGTAAAGCGACTGATTCTTTATGAAGGTTGATGATATCCAATATAGCATGTTATATAATAATCCTGTAAATATGACAACTGACAACTGCATGTGCCGGGCGTCCCATGACCTCTTTTCTTTTCTTTTCTTATATTTTTTATTTATGTACCTTATTTTTTTATCATTTTTCTGTCTGTCTTACCTATTGTCTTATTGTTTTGTACTGTTGAAAAAAATCTTTGAGAAATAAAGAGTTTAAAAAAAAGAAAACGCACATGCCCACAGTGACACGAGAGGACGAGAGAGTCTCTCTCTCCCGTCATCGCGGCATATTCTCTCATAACCCTCTGGGCAGTGGCGGTCCGGTCACTGCAGTTCACCCTCTCCTCTCCTCTTAGCCCTTTTGACCGTGACGTCACTCTAGAGGATTAACATATTAACATGGCAACAGATGTACTACGACCAACTAAACTACCGCTGGCAGCAACTGTACTTGATTTCTGTTCAGAGACATCAAACTCCAGCGGTCCAACGGAACAGTATGTCCTGCCACAGTGTGCAGGATCAGGGGTGTCGCACCAAATTCTGGACCCTGGGTACAAGGATTCAATGCGGGGGCCCCCATGAATGTTCTTCATAAGGGGAGGGGGTTTAACCCGTTTAGACTGGGAGCGCGTTATTACGCGTTATTTTGTGCTTTAACTATTGAAAAATAGCAGATATACAAGCTCACAGCGTGGCACCGAGTGCCGCGCTGTGAGCTTGTAGATCTGTTATTTTTGAAAAATCATGAAAATTCTTTGTCTTTGGATATTTCAAATCCTTCTAAAAAAATGTTCTATGTCAGTGGTGCTCAAACTTTTTCATGTGAAGGACCCCCAAAATGATATGTATTTGGCCACGGAACCCCATCTCAAAATATTTAGTTCCGGGGACCCCCCAGAAGCAAACTTTGAGTTAGAAATGTTGGCTTAAAAAAATACATATATTCAAAGATTTGCACACATTTTCACGACTTTTCAAAAATAGCAGATCTACAAGCTCGCAGCGTCGTAGCGTGGCACTTGGTGCCGCGCTGCGAGCTTGTATATCTGCTATTTTTTAACGGCTAAAGTATAAAATAATTAAGGCCCCTCCAACTTGGGCCCTGGTAACTCAGTCCCACTTTCCCCCCCTTGTGACGCCCCTGTAAATGATACAATGTGTGCGCTTAAGAAGAGACCATGGGGATGTACTCTATGCTGAAGCACTACAGATGCCTGTTAAGGACTCACTTAAGCTGGCCGCACACTAGCCGATAATCGGGCTATTTAATTACCCCCCCGACAATCGGGCTGCCACCGACTGAAACGGGCCCGACAATCGGGCATGAACGTCGTCTAGCGTGAGGTCTCACAGATCCACTCGGTGCCCAGCTGAGTGGCTCGGAGGACGATCGGGGGTAGCCCGACTCTTTTCAAACATGTTTGATATTTTCCTGGATCAGTACTTGTCTGGAAGACTGGAAGGGCAGCAGGGGACTGAGAGAAAATAGCCGCTGATAGACGCAAGTCTCTGAGCATACATCTGACTGAGTGACAGATCCATCTCTTTTTTTTTCTCTCCACCTCTCCCGGCCTCTGCCTCTCACACACACACACACACACACACACACACACACACACACACACACACACACACACACACACACACACACACACACACACACACACACACACACACACACACAAGCGCGCCCGCACACAGACACACTTTTCATAGCGTCCGTCCGTCCATCAGGTTGTATCATGAATGATTGGGATTTAAATTAAAACTCAACGGCAGCGCATATCAAACATACAGAAGAAAGACCGCGACCAGCACACATCCCTTGCAAGTAGGTGGGACGTTCGCGAACGAATCGAGTATTTTGAACGGCTCTTTGAAATGAACGATGGGATCCGGTTCGCAGTAGGGAGCCGTTCCTTTCTAATGAACAGTGGTGGGAAAATAGCCTACTGCAATCAATGTGGAAATACTCTGCCACAAGTAGAGGTTTTTGGAATGCTAATATACTTGAGTAAAAGTACAAACGTATTGGTATCATTCAATATTTAATTAATGTAGCCTACAGAGTACCAATAGTAGAAAGTAGGCAGAATGTCCTGTTTCACAGATTTTCCAATGAATAAAATGTAGAAAAATCTTTTGAAAAAAGCCGATCTACAAGCTCACAATGCAACAAATGGCAGGTATGTAGGCCTACCTATATATGGCAGAAATAAATGTATATAGGGTTGAAGTTATTTGTAATTATAATCAAAATCTACAAAGTAACTAATGAGCCAGTCTTTTGAACGGCTCTTTGAAAGGAACGGATCCCAGAGATCCGGTTCACTTCAAAGGACCATAAATCCCATCTCTAGGAGTCAAAGAAGTACACGCCCATCCTGATCTACAAGCTTACAACGTGGCACGGGACAGACACAGTTTGGTCTTGGAGATCTTGTTCTGGGTGCGCTACACAGTCATACGACTAATCATAAATCAGGCACCATCAGCCTGTTCAGCCATGAGAAGGACGGAGCGGTGCTTTAGCGCAGGAGAGAGAGGGGATGTCAGAGTTGGATGTACATGAAACGTGTCAAGTGAACTCATATCGTCAAAATAGGACACAACTTCCATATTGAAGCTTTTTTTTTTTCGTTGCGTGAGGCGGTGTTGTGTGTTGAGTCAGTGGATAACGTCATGTGTTTGTATGTGCGTGTGCGTGCGTGTTGCAAAGCACAGCTCTCAGAACACCCCCGTGGCATCTTGTATTCATTATATTATTTATTATTGCTGTGTGCGAGCCCGACTCAATCGGGATAGAATCCTGTAGCGTGCGGAGCGCCCGACTGTTCAAAACGGCTAGTCTGAGTCCGTTTAGATTATCTGGTAAAATAATCTGAAAAAATGATCCTGTAGTGTTTAATTCTACCCGATTCAGTCGGGCCCGATTATCGGCTAGTGTATGGCCAGCATACAGTCATTATATTCAATGCTGATAGACACACACAGTATTATCCCCAGATACCCACTGTAGGAGTACAATCTAAATATAATGTACAATCTACCAGTTACTTTACATTCATGCATATATTCACAGGTAGATTGTACATTTATACTTATCATTATATTGATAGAAGAATAAAGTATGTTAACTCAGTCACACCAAGTGCAGATGTCTAGTCTAGTGAGAGACTGACCACACCAAGAACTATGAATATCACTTTTCTTCAGAAATCATTCAAACTCAACTATAACACACCACACCACAACTCTAACAATGACAGCGGCAAACAATATCGTCGTTGACGGGTGGAAACCTTGTATGTCCAAAACCGTTCGGTTTGTATTTATCATTTTAAAAATGATTTAAGCTAGTGAAAACAGCCGATCTACAAGCACTGTGTGCTTGATTTGAAACTTGGAGATATGAGGTTTCCAGCCGACAACGACGATATATCGGGATCACGTTCAGAGCAATTTGATGAACAACAGAAACACACATCAAAAATCCATCCGAATTTACACAATGTCATGTTTAACACATCGCTCATGTTTACATGTTGTTATCATGTTGTTATCATGTTGCTTCACACTTTAGTCTGAGGAAGAGCTTTGTGCTCGAAACGTCACACAGTGTGTTTGGTGCAATAGAAGCACTTATCGCATTGGAGCCCTTAGTGTGCGAGCGTTTATTTATTTATTTTCACTATACCAGTCGTTGCTCAGCACCTGCCCAATTTGGGTTGGGGATGCGCTCATACATGTTGTTATCACTCATCAATGTGGATATTCACAACCCTTTATAGGAACAGGATTCGAACCCGCGACACAGTGTCAGGCTGGCATTGCAGCCTATAGGGTGCCCAGACCACCACGCCTGCGGCCCGGGCCATAATTCACCCTTTGTCAGCCTTCTGATTGGTCCCTGACTGACCAACCAGCTGGCTCTTTCTGCCTTGTCCCGCCCTGGTTCTTCCTTATTTATGTTGAATTTGCTAAAACAGAATTTTTGGAGAAATAAAAACATTTAAAAACATGTCACTATACTGCACCTGAGACGCTCCTTGTTACTGAAACCAAGTTTAAAATGAGAATTGAATACACCAAATAACAATAAGAAGCAACTGAATTTCAATGGTAGTGGATGGAGAGAAAGGACTTTTGTCCCACCAAGACATAGCAACCAATGGGTGCGAAGAGGTGGCGGGACAACGGGCGGGACTTGACAAAAGGTGAATTATCATTCTTGGTGGGGGTAATTTATATGTTTTTATATTAAATGTCACCTTTAATCTTCAGATCTCTCTGCTCTTACAGTACGTGGATCTATCCTGTGTTTCACACTTACTGCTGTCGCTGCTACGACACCTGAATGTCACCACAGGATCAATAAAGGTTTATCTTATCTTATACAGGTAGAGACAGATAGGACTCTGTGAGCTAAAATCACACTCAGGGTTATCTTCCATCCTGACAGTGGTGAAGACAGGAGCAGACAGAGCAACAGACAGTGATGTGGACAGGAACAGGAGAGTGCCAGAGATAATAAAGCCAGTGGTGTGACAAATAATACAGACAGTTGCTATGGAAATGTCTAGAGTCTTCTTGCAAAAATATCACTCCCCCAAGATTAATGTAATGTTGTACAATGTTTGGTGTTATGTACAGTATAAAGCCCTTTTGTATTATTTAATTAAATATACAATTAAATAAAACAAAACATTGAAAGCAGAGCGACAACTTGGGGGTGATCGCGACAGGGCAGAGGGTCAGACAGGTCAGCTAGGGTTTCCTAAACGTTCCCATGCCAAGGATCCCCAAAAAGCCCCCCATCCCCAATTATTGTGAAATGGCTTACAAAACCTCACAAATGTCAAATTGGCCCACCTGGTGGGCTGTACTTTGAAAACATGGGATAGAAGCAGTGGTGTACAGTAGGTACATTTGCTCAAGTACTGTACTTTAATTTTGAGGTACTCTTACTTTACTGGAGTATTTCCAATTTTTTTACTTCTACTCCACTACATCTCAGAGTACTATTTGAAAACTTTGGTTACTAGTTATCTTGCATATATATAAATTATAATATTATTAAAACATAACCACATTAGCCCTATTTTATACCCAGGCTATTTGAAAATAGCAGATCAACAAGCTCCCAACACGTCGTATCGCGACACGTTGTGAGCTTGTAGAGCGGCTATTTTCAAACATGTACTTTACTTTTGGTACAGTACTCAAAGTACATTCTGATGCCAACACTTTTGTACTTTTACTCAAGTACATTTTGAATTACGGACTTGTACTTGTAACAGAGTATTTCTATATTGCAGTGTTGATACTTTTACTTAGTAAGTAAAACATGTAGGTACTTTTTCCAAGACAGGATAGAACAGTGGTTCTCAACCTCTTCAGGCCCAAAATAGTCATAGTTGAACTGGGGACACCCCCCCCCCCCCCCCCCCCCACCCTGACGAGCACTACTAGCAGATCTACATGCTCACAACGCCTTGCAACGCGAGGCGTTGTGAGCATGTAGATCAAAATTCATGTAGCATGTAGATCAAAATTCTCCAATATTCGACAATTTTGCCAATGTTTACATTTTCATTTTAGTGGTATTAAAAAAGGTCTCAAAAGCCTTTATACACTTTTTTGTTTGTTTACTGTTCGAGTGATAAAACAATGTTGCACATTAAGTTAGTCATCTGGGGACCCCCCTGGGGGATAGAAGACTTACAGGGTACTGCACGGAGGTAGAGGTTCTCCCGGATGATCTGTTGAAGCTGACTGTCCATGGAGCCCGGCGTGAAGCACTTGCTCAAATACAACCTGAGGTCTTTGCACAACGTGGAGCCTGAGGGAGACACAAGATACAGAGAAAAATCACACCTAGTGTGAAGTGAGTGGTGCCATTTACAGTATGAGTAGATTTCATCAGATGTAGGCCATATCCAGGCCAGATGTAGGCCACGCTTCAGTTCTTCAGTTTGGAACACGTTTTTCCAATCGGTTTTTGACCGGACAAAGCCAGCCCTGCAAGCCAAATGACGTCATGATGACGTTATGATAACGTCCTCACGTGACTCCGGTGAAGTTCAGAACTAGGCCAGATCACAGCCCATATATGGGGATGATCTTGACGTCATTACCAGGACGTCATATGGACTTATCCAGGATTATTGTTATTGTTTGTAATGTTAGTTAAAATATGAGCACTAGTTATGATATTTATCTGGCCTCGATTGGACCCTCTCTGATTAATCCAGGACGTCCATTTTCATGGCCAGGATTTATGTTTGTTGAAATCAGGTGATATTCCAGGCCAGATCTGACTAGTCATGGTTTGACTTGATCTGGCCCCAATCGAGACGTCACTGATTGGTCCAGTTCCTGACCTACCCTTGCTGGGAGGTGTTGGAGCTGGAAAAAGACATCTGCAAGCAACAGCAGTCTCATATCGGTTAAGTGTTTATGGCCCATGAAACAGATTGACAGCTTAAGCTAACATACGGTAGGCACCAAGGTTCGTAGTCACCGGGTTGGAGTTATCGCTGTCATCTGCAAATGACCCTTTCATGAGCACGCACACACTCGCACACACACACACACACACACACACACACACACAAACACACACACACACACACACACACACACACACACACACACACACACACACACACACACACAAGCACGCATACACCTTCTAAACACCTCAATATCCCAAATATTTCACAGAGCATTTTCCCGTCTCGTATGCGTATCCTAATAACGCGCAGTCGTGTATCACATAAAACTAGTGAAGCTTCCGGCGGTCCGTAACTGGATCAGAGCTGATCAGCAGCAGACCTTCTATCCCTCATGCCTGATCTATTAACCCGTTTAGGCCTAAAAATGATTGAATGCTTTAACCAGTGAAAAATAGCAGATATACAAGCTCACAGCGCGGCACCGAGTGCCGCGCTGCGAGCTTGTAGATCTGCTATTTTTGAAAAAGTCGTGAAAAATGTGTGCAAATCTTTGAATATATGTATTTTCAAAGCGAACGTTTGTAACTTACATTTTGCTTCTGGGTGGTCCTTGGAACTAAATATTTTGGGATGGGGGTCCGTGGCCAAATACATATCATTTTGGGGGTCCTTCACATGAAAAGGTTTGAGAACCACTGACAAAGTAGTCTCTCAAGAACAGACTAACTGAGCTCCAGTGAAGTGAAAAGGACCTTTTCTTTGACGATGGCTGGCCAGATTGCTGACATAGAAACATAGGGGTTTTCAAAAAGTCTTAGAAGGATTCAAAAGACACTTATAGAATCGGGTCAAAATTCTAATTTTCACGATTTTTCAAAAATAGCAGATCTACAAGCTCGCAGCGCGGCACTCGGTGCCGCGCTGTGAGCTTGTATATCTGCTATTTTTCAATAGATAAATCATAAAATAATGAAACACAAAATGTGTACCCGTTCTGAATGGGTTAATTTCATCTCAAGAGCTTTATGGCCTTTGATGACAGGTCACTTGGCGTTATGGATGGCCCTGAGTGCATCACAGTGCTTGTCACTCTGACAGACGACCGGTCCTGCAGCCGCCGCCGCACCCCCCACCCAGTGGCGTCAGTTCAGAAAAGGCTAAGGTATGGCAACATGACTGGTGTCTTGCACGCGCGCGACAGGCACGATACATTTATTCTAAGAAGTATATTCTATTTTCCCCCCCCGTTTCTACGGTTTCTTGGGCTGGATATGGCAGCCTGGAACGGTTGTTCAAGTGCAGCTGAACTTGGCATGTTAGTAAACGTGCCACAATTAACAATAATGCATTGCACCTGTGTAGCTGACCTGCGGAACCTGGGAATATACCATTTTGTCAAGATGGGGAGAATAAAAGTGTGGAGAATATAATTATAATACCTTGTTAAAGTGACCATTTTGTTAAATTTTGCATTTGCAGTTATTTTACTGTAATTTAACAACATAATAACCAGCACAGATAGACAAAGAGACAGAGGATTTATATTTAAAAGTAACTTTTATTTCCCCCCCTGGACCCAGGGTATGGCAGCTGCATACCCCTGCCATACCCAATTGACGCCCCTGCACCCACCCGCCCACCCACACAACCCCAGGCCACCGTCTGCTACAGTGGCTCTGCCCAGTAGCCTGATTGAATTTGTTGGCCGATTAAAAAACATGTAATAAAAACTTTATCAGCCGAGGCAGTCGACTGCACACGCACATACAGTATGACCGGTCACATTTCGTCGTTGTCGGGTGGAAACCTTGTGTGTCCAAAACCGTTTGTTTTGCATTTATCATTTTCACTACTTTTGTTTGACGGCCTTGTGTGATGAAGCAATGCTTTACCGGTCACATATTGTCGTTGTCGAGTGGAAACCTTGTATGTCCAAAACCGTTTGTTTTGTATTTATCATTTTAAAAGTGATTTAAACTAGTGAAAACAGCCGATCTACAAGCACACAACGCCTCGCGGTGCGAGGCGTTGTGTGCTTGTAGATCTGCTGTTTTCACTACTTTTGTGCGATAGCCTTGTGTGATGAAGCAGTGCTTTACTTTGCGAAACAATTTACAAATTTGAAACTTGGAGATACAAGGTTTCTGCCCGACAGTGATGATATTATATGGTCAATGCAATTGGCCTTGAAGTACTGTACAATGTAAAGCCTTCGCCTGCAGCGTTTTGGGAGAAACTCATTTTGCCTTTGCCTCGTACTAATGAAGTACATTTCCCAGAAATGTACTTCATTAATAGAATCTGAAAAGCGGCTTCATGATGTTTACTGTATACAGTATAAAACCCATGACTAGGGATGGGACGTTAAGCGATAGTATTGTTTATCGCGATAAAAAACACTCACGATAATCGTATCGTGGAGATTTAATTCACCGTGATATCGTCCTCCGTCATGCACTGGGATCAATTCGTCTTTTATTTGCCGAGCTGCATATCCGGTACCACTTAAACCCTCTATAATTGGTAAAAGGTACTTATGATATACGTACTTGATACAGTCTTTTTTTCACTCTATCAAATGTCTTTGCCAAAAAATAGCAGATCTACAAGCTCACAACGCGTCGTAACGCGACACGTTGTGAGCTTCTAGATCTGCAAATTTTTTGGCAAATGTTCCACCCCATGGATAATGGATTTTGATTATCGCGATAATATCGTAAATAGCGATTTCTTTTGTCACACTAATCGTGATATGAAATGTTCACATCGCCCCATCCCTACACGTGACAGCTTGAGCTTACAGTGAGAGCTTACATGGTTGTTTTATGGCGAGCTGTCATGACAGGATCAAACGCGCATGGATGGTCAGACAGACATCTTTGTACATGGTCAGGAGGTTGTCCTGTACAGTATGGGCTGCCATTAACCCATTCAGGCCTAGGATTATTGAATGCTTTAACCAGTGAAAAATAGCAGATATACAAGCTCACAGCGCGGCACCGAGTGCCGCGCTGTGAGCTTGTAGATCTGCTATTTTTTGGAATTAGAGTCGTGAAAATGTGTGCAAATCTTTGAACATAATGTATTTTCAAAGCGAACGTTTGTAACTCAAATTTTGCTTCTGGGTGGTCCCTGGAACTAAATATTTTGAGATGGGGGTCCGTGGCCAAATAAATATCATTTTGGGGGTCCTTCACATGAAAAGGTTTGAGAACCACTGACAGTAGTCTCTCAAGAACAGACTAACTGAGCTCCAGTTAAGTGAAAAGGACCTTTTCTTTGACGATGGCTGGCCAGATTGCTGCTGCCATAGAAACATAGGTTTTTCAAAAAATCTTAGAAGGATTCAAAAGACACTTATAGAATCGGGTCAAAATTCGAATTTTAACGATTTTTCAAAAATAGCAGATCTACAAGCTCGCAGCGCGGCACTCGGTGCCGCGCTGTGAGCTTGTATATCAGCTATTTATCAATAGTTAAAGCATAAAATAATGATACACAAAATGTGTACCCGTTCTAAATGGGTTAAAGTGAACTACGACCTTCATGACAGGCCTCAAGGTTACGCATCCGAGATACCCAAGAAGACACTGAGTGAAACGTCTAAACCCCTGACGGCCGGGCGTGCCTTGTGCGCAGCCTGTAAAAATATAATTGTGCATGAATTCTATCTGCTACACCAGGAACACAATAATTGCGCACACAAGTTGTTGCAGGACTTGAGAATCATCTACCGTATGAATATGGGTGGGTCTTTGAATGCTACATCATAGCCTTCACTGTCTTGTTACGTAATATGTAGGCTATTGATAATAATACAGTTACTTGTTCTAATTGATAAATCTAACTTTTATGCAATCAGAATATTTTATAAACATCGCACATGTTGTGAAATCACATCCACAAGCGTTGTGAGCATGTAGATCGGCTATTTTCACTATTTCTTTACAATTTCTGCCCCCAATAATTGAATTTGTAATTTTAGAGGTATATTAAAAAGTCCTTAAATTGTCACTTTAGAAATGTGATACACTTAAAGAGGCGGTGCCATAGTTTTGTACTTTTTCTGGTTTTCATGTGTCTAGGAGGTTGACAGTACTTCATTAGACCCCCTGGTGTGGTTGTTATGAGCAATTATGTATTCTCTTTGTATTTGTTTTTTTCCCTGGAGGCTGTCACCTTGTGGGTCAAAAGTGCCGGTCCAAGAACACAGATACAATTACATCACAGAATCAACTCCTCCCCTAATTACCATTCACCAAACACTGTGGGGTGTGGCTAACTTCAGCTGGGTCACCACCCACCATCACAACCAGGCATACTAATGAACTGGTGGGTGTGGCCACATAAAAACCTAATTTTAACTCTTTCTGTACACAAAAAAATCTTCCTCCTAGTATAATCATAATACCTGATAATCATGTTTTAGAGGGGGGGAAAATTATGGCACCCCATCTTTAAACGCTATGTTGGTTTGTTTACTGTTGAGTGAGGAAACAATGTTACTTTGCACATTATGTTAATCATCTGGTGGGGGACCCCCCCCTGGGGGTCCCGACCCACAGGTTGAGAACCACTGGTCTATGGAACGCACTCATTTCTGGCAAAAGATTAAGAATGTTCCCGAGAGACAAGATGACAGACATAAATGTATTCCTATTTGGCGGATATACTCCTGTAGAGAACAACACGGTCTCATTTGAGGAACTTGGGAACTGCAACCAGTGCACCGTCCCAGAGAGGCTTGGCTGAGAGGAGAACGGAGAATAGAAGGGTGTAACGATACATTTTAACAGCGATACGATTAGGGCTGCGAATCTTTGGGTATCCCACAAGTCGATTCAGAGTCGATTCTTGGGGTCACGATTCACAATTTTTTTCGATTCTTTCAAATCCAAACGATTCGAATTCAGAAATGATTATTTTCCGATTTAAAAGCGATTCTCTATTCAAAATGAATCTCTATTCAAAACAATTCTCTATTCAATTCATATATCAGGATCTACTCCAGTCTGCTGGCATGAAAGCAGAGTACATTTACGTAGCTTTTATAATTGTAAAGGTTTTATCAACTTATTGCAATTATGTAAACACACAAAGGTAAATCCAAGACAACATGGCTGATTTATTCATGCTTACACACATTCTTTTAACGTGTACAAACACAACATGATATCTAATACATTATCGTAATAAAAAAAAATCATAATACAAATCATAAAATAAAAATCATATCTAATAAATAATATCTAATAGAAAATTGATTTTTGGAAAATGAGAATCGATTCTGAATCTTACCATGTTAGAAACACGATTCAAATTCGAATCGATTTTTTCCTGCACCCCTAGATACGATACGCATCACGATACATGGTTAACGATACGATACATGGACAATATTGGTTCATTCATGGTGATACGATCGATGATTTAAAATCGGTATAGTAACTATTTAGCAAAGAAATGAAATCTGTGTAAAACGTGTAAGAAATCTATTATGGAAGTAAATGCTGTGATTATCCAGCAAATACATGGACATTATATTTCAACACATATGGACAAACCCACCTTGACATGAACACAGAGATTACACACATGTATCTATAGACTCCTCTTTTCATTTTTTTTTTTTTGTGCCAATCCCGAGAAGACTCGTGAAAAGTACTCGAGTACCCGGAGTGCCAATCCCGAGTATACTCGTGAAAAGTAATATATTACTGTAACGGCGGTTATATTACCGAGTACAATGGCGGAAGGTCCGGAGCCGAAATCCGTCGCTGATTTCTCATCATCACGGCTCCACGAGCACAAAATAGTCATCCCATAACATTGAGGTGGACGGGGGATCTCATCTTTAATGTCCATTATCTCAAAACTACACTTTAGAAGCGAAGATGGAGGCAGATGCTCGCTTATGTTACACATGTATAAAAGCTCCGGTCCGCCATTACACAACTCCACGTGGACTACGATCGCTTCCTGTGAATGACGCGATGACGTCAGACCGGAAGTGTTTACGCTGTGGACTTCTGGCCTTCAAAATAAGATAACGGGAGTGAATGCAGCCTGAGGGTGGCATCGTGGACTTTATAATCCGTTAATTTCAGGAGCACTAAATTAGTTAAAATGGCTAGATACAAGGCACAAATACTTAAGTTTCCATACAATCGATTATTTACATTGCAAAACGATTCGATACCAATTACCGCATTTTAAAACGATACGATACGATACAAAGCCAAAATGGTAAAAATTCACGATTCAGTTACTATATCGTTACACCCCTAGAGAAAAGCAATCTTGCAACAGCCAACATTTTGGGGGACACAGCGGGAGCAAGTAGCCTTCATATGAATTAACTTATTAATGTCAATTTAAAATGTATTAGGGCTGCCTCATTTCATCTTGATCATTTAACATTTCGTCAAGTTCGGTGAGAAAAAAAAAACTGACAGCATGAGTCTGCAGTTTTTGATTCTTCCAACTGTTGTGAGGAATAGAAACACAAATTGAGCTTTCCTGAAAATGAGTCCTGAAAGACTGGCAAATTTGAAATCCTTTGATAAAATATATTGTCGTTAATGTTTTTGGTGACATAATGTATCTACTGTGAAAATAAGAGGATATACAAAACTATTAAATAATTGATTTTTTGCAACAACATACTTATGCCTATGAAAATGACTCCATTCATATTTTAGGACAGTGGTTCTCAACCTGTGGGTGGGGACCCCTAGGGAGGTCCCCAAATTATTTTGGTGGGTCCCCAGATGTTTAACTTCATGTGCAACATTGTTTTCTCACTCAAGAGTAAACAAACCAACTTAAGGTTTAAATGTATAGAGGGTAACTGCACACTTCTAAAGTGACAATTTAAGGACCTTTTAAGACCTCTAAAATGACAAATTAAACATTGGTCAAATGATTAAATATTAGAGGCAGAAATTGTGAAAATAGCCGATCTACATGCTCACAACGCCTCGCGTTGCGAGGCGTTGTGAGCATGTAGATCGGCTATTTTCACAATAGAACCGTGTTACACCAAATGTAATGCCTCAACTCTTAGTGCTCGTTAGGGTGGGGGGGGGGGGTCCCCAGTTAAAATACGATTATTTTGGGTGTCGCTGCCTGAACAGGTTGAGAACCACTGTTTTAGGACATGCACACCTGGTGTAGCTGCTCCATTTGACATCAATTGGAACTTTCCAGGCGCATAGTACGTGCGCAGTAAATTCCACCCGCGGACGCGCATTGTAGCTGGGGCCGTGACGCTGCCAGAGATAATACATGGATCATTTACCGCACTGTTCTGTTCTATCCAGCAACAGTATCAGCTCTAATGCCTCACGACAGCCGGGGACAGCATCCTGTCCAAATCAGATTTTTAGGCCTTTCCAGATTTGGAATCAGATTATGTTATGTTAAGTCTGAAGAGCATAAAAGTAAAACCACATGGAAACTGTGGTTAAAAACCTGAATCATCTGTGCTTTCAAAACATGAATACACAAATCCAATCTGATCACTTGCAAATAACAGCGTGGACAATCCAGTCCTGAATATAGGATTTGAGAAGCAAATGTCCGCAGTTCTGAACAAAACCTTGGCTCTGAAGGAGGAGGGGGGTGTGTGGGGGTTTTGGGGCAGTCCTGGCAATGTGAGCTCATCCATCACTGTCTCACAGTGCAGGGGCGTCACAAGGTTGGGGAAAAGTGGGACTGAGTTACTAGGGCCCAAGGTGGAGGGGCATGGAATTATTTTATACTCTAGCTATTGAAAAATAGCAGATATACAAGCTCACAGTGTGGCACTCATTTTTGAAAAGTCGTGAAATTGTGTGCAAATCTTTGAATATATGTATTGTTTAAGCGAACATTGTAACTCAAATTATGCTTTTGTGGGGGTCCCTGGAACTAAATATCCTATTTTGAGATGGGGGTTTGTGGCCAAATACATACATTTTTAGGGTCCTCCACGTGAAAAAGTTTAAGCACCACTGACATAGAAACATAGGTTTTTCCAAAAAACCTTAGAAGGATTTGAAATATTCAAAGACGTGCACACATGTTCACGATTTTTCAAAAATAGCAGATCTACAAGCTCGCAGCGCGGCACTGAGTGCCACGCTGTGAGCTTGTATATCTGCTATTTTTCAATAGTTAAAGCACAAAATGTGAGTGGATCCTTGTACCCAGGGCCCAGAATTTGGTGCGACTCCCCTGAGCGCTACATGCAGTCACAGGGAGGACCGGCCACACTTCACAATGATAATGTATCCACTGGTGGCCGAGGGACCAGGAATAACGCCTCTCATTTATACTACTTTGGCCCGATTTAGCCATCAATCCTGTCCGGCAAGGCCATGGTGAGGCGTGGGTCAGGTGACACAGCTTGTGGTGACATATTGCTCTGTTCAGAGACCCAACCCCCCCCTCCTTTATAAATACCAAGGCCCCTGGAGGCTGACGGACAACTGTATTGCCACATCAGCCTCAGCGCGCTTGTCATGTGTTGTCATCAAGAATTCTGACCTCCGGGGCCTTCACGTATTGACCCGTCGCCTTGACACGTCCAGACTAATTAATGACAGTGGTGGACAAAGTCAATTGAGGAGTAAATGCTAGAGTATTCAAAAGTACAAATTATGGAGATCTTTCTTTTTTAAAGGAGCTATAGTGAAAAACGGATGCTAAAATAAAAATAATGTTTCGAAAATATTTTCTATAGTTTCTATTCAAAAAGTACCACAAAAAATGTCAAATATTGATAAAATAATCATTTTGGCCATTGTCAGGCTGACTTTGTTTACATCCCTCTTCTATTCTTTTATATGGATTGATAAGGGATGTAAACAAAGTCAGCCTGACAATGGCCAAAATGATTATTTCATCATTATTTGACGCTTTCTGTGGTCATTTTTGAGTAGAAACACACATATGAAGCTTAATCTTTTATAAAATATTTTCGAAACATTATTTTTATTTTAGCGTCCGTTTTTCAAGAAAAAGTTGACTATAGCTCCTTTAATAATTGAAGATTTTCTAAGACAATTTGAAAAAAATATTTAATTAAAATGAATCGGAAATGTTCAATATTGACAAATACAATATCTCACAACGCATTGTGAGCGTGTAGATCAGCTATTTTCACTTTTTGAAGTAGGGCTATAAAGGGATATTTCACTTTTAAAAAATCATTTAATCAGGGTTTTATGAAAACCCTGGACAGATTTTAATTTGCTTGATTCAATATTTAGATATTCGATATAAATGTTATCAGGCCCATTGTAACTTCAAACTCCATTTTAACCATGATAGATTCATCAAAAACACCCACACCCAAAAAAATAATCTCTCAGTTGAACACATTTTAAATGTGTGAAACTTTTCCACCCATTTTATATGAGTAAATGTATATATGGGATATATGTAGTCCCAAGTCAAATCTACATTCAATGCAATGCATGTTGTTCAATTAGTCCAACTCATTTTCATTAACTTAAGCCAAGTTAATTATATGAACTTAATTAATTTACGTTTGTCCAACTCAAACAAATGTTAACGTAAATGTGTTGGTTCACCTCATTTTTATGGAATTAAGCTAAGATAAATTTACATAAGAAGAGTTCGATTTCAGGTTTTCTTCTGGATGATTTGTTTCAAGTTTTACAATATCAACATACAGATGCATAATGGATATATGCAATAGCAGTGATTATTGAATAATCAGAACATTTAAGAGAAAACCAACGCAATAACCTCAAAGTTACCATGAGTTCTTCTCTTTTAGCCTAGCATGGGGAGGGAGCTCAAGCTTAAACTAGCAGCCTAGCAGTTAGGGTTAGGGTTTAGGCTCAAATACTGACAAATCAAATTCTGACATATGACAGTCATCTTGCCAAGGCAGACACATTGATATGATACATTTAGCATTTTTAGCTCCCGAAAGCTTAAACATTTCCCTGAAAACCTCGAAAAATGCTGTTCCCAGCATGCTTTGCATAACATGTGACCAACTTATTTGACCAATCAAGGGAAAGGGCTGGAGTCACTTCTCAGATCTGTAAAATGTACTTAATAAAATTGAGTTGGATTCAAACAATATTCTCAGAATGATTTCAGCCTTAAAAACTACTCAATAAAATTGGTGAGAGGTGTGGTTTATGGGACTCTGGGAGTTTTCATTGGAACTCATTTTCAATGTGTTTTTAAATTCCATTACTAAGATTTGAGTTACATGAATGTAATATAAATGCATAATGTTAAATGAATAGATTTTGTATAAGCCCTATTAATTACATTTGAGTTGGAACAATTTAATAAAAATGCATATATTGTAAATGTATATATTTAAGGTAAGCACGATTAATATTTGTTCAGTTACATCAATTCAATACATTTGCATATATTATAATTAAATACATTTAAATAAAGCCAACATAATGTAAATGTATCACATCTGGCACTATTAATAATATTTGAGTTATATCAATTAAATGTATATGCTTATGCCTTGAAGTGAAGTAATTAAATAAAGCAAACATAATTTATATGTGTCACATTTATAGGGGGGTTGAATCAGTTTTTTGGGTGCATTATATTTTCTGGTGACTCATAATACCCTCCTAATACGTGAGCAGGTGTTTTTCCAATAACGTTTTTTTTTTTATTGTATTGCATTTTTTCCATTTCCCCAAAGAATTATTACAAATAAATGAAAAACTTTATCAAAAAACATGATAACATTAACATCAAATATCTAAATACTGAATGAAGCAAAATAAAAACTGTCCAGGGTGTTCATAAAAGCCTGATTAAACAATATAATGACCAAAAGTTATTTTGAAAGTGAAATATCCCTTTAAGTGGTTCATTTATAATACTAGAAGCTCGGCCGCCCGAGTGTCTAGTCGGCGCCCTGGCCAACTCAGGAACAATGTAAATAGGGAATGAATGCCCCGCCCTTTAATGCAAACCCCATTATACCTGTTGTCATAGGATCTGTTTTGACCATCTGTTTGATATGGAGTTATCTGTCTCTCTACGTCCATTTTATGCCCACATATGGAGATCTCTGTAGGACCCGTATTGACCATCTGTTTGCCTGTGTCCATTTATGCGTCTAGTCGGTGCCCTGGCCAACTCGGGAACAATGTAAATAGGGAATGAATGCCCCGCCCTTTAATGCAAACCCCATTATACCTGTTGTCATAGGATCTGTTTTGACCATATGTTTGCATGTGTCCATTTATGCCCATATATGGAGATATCTGTCTGTCTACGTCCATTTTATGCCCATATATGGAGATCTCTGTAGGACCCGTATTGACCATCTGTTTGCCTGTGTCCATATATGGAGATATCTGTATCTGTCTGTCTGCATCCATTTTATGCCCATATATGGAGATCTCTGTATCTGTTTGTCTGTGTCCCTTTATGCCCATTATGGAGATCTCTGTATCTGTCTGTGCCTCCGACTGTGTTGCAGACACAGTGCCGGTTCCCCCTTTAATGCAAACCCCATTATACCTGTTGTCATAGGACCCGTTTTGACCATCTGTTTGCCTGTGTCCATTTATGCCCATTGACTCATGTGGCGTACGTGATGTCAGAGCCTTTTATGAAGTGATGGCACAATGAGTCAGCGCTTGCGCCGATTTCCTCCGGAACAGCCTGATGTCAACAATCAGCTCTGCATAAGGAGATTCCAAACGTTTTGCGCCGGTTCGGGAAAACCGCGCGTCGGGTCGAGGCCCGACACTCCGCGCCGCGGCGGGGAACGTGCATGCCGAATCTGAAGCCGGTGGGACGAACGGTTCTCGAGATACGCGGATTACATACAGACAGACAGAGATGTGTCGCATTTATAGATAGATATGTCTGTAAGTTTGGGGCCCAAGAATCCCTTCGTAGAAATGTAGTGGAGTCAAACGTTCAATATTTCCATTGGAAATGTAGCGGGGAAAAAACACTCTTAAATCCACAGTACTCAATAACCCCTACCATAGTTACTGTCCGTTTGTTTGCTGTAACAACAGCAAATCAGTGACAGAATGTTATGGGCTATATATCTGGCCAGTCACAGAGTCTGAGACTCCGGCAGATTACGGTTGACTGGAAACAAATGTGAGAGATTCTTCTTGACGTTGTAGCATAATGGAGTCTAAAAGAATGTCAAATATAATCCCTAAAATTGTCTTTAATAGTGAAGTGGCAGCTGGAGTGCTATTATGTCCTTTTCAAGCAAGGTTATTAGTTAAATGGAGTGTGTGGGGAGATTTGCAGAAGTAGAAGGAAACTAAACAAAACTGGGTTGTGTGTTACAAAACGTAACTAAAACAAAAAATGAAATAAAGAATGTCTCTAGCTTTCATCTTTGACAATATTTCATAATAAGCCCAGTATTTTGGGTGGACATGAATTCTATCTTCATTTTATTTTAATGGTACTGTATGTTTAAAAAAAAAAATCTGACCTTTTTGAATCTCTCCACTGACTAATAATACCACCCCCCCCCCCCAAAAAAGGGGGAAAAAAAACTATAACTGAGACAAAAACTAATAAAAACAAAGGCTTTCCACTAAATAAAAACGAAACTATCAAACCTCTCAAAAATGTATTAAAACTAAAACAAAAACTAATGTAACTAATGAAATAATTGCGCAGTTTGCTACATTCACACTCTGCCGTCACACTGTCCAGAAAGGCTGCGACTAGCGTATTTAAAAGACGGATAGCCCTACCTGGCGACACCGTCTTCATGCGAATGGGATGGGGACAGGAGTTGAGGACACCTCTGACGTCTCCCAGTGTCATCCCCAGCACAGGCGTCCCCCCGATCTCCAGGATCACGTTGCCCACGGTGAGCCCTCCCCCGGGGGCCGAGGTGACGAACGGAAACTCCCCGTAGTCCGCCCCGCCGCCGATGGCCACGCCCAGGTCGCCGGGGTTCCCGACCAGCGGCACGAAGCTCTCGTGCACCTTGGAGCGCCAGTGCAGCTTCTTCACCGCCGCCTTAGACATGACAAACGAGCTGGGGGGAGGAGAGAGGGAGGGAGGGGGAGGGCCACGGAGTGGGGGAGGAGAGAGAGGGAGGGAGGGAGGGCCACGGGGGAGGAGGGAGAGGAGGGGTGAGACAGAGGAAGGTGCCAGACAGAAAAAGCACAGTGTCATTTTACAGAACTTCAGAAGGTGACATCTTCACGACCAGGGGCGTCACAAGGGGGGGAAGAGGGGGGGGAGTGGGACTGAGTTACTAGGGCCCAAGGTGAAGGGGCCCAGGAATTATTTTATACTTTAGCTATTGAAAAATAACAGATCTACAAGCTCACAGTGCAGCACCAAGTGCCGTGCGGCGAGCTTGTAGATCTGCTGTTTTTGAAAAGTTGTGAAAATGTGTGCAAATCTTTGAATATGTATTTTTTTAAGCCAACATTCGTAAAACTTGGCTTCTGGGGGGTCCCTGGAACGGAATATTTTGAGATGGGGGTCCGTGGCCAAATACATATCATTTTGGGGGTCCTTCACGTGAAAAAGGTTGAGAACCACTGACATGGAAACGTAGATTTTTCAAAAATAGCAGATCTACAAGCTTGCAAGCGCGGCACTCGGTGCCGCGCTGTGAGCTTGTAGATCTGCTATTTTTCAATAGTCGAAGCACAAAATAATGCGTTCCCAGTCTAAATGGGTTAAAGCCCCTCCCCTTATGAAGAACATTCATGGGGGGCCCGCAGTGAATCCTTGCACCCAGGGCCCAGAATTTGGTGTGTGTGACACCCCTGTTCAAGACTTCACACGGCATGCATCTCACCGTGTGCGCCGTGTATTTCACGCCTGAATATGAATTGTAATTATTCCAGTGTGAAGTATTCCACACGCATTCGAGGGTATTTCCTCTCAATGCGTGTTAGAACCTGATATTCAGGAATAACATGGAAACGGTCTGTGTGTGTGTTATGCAAACACACGCGGAACTTGATTTGTTAAACGACCACGTCCAACTACAGTTATACAGAACACGGGCCAACAACAACAACGGCAACGGTGTGATGGCTAAAGTCTGATATTGTAGCTAATATCATATGTCACTCCCACATCCACGGGAGCTGCTGTATCGACACACCTGTGCCAACTTTCACACCTGTGCCTGTTTCGACTGATTAGCCCCAGCATTTATTGCCTGTCTCGTGTCATTATTCTCCACCTGCTGCACATCAGAGCAGTTTGCCGCCGTTAGTTTAGCAAGCCAAGTACCTAAGATGTATTCTATTAAGATTCTGCCTGTTTTTATTTCGATTCCGACCCCTGCCTGTTCAATTCCCTCTGACTAACCCCTTTGTACTTCAGCCTGATCGAACGCACCCGTGCAATGCACCTGGACTGGACGCATGGACAATGCCTATAGTCGGGGTGCCACAGGCCCAAAAGCTCAAAGAATAGGGTTTTTTACCTGTGACGTCATGACATACTTTTTATTTAATGTTTTTCTATTCATTTGGTCAATAAGGTACACAGAGTAAGAGGACTGCTCTGCCGGAAACATTGCGAAAACAAGTTATGGCCATTTGTATATTCACTGTCCCATCGTCTTCAATATACAGAAAAAGAATACAAAAAATAAATCTTCTTTAAGTAGTATGTGAGGGGTCAAACTAGGGGTTCTTCATGATTCTGAATCCATTGCAAGCATTTGTTTTGCATGAAAAACATTCCTTGGGCTAAATGTCGGCCTCTCAAAACTGTGAAAAGTGATGAGACATCACTTTTTGGGACAGTGAATATACAAATGGCCATAACTTTTTTTCCCGCAATGTTTCCGGCAGAGCAGGCCTCTCATTCTGTGTACCTTATTGACCAAATTAATAGAAAAAACTAAAATAAAAAGTATGTTATGACATCACAGGTCCTCTCAAATCTTGGGCCCGTGGATCCCCGGCTACTATAGGCTTTCCTGTTGTCAGACCAAATGCCCACACTTGCCCCCTCAAACATGACTCTTACGGTCCCTTTTCCCCCCCAACCCCAGCCCAGGGTTGGATAAATTGTTGAACGTTGCAGCTGTCTCCTCCTGCCTGCTTTTGAGTCCAATATCTGTTTGGTGTCTGACATATAAAGTATTTGTATATAAACACACAGCATGGTGGTACTGTACATTCCAACACATTCCAGCGGATCCTCAATCACATGGGAAAATCTGATCTGCCCTCCAGATAGTACGGATCAAGGAGTAATGATACAGGTAAACTGAGCATTTCTACTGTACAGTACTACCTACCCCTATGCCTATGGTACCTACAGAGGAACCCTATGGAGCAGCACACGTCATTCATGTGTGGTTGCCCCAGCTCCATCCATCTTTCTAGATAAGCTTTATTTTGCCACGCTACTCCTCCCACAGTTTTGGTGGCAATTCACCCTTTGTCAAGTCCCACCCCATGTCGCTCTGTTACTAGGTGGGACAAAAAAGCCAGGGAAGACTATTTTTATAATGGAAGTGATTGGGAAAAAAAGATTTTTCATAGCCCCATTATTTAAAGTACCAAAAGAAAAACATCTATGTGATATTAATAAAAAATGAACAAAAAAGTACAGTAGTTACATTGCAAAACAGGGGTTTTCACCCCGATAATACATGTTTGCCAGACCCATGAAATGGGTAGGCCTACATAAGCAAATGTCGGTCTGTCCCTTTTCTATATAAAGGGTATATATGATGATGACATGATGATGACATGCCTACAAAAGGCATGATGTCATAAATGATGATGACAGACAGGGGGTCTGGCACAACCAGGTTGACCTGGTCTAGTTTAATTAGTTTAATCCTCTGAAACAGGCAGAGGGCAGAGAGAGAGAGAGAGTAAGAACATTTCACAATTTAAAATTTCATAGTCTCATTATCATTATCATTTATTCGTACTTGTTAGTATTATTAAATATTATTATTTCTCTTACTATTACTTTGTAACGTATCTCTGTTTCTTGAATTGTTATTATTATGGAATGTATCAAGTCTATTTCCTTATACATTTTGTTTTTCAATTCTTTTCTTTTTTTCTCTCTCTCTCTTTTTTCTTCTTTCTTTTCTTTTTCTTTTTTCTTTTCTTTCTCTTTTTTCTGAAAATAAATAAATAATAATAATCTAAACACTCTTATAACTAATCAATGTCTTAATTCATGAACATGTAGGATAGGCATTCACAAGCTTTCAGCTTCAGCCTATTCCTTTTGATCACCTGTAACGATGATTATATGAATGTATGACCTGTATGAAATTATGATGATCAAATAAACTAAACTAAAAAAAAAAAAAAAAAAGAGAGAGAGAGAGAGAGAGAGCAGTGCATCTTGGGTGACTCGCACTGACCAGGAAGTTGTGGAACTACGGTATAGGCTCGCCCTCAACATAAAATGTATTTTAATTGTAATTCTGCCCATTTAATGTGTATATACCCCCATCGTTATATCGATGTCGTTCATGTGAACTAGTTTGTTGAAGCTTATTCATTATACTTATCGAAATCGCTATGACCGCGGCGCGCCGCACTGCGCCGTGGCCGTGCCGCGCATCACCGCACCGCGATGAAGAATGAAAGGACTTTGTCCCACTGCATAACTCCGCCCCCGGTAGCAGAAGTGAAAGATTTTTCTGGTTGGCCAGTCAGGGACCAATCAGAAGGCTGACAAAGGGTCAATTGACCATATTCACACAGCGGCCATCTTGCCATAGAATTGCCACTGTAGTTGGTACATATGTAGGTACAGTTTTCATTGAAATTTCAACCACGGTGAATATGGTCAATGGCGCACACTTGGGCCATATGTAAGTGTGACTCACGTAACGGCAACAACACTTGCAATTTCCCAATTGCATCTCTCTAGTATATACTGTACCTGTGTCCTGCAGTGCTGTTCTGAATACCGCACTCACAGACATATGGATCAGTGAATAATTGGCTGCGTTGCCCCGCACATTCACCTCAAGTCTACTACTCCTACTGTCAGCATGGGTTTGATCCTATAGCGTAACTGTACATTCGGCGCGCTCACAGTTAAAAGTGAATAATGTCAAAGAGGGGGGGAAAAAACTGTCATGGAAATGCGTTTCATCTCACATAATATATGTGCATTCTTGATTCGTTTACTATAGCAGGTTGCGGTTTCAGCACAACATCATGAGTTGTGCATCGAAAGCAACTGTCGAGGACGGGTTTCGGTTCAGCTCTGATAGAGCTGCTGCGCCCCGCTGCACCGCTAGCCTTAACCCATTTAGGCTTAGAATTATTGAATGCTTTAACCAGTGAAATATAGCAGATATACAAGTTCACAGAGCGGCACCGAGTGCCGCGCTGCGAGCTTGTAGATCTGCAATTTTTGAAAAAGTTGTGAAAATGGGTGCAAATCTTTGAATATATGTATTTTCAAAGCGAACGTTTGTAACTCAGATTTTGCTTCTGGGTGGTCCCTGGAACTAAATATTTTGAGATGCGGGTCCGCGGCCAAATACATATCATTTTGGGGGTCCTTCACATGAAAAGGTTTGAGAACCACTGACATAGTAGTCTCTCAAGAACAGACTAACTGAGCTCCAGTTGAAGTGAAAAGGACCTTTTCTTTGACGATGGCTGGCCAGATTGCTGGCATAGAAACATAGGGTTTTCAAAAAAAAACCTTAGAAGGATTCAAAAGACACTTATAGAATCGGGTCAAAATTCCAATTTTCACGATTTTTCAAAAATAGCAGATCTACAAGCTCGCAGCGCGGCACTCGGTGCCGCGCTGTGAGCTTGTATATCTTCTATTTTTCAATTAAAGCATAAAATAATGATACACTATAATGTGTACCCGTTCTAAATGGGTTTAATAAAGTTTATTGCCTAGTATCTGTGAGCTCCAGTGCATTAATTCACTGGAGTACTGGAGGGCTGCAGTTCACCGCTGCGCTGCCGGGGATATGAAACGTATTTATTCATTGACTGGTTCAGGGCCTCTGGGATGTTGTGTCTGACGTCCAGACTGAGACGGGAGGTTTCTGGAGAACGGTCCAGGATAGGGCTGTCACAATTATTACATAATAATCGTCTAATCACAATTATTTTGGGGATAATCGTCATAATCGTTTACATGTGGTAAAATGTTTGTATATGTTCAAACATTTTAAAAACAATTGTGGAAATAGCAGATCTACAAGCTCACAAGCTCTACAAGATCTACAAGTTGTGAGCCTGTAGATCGTCTATTTCCACTATCAATGTTCTTTTTAAATTGTAAAGTTGTCAAATATGTCCTTCATTTCTTTGTATATTTAGGTTATGTGTCATATCTGCCATGTGCAACTTCAAAGCCTAAAAGCCAAACAGAAATGTAATTGTCAACGACAAAAACACAATTAAATCTTTAATCGTAATTATTTGAGTGACAATTAATCGTCATGTAAAATATCATATCGTGACAGTGCAACTGAATCAAATCAACAAAAAACAACATGAACACTAAATCAGTGGTTCCCAAACCTTTTAGCTTGATACTGTGTAGACCCATAAGAGAATTTTTAAAAAATCATGAAAAAAAGAAAAACTAAAGCATGAAAAACTAAAGATATTTGTTTAAAAATGTACTCGTGACCTAGCCTGCTTCCAGACCATAGACCCCGCCCACTCTCAGAGTGGACTGTTTCTCTGGTCTGGAGCTGAGTACATGAATCGGCAGTGAGCGTCATCGTTAGAAGACGAGGTGTTCACGAGGAGACCTGTAGTGATTGTTTATTTTTTATTTTTTTTATCAAAGCACCTCCCACCCCCCTCCCTTCCAGAAATCGCCCACAATAGGGCACAGTTTCAGACTACTGTGTGAGCTGAGTCTGAGATCAGGCTACTCGTGACCCCTAGAAATGGGTCCTGACCCAATGTTTGGGAACCAGTGCACTAAATGACTGAACTACAGTCTCAGATTAAATCTATTTAAGATCAAATTCATATAACCATATCAACTATTCCATGTCCATTCACTCACTTTATCCATCATGTACCAGAGATTATCAACTAACTTTTTGCTTTGTTAAAATCTCTCTTAGGCTCCTGTTAACCACTTAAGCCCTATTAAGAAATTATGTGTATGTATCTCAAAAATCCTTAAATGCTATGGCTCCACCGTGGATGACAGATGTCATGTGACCAGCATGTGACATCAGTCATCTCTACAGCACAAAGTCAGTCATCTATGACGCATCAATGACATATGACTCCAAATCTGGTCAAGGTTTCAGGGCTATATTACACAGCCTATTGACTTCCATTATAATACAAACAAAATATCAGTATCTCAACAAGTTTAGACTCATATTGAAATTAGGCCTGTGCAAAAAAAATCGATTCACTATATTATCGTGATGTTAATGCTGGCGATTAAATTAATCGATTTTCAAAGTTCAGAATCGATTTTCCCGATTTTATTTATTTATAAAAATAAAAATAAAGATTTTTTAGGTGAAATTAACCTGAAGGTGAAATAACCACTTTCAGTCAGAGTAAGTACAGGTCCTAAAGGAACAGTTTTAGGTCATGAGGATGTCATGTTATGGCTAAAGCTAGCACAGTGCTGTAGGCCTGCAGCACAGCGATTTTTTTCCTTCTTTTTTTTATAACTGTTGTGTTCTGTGTTTTCTGGCATCTTGACCAGGAACATGTTGTTGTAATGTTGTACCACTAGCACTTCGGCTGAAATAAATGTCAGAAAGATTGACTGACTTTATTTGGCTGCATTGATTTGAAGTATGATTCAACTTTTAATGTTTTATATTGTTTAGAATTGTTTTAAAATGTTTCAATATAAAAAAGCTGTAATTTTTGGGGGGAAATCGCAATAATCGTGTTTCGAATCGCAAATCGCAGGAAAACGCAATAATCGGGATATAATCGAATCGTCACCCTATGAATCGAAATCGAATCGAATCGGGAAAAAGTGAATCGTCACAGGCCTAATTGAAATGTATGAGTACTTTATTGTGCGGTTCTCCTGTTGGCTCAGGGGGTCTAATGAGCTCGCTTTGAACACGGAGAGAGGGACAAGGTGCAGCAATAATCCCTTTCACTTGGGAGACCAAGCTGACTGTCTGAGCTGACAGGGATCCTCTTGCGTGTGTGTGTGTGTGTGTGTGTGTGTGTGTGTGTGTGTGTGTGTGTGTGTGTGTGTGTGTGTGTGTGTGTGTGTGCGTGCGTGTGCGCGTGCGTGTGCGTGTGGAGAGGTGGGGGTCCAGAGATGGACAGCCAGTGAAGGATCAGACAAGCAGAGGGGGGAGGGGGGGGGGGGGGGCAGAGGGACAGACCGAGCATGAAAGAGAGTCAAAATGGCAAAACCACAGAGACATGCTGTCACAATAAGAGCACCACAGAGACATACTGTCACAATAAGAGCGGGGGTGAGGGAGGGAGCAGGGGCGAGCGAGGTCAGGGGTGTCAATTGGTTATGGCAGGGGTATGCAGCTGCCATACCCATAGGTCCAGGGGAGAGAATAAAAGTTACTTTTAAATAAATCCATGAATGTCTCTTTGTCTATCTGCGCTGGTTATTATGTTGTTAAATTACAGTAAAATAACTACAAATGCAAAGTTTTACAAAACTGTCACTTTAACCCTATTATGATTATATTCTCCAGACTTGTATTCTTCCCTGCTTGACAAAATGGTATATAGGTCAGCTGCACAGGTGCAATGCATTATTGTTAATTGTGGCACGTTTACTAATATGCCAAGTTTAGCTGCACTTGAACAACCATTCCAGGCTGCCATATATCAGCCCAAGAAACCATAGAAACCTGTGTAAAAAACTGAAAAAACAAGTTTTTTTCAGACATTGTGAAAATAGCCGATCTACATGCTCACAGATCGGCTATTTTCACAACAGAACCGTGTTATACAAAATGTAATAATGCCTCTTTTCCATGAGGACTCCCATCTTTGCCATACCCTAGCTTTTGCTGAACTGTACGCCACTGAGCGAGGTGGGGGAGGGGTGAAAGGTCAGACGCAGACAGAGCCTCCACACTGCCCGGGGTTCAGACTCACTCTGACGTGACCCTGCAACCGTCAGCACAGGCGCCGTGAGTCAGACATGAGATTCAACAACGCATCCTAGAACCTCGATTTTTCGTTTAACATTTCATACACGAGCACACACGTTTAGGGTTTGCTTTCTCTCAACCACCGGCTGTAAAGAATATGAATTAGGTAGGTAGCTTGTTAGGTTCAGGTTGTTTACCTGGTATCCTGGTGTCTTTGAGGCGCTACACGGATCTCTCTGCACTCTATTGATGTAACCAGGGGTGTCACAATGGGGGGGGGGGAGTAGGACTGAGTTACCAGGGCCCAAGGTGGAGGGGCTTTAATTATTTTATACTTTAGCTATTGAAAAATAGCAGATAGATAGATAGATAGATAGATAGATAGATAGATAGATAGATAGATAGATAGATAGATAGATAGATACCTTTATTATCCCACAGGGGAAATTCAGTTGCCCAGAGGCAGCACAGCAGTTAAGGTTACAAGTTACAGAGATGTAAGAAAAAGAAAAAGAGTACTGTAGTATACAGTCCAAAGAGCAAGCACAAAAAAAGATAAATAAAACATAAAGTGTCGAAAGCTATTGCAAAAAGAGAAGAATATATACATAAAGTGACCACGAAACATTCAACGCTCATAAGTGACACGTCACACACACACACAAAAGCTATACTCAAGCATAACTTAACAGTGCCAAACAAAAGAGTGCACATAACAGTCACTGCTAGTCAATGCAGTCATGCAACACAAGTATCACACCGCCATTTCAACACCGCAATAATACACAGTACAACCAACACAACCCAATAGTGCAGGGCCAGAAAAAAAGTGACCAAAGTCAGTGCAAATAAGTCAAGAATATATATATTTATTTTCCTTTTAAAGCAATAATGGGAGCCACAGCAAGACGCCACAGCAACCCTCTCAGGGAAAAGTACGTTAGAGGTCAGAGTCAGTACAACTTTTGTTCCAGTAGTGCAAGGTAACAGTTGTCAGATCTGTTATTTTTCTGTTATTTTTTAGAAGTCCTGCAAATCTTTGAGTATATGTATTTTTTAAGCGAACATTTGTAACTCAAATTTTGCTTCTGAGGGTCCCTGGAACGAGATATTTTGAGATGGGGGTACGTGGCCAAATACATATCATTTTGGGGGTCCTTGGTTTGAGCACCACTGACATAGAAACATAGGTTTTTCAAAAAAAACTAGCAGATCTACAAGCTCGCAGCTGTGAGCTTATATATCTGCTATTTTTCAATAGTTAAAAGCACAGAATGTGAGTGAATCCCAGGACCCAGAATTTGGGGTGACACCCCTGGATGTGACTATACTGTATTTACTACTTTGTTGTTTATTGACTGGAGCTTATCCTTACTCTGCTTATTCTGATCTCACACTCGTAAGTCGGCACCCTGGATAAGAGCCTCTGCTAAATGCCAACGCTCTTGTAAATTGGGTAACGTTCTTTAGTTTTGGTTGCTCGACATTGTAGCGGAGAAAAGACCATTCAATAATTCACCCTTTGTCAAGTCCCGCCCGTTATCCCGCCCCTCTTTGTACCCATTGGTTGCTGTGTCTTGGTGGGACAACAGTCCTTTCTCTCCATCCACTACCATTGAAATTCAGTTGCTTTTTATTGTTATTTTGTGTATTCAATTCTCATTTTAAACTTGGTTTCAGTAAAAAGGAACGTCTAGTATAGTATAGTGACTGGGCATGTTTTAAAAAAATATATATGTTTTAGCAATTCAACATAGCTGAAAGAGCCTGCTGGTTGGTCAGTCAGGGACCAATCAGACGGTTGACAAAGGGTGAATTGTTGTGGGCTCGCTGAAAGCGAGCACACGTATGTTATCTTCATTATTTCTTTATATATCAGTCAGTCAAGTTCTCCCCAAAACTTTGTACCGACAGTACAAAGGCAGGGCCCTTAGCCAATGAGGTGCACCCAAAGGCTAGATCTTTGTGCCCATACATGGTGTTACATGCGAGCCCACACTGTTTTGTAGGAACAGTATTTCTAAGGATAGAAGAGCACGTTGAGGTGTTTCAAGGTGCAGTGTGAATGGGTCCTGCGTCTACATTTCATATCTCTATGCATGCGCGCGCTGCGCGGTATATCTATTTCATAACCATGTATTCATGTATGCATGTACTGTATGTGTGCTGTGTATATGTTGTGTGGAAAGTATTAATATGCAAAGAGGCAGGTGCTTGTGTGTATGGTGCGTGTTTAAGTGTCGTGTGAGAGGTGTGTAAGGCAGACAGTGTTTCTCAACCACTGTGCCTGGGGACCTTTGGTGTGCCCCTGAGAAGGGTCAAGTGTGCCCCTTGAAACTGCTTGAAAGCCAGTATTGTATTTATCATTTTGAAAATGATTTAAACTAGTGAAAGCAGCAGATCTACAAGCACACAACGCGTTGTGCGCTTGTAGATCTGCTGCTTTCACTACTGTTGTGCGACAGCCTTGTATGATGAAGCAGGGCTTTACTTTGCGAAGAAACGTACAAATTTGAAACTTGGAGATACAAGGTTTCTTCCCGACAGTGACGATATTTACACCTCCGTATTATGTTGGTGTGCCCATGGATTCTTGGGACATGAAAAGTGTGCCCATGCAGAAAAAAGGTTGAGAAACACTGGCTTAACTCATCTGGTGCCGATCCCGAACTAGTTCGGCTTTATTTCAATCCAATACAATCTTTTTTTTATTAATTCACTTACCCCGAGCTGCTTGTAGAGTCGTGGGTGGTCCTGGCTCGCTAGCCGCTAGCCAGTTAGCCATTCTACTCTGTCCGACGATATATTCCATTAAAAATGGTTTAAAATACATTTTTGAGCTCCCCAATGTTCACCCGATGTTCGGCGCCGCTTCCGATGAGTACACGAGTGTGCCGATCCCGAAGTAGTTCGGCTTTATTTAATTAAATTAATAAAATGATAAGAGGCCTTCTGAAGCCTGGCTTGATTTTTGTAGCTACTAGCCGAAAGCTAACAACGTCCCGGCCGGCCGTAATTTGCGAACGCAATCGCCAATCTCCGCCTAATCCAATGAAAGACCGCATCTTTAAAGGCTTATATCTCTTTTTTGTGTTTTAGGAAAGCGGCGCGAGGTTTATTTACGGCGAAATCGCCCAAAAATGATCTTTTAGATGACAAAATGGGAATAGCCATTCTGTTAGCATCTTCATCCGGGACATTTCCATGCCGTGCATCAACGTGAGCACGTCAAGTCCTGGAAGCTGAAGTCCTGGAAGCTAAAGCGCTCGCCTATGAGAGATGCGCTGGCATTCTTTGGCCCCTAGAGGGTGCTGGCGCTCAAAGAGTTAAGTGCTGCAAGGAGGAGTTTGTAATAGAAAAATCAAACCTCGGTTCGAAGTGAAGCGGTGAAGCATTAGTTGTGGATGCAGAAGGTGAGAACTATTGCATGTACAGGACAGATAAAACCTGAAGGCCAAATTATCATGTGAAGCTTGACCAATCCTCAAAGTATCCATTCATCAGACCGGGAGGGACACTACACACATATTCTGGACGTACAGGACAGATAAAACCTATTCATTCTGAACTGAAATGGCCATATATGGACATGGGACACATATTTTGCTTTTTGAAAAAGCCTATTCATTCTGGACTGATATTCTGGACGTACGGGACAGAAAAAACCTGTTCATTCTGGACTGGAGTGACCATATATGGACATGAGGTGACATACATTTTGTTTTTGAAAAAACCTGTTCATTCTGGACTGAAATGACCATATATGGGCGTGGGACACACAAAGCCACTCATTGGAAGCGGTTTCCGCTTCAAAAAGCTGAGACAGTGTTTCCAAACAGAACAGAGAAGAAACTATCCAGCTATTTCCTTTCAAAACATTTATGATGGTTTCTGGGCCGTTTACCGTACTTGTCACTGCCTCGTCCCAGGGAGTCCTGAATAACCCGGATCACATGCGTGGAGGTGTTTATGTGCCAGCGATACGGCTCGGTCCAACCCCATGTGATGCTTATCACATCATCTGTGTGCCCCCAGTCTCTCTCTCTGTCTCTCTCTCTACCCCACTGTGAAGCCTTCTGCAGCTACACTGTCGACCTGTTTCCCTAAGCCACACACACACACACATTGTCACTGTCGGACAGAAACCTCGTATCTCCAAGTGTCAGATTTGTAATTTTTTTCACAAAGTAAAGCACTGCTTCATCATAAGAGGCCGTCACACAAAAGTGAAAACAGCCGATCTACAAGCACACAACGCCTCGCACTTGTAGATCGGCTGTTTTCACTAGTTTAAATCATTTTAAAAATGATAAATACAAAACAAACGGTTTTGGACATACAAGGTTTCCACCCGACAACGACGATATACACACACACACACACACACACACACACACACACACACACACACACACACACACACACACACACACACACACACACACGCACGTTTGTTGCTTCGATACTTGCGAGGATATCAGCATTTTAGGTAATTTCATACATGCCATTTTTAACATACAGTAAACCTACAAGCTACGTATTGTGAGCTTATGGTGAATGACACACGGCACGCAACTATGTATAATCAGACATGACTCTAACCCTAACCCCTAAATCTAATCACCCAAACCCTGAGATCTTTCATAATCTTAACTAAGTCTAACTCTGAAAATCTAAGCATAAAATAATCCACTTCTCCCGTGAGAACCAGGAAACACACACGCCGTCATGCGCGCACGCACACACGTACACACACACAACTTACAGAACTTACCGAACAACAAAGCGAAACCATGTCAGAAGAGCAATGCATGTGAGCGCATTGATAAGCGTCAACTTATGGCGTCTTATCCCCGGCAGCTCGTTACAAAGTGCTTCTTATCTGATTGATATTTCTATAAGCTGTTGGTCTCTCCGGGTGATTCATCTAAACATATCCATCTTCTAGTGGGAATAAACTGCTTGAAATGCTAAATCCCAATGATTTGAAGTACTGTATACTAGTAGGCCTGTGGTATTATCCTACTTTGTTTCGGAGATGATTGTTTTCCACATACGCCTGTGGTATTAGAATATCATGCCACTGGTTCTCAAAATGGACCCAGGGGTCCTTCCAGGGGGTCCCCAGCTACATTTGTTAAAAGGATCCTGGGCTAATAAGCCTTATATGCCAACACATGACATGACAGCAAATCTTTGAATATATTTTCTATAGAGGGTATGCGCATGCATAAAGAGAATGGCAAATCGAGTGGCAAATCGAGTGGCAAAGTGAGTGGCAAAGTGAGTTTAACATCATTTAACGTTGTTTAATGCAATCAGATAGGACTATTCTGTTTGGATGTATGGGCTGTCAAGGCCAGAAAAGCAGTTTTTTGCCACTCAGTAGGCTTTCCCACACAACTTCCGGGTATGATGATGATGTCACGTGCATACCCTCTATTAAAGAACTCAAATCTTTGCTTCTGGGGGTCCCTGGAAGAAGACGGGGGTCCGCGGTCAAGTTTTTCAGAAAACCAGTAGGATTTAGAAGATTTTTGGGGGATTTCTGGACCGAAAGTATAAGGTCTCGGGTACAAGCGGCCGAAATGAGTTTTCTCAGAAGGGTGGCTGGTATCTCCCTTAGAGATAGGGTGAGAAGTTCAATCACCCGAGAGAGACTTGGAGTAGAACCGCTGCTCCTTCACTTGGAAAGGAGTCAGCTTAGGTGGTTGGGGCATCTAGTACGGATGCCCCCCGAGCGCCTTCCTAGGAAGGTCCTCGATGCACGTCCCACTGGGAGGAGACCCCGTGGCAGACCTAAGACCAGATGGAGGGATTATATCTCCAAACTGGCCTGGGAACGCCTCGGCATACTCCCTGAGGGAGTGGAGGAAGTTGCTCAGGATAAGGAAATCTGGAAGTCTCAGTTGGAACTGTTACCCCTGCGACCCGATTCCGGATAAGCGGTTGAAGATGGATGGATGGATGGATTCTCAGGTCTTAACGTGGTTTATTTGATTCAGTGTTTTTTTTTTTTTTTTTCGTGTAGTCGGTTGTTGTGACAGCGTTTTGGTGTGTCTCTATCTGAGGTGTGTTTCAAGCGGCAGAGTGCAGTGCCCACGCTGTGGCTGTTGTCTTAACCTCCTGTGTCTGAGGGAGTTTAATGAGCCACAGTCTGTCAGCTCTGCTGAGACACACACACACGCGAGCACACACACACACACACACACACACACACACACACACACACACACACACACACGCGCGCGCGCGCGCGCGCGCACACACACGCGCACACACACACACACACACGCGCACACACACGCACACACACGCGCACACACACGCACACACACGCACACACGCGCACGCACACACGCACGCACACACACAGTCGCCGCAGTCTGTCCTCTGTTGCTAGTGATTCTATAAACGTGCCCAGCAAAGTCAAGTGGGCTGGGGCTAGCCTAGTAAACGACCAACTTCCGTTATCCAGGAGGATTCCAGAAGATTGCGAGAAACAAATGAAATGGTTTCCGGAAGAGGGCGGGTACGAGGCTAGGCTGGGGCTGTGTTGAGGTAGTAAACAATGATATAATGAGATTACAGTGAGTAGATTGGTAAATGTATTGCAACAGTATAGTCCCTGAAGAAATGACAGTATCTAGTTCTACTTAATTTTGAGAAGAAAATATATACAGTACATGCGGAACAGTACAGTAGCCTATATCTGCAGTACATTTCATTTCACATACCTACCTTGGCTAATGGGAGGGGCGGACCATGGCCACATCACTCTGACTCAAGACATAACCATAAGAAAATCCATTAAACCCATATATAGGCAGGCATATGGAGATTCAGTTGTCCATAGCCACAGATCCGACCACTATTCATGTGCATACTTCAAACTCACCACGTGCGCGACCGATATGTCCATACACTATATCATCGTTGTCGGGTGGAAACCTTGTATCTCCAAGTTTCAAATGTGTATGTTCTTTCGCAAAGTAAGCCCTGCTTCATCTACAAGTGCGGTGCGAGGCGTTGTGTGCTTGTAGATCGGCTGTTTTCACTAGTTTAAATCATTTTTAAAATGAATGCCAGTATGTGGGCATATACTGATGACATCAGGGATCTCCATATATGGGTGTAAAAGGGACAAAACTGACAGATACAGAGATTTCCATATGGGCACAAAAGACAGACAGGTACTGTACTATTTTCTTCCTTATTGGATAGTACAGTGGAGAAGTGACATGAAACAGGAGAGAGAGAGACAGGGTATGACATAGGGATGGGACGATAAGCGATATTATGGTTTACCGTGATAAAAAACACTCACGATAATCGTATCGTGGAGATTTAATTTATCGTGAAATCGTCCTCCGTCATGCACTGGGATCAATTCACCTTTTATTTGCCGAGCTGCATATCCGGTACCACTTAAACCCTCTATTGGTAAAACGGTGCCATGGCATTGGTCCGAAGGTTCATTAGTCCAAAGGTTCATTTATAGTCCGAATTTGTTAAGAATACTATGCCTAACTCTAACCCTAACCCTAACCTTAACCTCAGTAACCCTAACTAAATTCGGACTAATGAACCTTCGGACTAATGAACATTCGGACTAATGAACCCTCGGACTTATGGGCGGTCCCCGGTAAAACGCACTTATACTGTAATATACGTACTTGATACAGTCTTTTTTCACTCTACCAAATCTCTTTGCCAAAAAATAACCGATCTACAAGCTCACAACGCGTCGTTGTGAGCTTGTAGATAGGACGTTTTTTGGCAAATGTTCCGCCCCAGGAAAACGGATGTTGGGCATATTTTGATTATCGCGATAATATCGTAAATCGCGATTTCTTTGGTCACAATAATCGTGATATGACATTTTCATATCGTCCCATCCCTAGTATGACACAGAGGAAATATCATTGGGCGACTCGTTGTCAGGCTACAATAGAGCCTATACAAATGCCCTGACACTATGAATCGGTCGGATTCAGGCTGTGCGGAATATTGTGAGGGCCGTATAGTGTCACCAACTCTAGATGTGAAGCCCGAACCTCTAGTTTTTAACCCATTTAGGCCTGAACACATTATTACGCAATATTTTATGCTTTAAACATTAAAAAATAGCAGATATACAAGCTCACAGCGCGGCACCGAGTGCCACTCTGCGAGCTTGTAGATCTGCTATTTTTGAAAAATCGTGAAAATTTGTGCAAATCTTTGAGTATTTTGACCCGATTCTATTAGTGTCTTGTAAATCCTTCTATGTTTTTTTTTTTTTTTTTTACTATGTTTCTGTCAGTGCCAGTGGTTCTCAAAATGTTTCATGCCAAGGACCCCCAAAACTACATGTATTTGGCCATGGACCCCCATCTCAAAATATGTTGTTCCAGGGACCCCCCCATCTCAAAATATTGTATCAGGGACCCCCCAGAAGCAAATATTTGAGTTACAAGTGTTCACTTTCAAAAAGATATATTCAAAGACTTGCCAAAAAGAAATATATATATATATATATCGCGTTTTTTGCAGATCTACAAGCTCGCAGCTGTATATCTGCTATTTTTCAATAGCTAAAGCATTCAATAATTCTAGACCTAAATTTAAATAAATAAATACGAATACCATTGCTATTGTGACAATATTGTAATGATCAGTGATGCCTATCAATGCCTATCTTTTCTATAGCCAGGGACATGGGACCACAACTTCCACAACACAATGTTTATTTTCAGGCATATGCATACAAGGACGCAAATATTATAGATGCAGTAAAGTTACATTTACAAAATCATGGCATATGTCTTCATGATACAATAGCTTGTCACTTACTCTACGGGTATAAGTAGCAGCGTCTCCACCATATGTGGCGGCTGCCGATTACAGCGGAGACGGCACAATACTTTGCCAGTCCTTTTGCCTCTTTTTTGGGCATCCCAAGTTGTTGAAACCCCTCTAACAACCAGCCTGTGGTATAGGCTGCCAAATATACAAACAAATAGTCTGCACCTGTAGCCCAGCTCTGAGATGGTACCGGTATGTAGGAGAGGTTGGTATTTAATGACCGTGGTCATGAAAGCTTCCTCTAGGCTAGGGTCAAAGGTGCAGGCTATCTCTAATACAGACACTTCCCTGGACTCTTCATCAACCACAACAACATCTGGTCTATTGCTGTCAAGGAAGCCTTCTGCAGCTACACTGTCGACCTGTTTCCCAAAGCCACTCATGCACGCACGCACGCACGCACGCACCAGGGGCGTCAATTGTGTATGGCAGGGGTATGCAGGCCAGGGTCCAGGGGGAAAATAAAAGTGACTTTTAAACATAAATCCATGAATGTCTCTTTGTCTATCTGTTCTGGTTATTGTGTTGTTAAATTACAGTAAAATAACTACAAATGCAAAATTTTACAAAATGGTCACTTGACAAAATATTCCCAGGTCAGCTGCACAGGTGCAATGCATTATTGTTAATTGTGGCACGTTTACTAACATGCCAAGTTTAGCTGCACTTGAACAACCATTCAAGGCTGCCTTGTCCAGCTCAAGAAACCGTAGAAACGGGGGAAAATTTTAATGTACTTCTTAAAATAAATGTACTGTGTCATGCCTGTTGCTAAGGTATAGCAACATGACTGGTGTCGCGCGCGTGCAAGACACCAGTCATGTTGCCATACCTTAGCTTTTTCGGAACTGACACCACTGGCACACACGCACGCACGCACGCACGCACACACACACACACACACACACACACACACACACTTTGCACCATTGAGTCAGCTCTCTCGGGTGTTGTGTGTGTGGATATAGCCCCAAGGACAGGTCCAGCACACGACAATAAAGAGGAGCGCACAATTAGACAGTTGGAATGACCTTCTGATCAATTAACCCTGGCACAGCAGAGCCCAAATTACACACCCTATACCACAGTCAGCCTGACAACCAATAAAACCTCGGCACAGCCATCCTTCTGCACCACAACTGTAATTATAGTAAACAGATGAAATTTGGGAACGTTAAAAAAATTGCTTTGCTACTCCCGAGTCCCTAAGTAGAAAAATGAATGTGAATGGGTGAAGACGGATGGAGAGTCTTAAATGAGTGAGAGTAAAACAAACAATAAACCGCTTAAATGGGGTAAAGGGAAAAATCTGCCTATAACCGGTATGCCAATGGTCAATACATGGATTGGCCAAAAACTGATAAGGGACAGAATTAGATTGAGTTTTCTCCATCTTGTAGTAGGATTTTAAAGTAGGATAGAAGGATATGACAAACATACGGTACACACAAAATCTTTCTAGGGCTTTAAACCCCTTTTAAGCTTAATTTATATTTAAATAGGCCTGTCACAATTATTACATAATCGTCTAATCGCATAATCGTGAATGTTGAAAAATGTTCATACATTTTCAAACATTTTCGGAAATAATGGAAATAGACGATCTACAAACTCACAACGCGCCGCATCGCGACGCGTTGTGAGCTTGTAGATCGGCTATTTCCACTATCAATGTTATTTTTTAAGTAGAAAGTTGTCAAATATGTCAGTAATTTCTTTGTATATTTAGGTTATGTGTCATATCTGCCATGTGCAATTTCAAAGCCTACAAGCCAAACAGAAATGTAATTGTCAACGACAAAAACACAATTAAATCGTTAATCGCAATTATTTGAGTGACAATGAATCGCCATGTAAAATGTCATAATCGTGACAGCCCTAACTGCATATGCCAATGGTCACTACATGGATTGGTCAAAAATGGATAAAGGGACAGAATAAGATTGAGTTTTCGCCATCTTGTAGGAGGATTTTAAAGTAGGATGGAAGGATATGACAAACACACACACAAAATCCTAGGTTTTTAGACCCCTTTAAGCTTAATTTATATTTAATCGCATGAACTGAAAATCTGTTATTTTGTGGTGCCAGGGTGTATTAGAGCACGGTCACGCTGTGACACATCTGTGTCAGGAGTGTTGTTGTTGCCAACGCCTGCATGCTGAGGAGTCAGATGCCGCGCTGCGCCAACGTCCCCTGTTGTCTTGCAGGTTGTGGATTGTGGCTTACATTTAGTTTGACTGAAGTTGGAGGAGTGGTTGGCTGTAGTCTCGCATATATAGCCAGACTTTCTTTCATACATCTCTATCCAGGGGCGTCACAAGGGGGGAAGTGGGACTGAGTTACTAAGGCCCAAGGTGGAGGGGCCCTAGCAACTTTAGCTAGTGAAAAATAGCAGATATACAAGCTCACAGCGCGGCACCGAGTGCCGCGCTGCGAGCTTGTAGATCTGCTATTTTTAAAAAGTTGTGAAAATGTGTTGAAATATATGTATTTTTTTAATCAAACATTTGTAACTCAAATTTTGCTTCTGGGGGGGGGGGGGGGGGGTCCCTGGAACTCAATATTTTGAGATGGGGGTCCGTGGCCAAATACATATCATCTTGGGGGTCCTTGACGTGAAAATGTTTGAGCACCACTGACATAGAAACAGTTTCTTGCACACATTTTCACGATTTAAAAAAAATTGCAGATCTACGCGCTGTGAGCTTGTATATCTGCTATTTCTTCAATAGTTAACATTCATGGGGGGCCCGCAGTGAATCCTTGTACCCAGGGCCCAGAATTTGGTATGACGCCCCTGTCTCAGTCTACTGTCTGGTGGTGTTTCTAACTCTGTGTGGGCTGGAGGTGGGTGGTAACAATTCAGAGATGAAAAAGAAAACCTGCATTGCAGAACCAATGTGAAGGAAAGAGGGTTGTCCTTCCTAATCTTGGAGGAAGCACTCACTCTGGGTCCTTTTCCCCCGGCAAAGAACCGGTGGGAGCGTATCGCTGTTACTACATGTCATCTTTTCGACACCCGACTCTAACCCTCACCATAACCTTAACCTCCGTGGAGTGAGTCGCTAACCCTCCGGTCGAAATGATGGGCGTTCGCAAAAGCGAGATTTCCCCAGAACCGGTTCGGGTTCTTTCTCCCGCCTATGGGATGGCAACTTTCTTGGAACCTTGGTTCGTTCTTGCGAACCACTCGCAAACCAACTTATATAGTTCGGAACCAACTCCGGTTCTTGGTGGAAAAGCTCACCTCTGGTTCATCCCATAGGCGGGAGAAAGAACCAGAACCGGTTCTTTGCCGGTGGAAAAAGGCCCCTCTGTGTGGTAGAGGCGGTAAAAGTGTGTCCTAAAAAAAACTAAACCTGTTGCCTTTGCAAGGCCATCCAAGCTCATACAATGAATTTAAATGTATCATCCAGACAATTGGTATGTGGAAATAGCTGATCATCTGTCTATTGAGAGACTAGGTTGGCTGTGGTTGGCTGAAAGAAAATTACAATCCAAATTCCTGCCAAGAAGGGTCACCCACCGGCTTCTTAGTTGTTTCCTATGGGTTGACACCCGCTCCAAGTTCACCAATGTTGAACTCCACTCTTCAGACACGACAAGAGCCACGTCAAAACACCGCAACCAGACACTCCACCCCCTTGTATGTGACACCCATAGCCACTTAAACCCTATAATTGACCGGAGTCAACCTAGACTCTACACTAGGCACCCTCCTCCTGTTTTCACTCTCCAAGTAATATCTTTGCACTGTGTAGGGATGTCACAATTATTTGACATAATCGTCTAATCGCAATTATTTGACATAATCGCAATCATTTTGTGATAATCGTCATAATCGTTTACATGTTGAAAAATGTTTATATATGTTCAAACATTTAAAAAATAGTGGAAATAGCAGATCTACAAGCTCACAATGCGTCGCACCTGTTCTTTTTATAATAAGGTTGTCAAATATGTCCTTAATTTCTTGGTATATTTAGGTTACGTGTCATATCTGCCATGTGCAACTTCAGAGCCTACAAGCCAAACAGAAATGTAATTGTCAACGACAAAAACACAATTAAATCGTTAATTGCAATTGAGTGACAATTAATCATCATGTAAAATGTCATGATCGTGACGGCCCTAGCACTGTGAACTTGTTGTGATTCTATCGTCGCAAATCATCTCCCCAGAATAAGGATGCTCGGGTTCTAATCTTTAGGCTTCACAGTCAGAGTGAAGGAGTTAACTGAGGTCTAAATGTTCCTTGTGGGATATATTCCTCGCCAAAACAGATCTGACGTTGAGAGGGTAAGATGAGCCCGGTCCCTGCTCTTATTTCAAATAAAAAAAAAAAAACAACAACATCACTAATACCTCCTTCTATAAATTGCACCGAGAAGGAGAACACAACACTGGATACTGATTCAAGGATATCCAAGCCTATAAAAAGCAGCAAAGTATCGAACGCGCTGACCTTTGGGTCAGAAAGGAGCTGACCAGTCCGTCTCCCGTTTCACCGACATCCTCTCCAGGGCAGCAGCAGTGTGTTCAGGCCTGTGGCCTTGCTGCCTTGCTGCCCAGGCTGTACAAAGTAATTTCAAACCATAGAGCCATCTGTCAAGGACACACAACAGGCTCTTCCCCTGGAAGCTATTCTTAGAGGTTAATCTTTATTTGCTCACCGTATTCCTTTATTCAAACGGCATAAGGCATATCGTCGCTGTCTGACATTTTACATGACGATTAATTGTCACTCAACTAACTGCGATTAGCGATTTAATTGTGTATTTGTCGTTGACAGTTACATTTCTGTTTGGCTTTTAGGCTTTGACGTTGCACATGGCAATTAGCCTAAATATACTAAGAAATTACTGACATATT